>NC_065444.1:166530904-166843022 GCF_917563875.1 Diabrotica virgifera virgifera
AAGAAAATACACTTAAAACAGCAGATTTGTTTATTTTTTTTTGAAAAAATACATTTAGTTGTTTATTATAAACCTTATTCGGCAATAGTGAATACTTGGAGTTCCTTCTCAGTAAGCAAATTGGGATTTATAAGTGAAATCATGGAATAACTGGATTCCATGATAAATAAAATTACTAATAAAAATTTTTTTGAAATGTGATTTTTTACAGGAGGAAAAGTATTGTTTATAAAGAAAAATATATTTTGTGCCATAATGACTAAAAAACAATTGAAATATGTAGTTATATTACTACTTATATTAATATAATCGTGGCGTATATTGTCCTCCATCGGAAATAACAAATAATAAACTGTAAATTACGATCTTCCCAGAACGCCGATTCTAACGAAACTAAAACCAAATTGTAAAGCACGTTTCAGTGGTAGGTTAGAGAGATAAACAAGGTCAAAAATTACATTTTTAAATATATTTGCAGTAGAATCCTTATATCTGGCAAACAAAATACGCCAGCGCGTGTAGTTAAAGGTTAAATCAATGACGTAAACACTAACTAACCGCCTGACAGACGGGTTTAACATTTTAGTGGTAATTTTTGTTTTTGTTAAAAATATTTTAATGCAAAAAAACATCTCGATGACTTACTGAATCTATTAATTACCAAAAAAATAGAGTAATTAACCTAGTTTTTCTGTATTTATTAAAATAAAAAACATTATAACAGGAATGGAAGGATTGTTTGTGTACCTTTTTACCCCTGAAAAAAGTGTGATAAAAATTAAACATATTAAAAATCTTAATAGAAATTTATATTCGAGTTAAACAAAGAGTAAGAAAAATGAAAACAAAAAGGTTTTTAAAAAATGTTATAACAAAAAACTACTGACAGGTACTATAATTAGTACAATGTAGCAATGTTAGTCAGTGGCAACATTTTCATTACAAATTGATTCCACTTCGCATATGTCGGTTTCTACCTCATCAAACCATTTCAAAAGAGTTTCCTCAGGGTCTTTATTCCCTTATTTGATGTTTTTTGACGAACTGGGGCACATTATGTGTAATGACGAACTGGGCACAAACAACAACACCTCCGTCCATTAGAAGGAAATCACACTTTGATCCTAAATATCTTTCTAATATCAACCTGCCGCAAATTGCCAAATTCAATTCAAAAACAACCCAACTTGAAAAGTCATAAACGGATGACCTTCAAAATTTTATAGGAAGGGAAATATCCTACTTTCGACAAGCGATGCCGTCTGATAGACGGGGTGTTATTACTTAAGGGTTAAAGCTTTTTATTGTAGCCATAGCTCTGATGATCGCTTTTTAAGCTGAAAGCGCTCATCTAGGAATTTAAAATAACTTTACACAATTGAAAAATAATTCGATTTTCCCATTATTTCACTTGCCAGAAGTGTGTTCAAAAACATATCAGTCTTTTCAATTATTAGGATTGAATCACAATAATTTTAATTCATATTATATTTTTGACCTTTCCAATTTTACTCCCAAAATTAAGTGTTAAATAATTATTTATTATATGAATAAAATTAGGAAAAAAGAAAATATTTGGGGTCTATTGTTCGATTGAGAATACATAACTCTTATAAATTTTAACAGTTAGACATAATTTGCTTCGATCCCGATGGTGTCAGCAATGTATACTTAATTAAATGCAGTTAAAAGACAGCTCTTCCTTTGTTCACTTATGACCATAATTCATCCTAAAGCACTTAAACTACAAAAAGACACATTTTAAACTCCTTATATATTTCTAACTCCTAACGTTGGTGGCGGAATATTAGACCATGATGTGGTTTCACAGAAGAAGAATTATTTCGCGCATCAGCCCATAGAGAAACGTTTCAGGAACTCGTGAACATGATGACGGCTAACATCTATGGACACGGCACCTAAAGAAGAAGGTATGTAGATGAAGATATTTTGTTTACTTATATTGTATTGTTAATGTGCGTCTGTCCCAGAGACATTGGTATTGAAACACTTTCTCAGGTTTTGATGCTCAAATATTCTTCTTCTCCGTGTCTTCTGTTCATGCAAGCAAGCAAGCAATTTGATTTAACCCGACCTGTGAGAGATGTCCACCCTATCGAAAAAGTACATTTGGGTGTAACAATTCATTGGGGCGAGGTGTTCTAACCCGAGTAAAAACAGGGATCACCCCACCTTGCTCCAATGCTCCAGGCCCTCCCTTTCCCCATATAGCACGCTGATGCGCGATAGGGGCACAACTATCTTAGCCAAATGCTCTTCACAATGGAATTCTGGGTAATAAGATTCTAGTCTAAGAGCTAGTGAACCCTCCGACTCAAGGTTGCCTGTAAGGCTAGAAATTTGTCTAGTGATAACTCATAGCACACCAAGGCTAAAAACCATGACCTGGCAGGCATCAGCCGTGCAAGTGTATCTACCCAGGTGAATCGAAAAGTGCATAGTTTAGGGGTAAAATAAACTTTCTCCTGTAAGGTTTAAATTTAAGTATGTGTTTGAGTAAGTCATTTAGAAGAAATGTGTACAATGACAGACGATTTTGAAGAGCATAAGACCTTGCTAGGCGAGGGGAAAGATTAGGGGCTTTTTCTAAAATTACTTTTTTGCATCGAACAATTTCTTTAGGTTTTTTGAATCATTCCAAACCGAAAAAGTCTTTAGTAATTTTTCTCTTAAGTTAATAGTTTTTGTTATATAAGCGATTGAAAATTTTGAAAATTGCGAAATTGGCGATTTTTAACCCTAAATCGGACATTTGTCTAAAAATTTCAAAGTTGCCAAAGTAGGTAGATATTCTTTAAACAGTGATTGATGAAATCCCAAAGAGTTTCTTGCAATACAATATCGGAAACCCTTTTGTTTTTTAATTGCTCCTCAAGCGGGCGCGACACTGTGTTATAAGTGAGGATGTTTGAGTTGGCATAAATTCATTATCTCGAGCATCGGCAAAATTCAAGAGAAATCCTCAGACAGGTCGATTTTTATTTTTAAATTAGGATTTTTTGGCATAATATATAATAGTCCAGGAACCGAAGCTTTTCACCCCGCAATTTTTACAGAATGGATCGATTTGCTTTAAGATTTGAGAATAAGTAGTGGATAGTCCAAGGATCAAAATCTATATGATGCCGAAAGGCGCTTTTATTATGGGGGTGGTTGCCACCCCATCTCGTGGGTGGAAATTTTTTATTATAATTTGACAGCAAAAGTTGATAAAAACATTTATTCTAACCAAAAAATGTTGTATACATTTTTTTGATAAAACTAATAGTTTTCGATTTATTCGCTATCGAAAGTGTTAGTTTTGTATGGAAAAAATCAATGTTTTTCTATAGTATACTCATTTACTATTCACTTAATTTTTGTCGTAGAAAAAAATTTTTTACACGAATTTCTTAAGAATTAAATAACCTAAAATATCATTTTTAAACATTTCTTCTTATCTTTGATGCTAATCTATCTATTCTGAAGAAAATGGCATTTTTTACAAAACTAAAAAATTATGTATTCGCTTTTAACTTCAGTTTTTTAAAAACTAATCCTTTTAAGCCAGTCAAACTTCTAGAATCTATTAAAAATACAAAAATAAAGAAGAATAAATAAGGCCAACGCCTAAAAACACCGCTAACTTGCATTATTATGCTTACAATTAGATTTCTCTTTTTTTTTTCTCAAAAAAATATGTTGATTTTTTAACCGTAACTTTTTATTTTGTATCTTAGAAAGTTTGGTATAAAAGAATTTTGTAGGTTTTTACAAAATCTACAAGTTTATTAATATTAGATATTATTAAAATGCTTAGTCACAAAAAGAGGTGACTTTGAAAGGGTCGGTAAAGGTGGTTTTTGCATGCTATTACAAGTTTTAATTGTCAATAGCTGACTTAATTTTTGTCATAGAAAAATTTTTTCATACCAAATTCTTGGGAATTAAATTAGCTACAATTTAATATTTAAACATTTTTTCACATCTCTGATGCTAATCTTTCTATTCAGAAGAAAATGCCATTTTTTCGAAACTACAAAAATTCGTTAATCGCTGTTAACTTCATTTTTTTTAAAACGAATCATTCTAAGTCCGTCAAGCTTCTTAAACTTATTAATAATACATAAATAAATAAGACCAAATAAGGTCAATGACTAGCTTTAATTAGGGTGGTGATTACGGGGTTGCTTCCGACCATTTTGCGCTGAAAAAAATAGGGACCTACATTCTTTTCATTATAAGTCACTTAATTTTTGAGCTAGAGACTTCTTTTTTACTTCTGGAGATAGATATTTTTAAATTCTTTAAATTAGTTTTAACAAGTTATTCTCGAAAAATGCATATTTTTCCCGTCTTTTGACTTTGAATCTACAATATTTAACATTTGACAAAGGAGAGCTAAATATAATAAAGTATATCTTGATTACTGTTGGTCTTAAAGAATATTAAAAAAGATGGTTTTGTTTATTTTTTCAAATAGTACATTTTTGTTAAGTAAGGCTGTTTTGATAAAACGAAAACTTTTGGAGTTATTAGCAGAAAACTGATTAAAAACATTGATTTTCCGATATAATACTAACACTTTCGATAGCGAATAAATCTAAAACTATTAATTTTATTAAAAAAATGTATAGAACATGTTTTGCTTAGAATGAACGTTTTTACCAACTTTTGCGGTCAAAATATAATTAAAAATTTCCACCCGCAACAGGGGGTGGCAACCACTCCCATGGTAAAAGCGCCTTTCGGCATCATATATATTTTGATCCTTGGACTATCCACTACTTATTTTCAAATTTTCAAGCAAATCGATCCATTCTGTAAAAATTGCGAGGTTTTGTCCTATTTCAAGATTCATTACTTAGACTATAATACTAGTGAAGTCATCCATCTGAGCGTGATGACGTAATCGATGATTTTTTTAAATGAGAGTAGGGGTTGTGTAATAGCTCATTTGAAAGGTTATTTAATTCTATATTCACTAATATAAGGATTAACATAATTATTTATACAGGGTGTACAAAAAATTTTTTTAATAAATTAATTTTGATTAAATGTGACAAATAGAAAAAAAAATTTTTGTACACCCTGTGTAAATAATTATGTTCATACTACTGAATAGAGAATTAAATAATCTTTCAAATGAGCTATCACACAACCCCTACTCTTATTTAAAAAAATTATCCATTACGTCATCACGCCCGATGGATGACGTCACTAGTATTATATATATGCCAAAAACTCCTAATTCAAAAATAAAAATCGACCTGTCTGAGGATTTCTCTTGAAATTTGCCCATTCTCGAGATAATGAATTTATGCAAACTCAAACGTCCTCACACTACAGTGTCGCGGCCGCTTGATTAGTAATTAAAAAACCAAGGGGTTTCCGATATTGTCTTGCAAAAAACTCTTTGGGATTTCATCAATCAATGTTTAAAAAATATCTACCTACCTTGGCAACTTTGAAATTTTTAGATAAATGTCCGATTTAGGATTAAAAATGGCCGATTTCGCAATTTTCACAACTATCAATCGCTTATATAACAAAAACTATTAACTTAAGAGAAAAATCACTAAAGACCTTTTCTGTTTGGAATGATTTAAACCTTAAAAAAATTGTTCGGTGAAAAAAATATAATTTTAGGAAAAACCCCTAATATTTTGCATCGCCTGGCGATGTTTTTTGCTTTTCAGAATCGCCTGTCATTGTACACATTTCCTTTAAATGACTTACTCAAACACATACTTAAATTTAAAACTTGCAGGAGAAAGTTTATTTTACCCCTAAACTATGCACTTTTCGATTCACCTGGTAGATACACGTGCACGGCTGATGCCTACCAGGTCATGGTTTTTTGCCTTGGTGTACTATGAATTATCACTAGACAAATTGCTAGCCTTACAGGACGACCGTTAGTCGGAGGGTTCACTAGCTCTTAGACTATTCCAATATGGTGCCCTAATCGAATTCAAAACTAGGCCAGCGTGAAGCGCTCTATGCCTTTATCTTCTAATTACTTATCCGCTATCTAAAAATTGCTTGCTTGGGCCCCAAGCCATTGTACCAAGCCCCACTGTGCTCGGTCCAATGGCTTGGTGCTCAAGTATTTTTTTGTTTTTTATATTTTTTTGGTGGCTTGCGCCTTTTTTATGTATTTTTTTGTAGGCTGACTTTATTATGATCGTGGTATTGGACCTACGCTTGGGTTACGTGTTTCTTCGGCACTTATTGTTTCGAGCTACGAACTATCTACTATTTTTATCTTTACTTCTGTATCATTTTACTTTCACTTTCATTTTATTCTTTGTGTCTTTCTTTATTTACTATATTTATTCCACTTTATTTTCTTTACTTTATTCCACTATTTGCTGTTTAGGACGTTTGTGCTTCCATCGGTGGAAAGCGTGATACCCTAGCATCTCTCGCAGTATGGGGCTTGGGTGGTGCTCCAGCTCCGCGAATTTAACCCTAGTGTAAGGAATGTTGAAGGGTTGGTATACAATTAACCCTTATAGTCCTTATTTAAATAATTACTGCTTCATCTGCTAAAACATACTTTATTTACAAGTCTTTGAAATGTATTATAAACAATAACATTATATCAGCCAAACCATGTCGCAATTCTACGTACAATAATATAATTCATTCTCTCGTGTTTTGTCGTCTATTTTATATTTTATTCTTAACTCAAAACAACACGTCTTATGGGTTCACCTGAGTTCAATGTCACTTCACTAATACATATCTTATAAGGTTATTTAAAATTAACCTAAAACATATTATTCTATATAGATTGTCCTAATGATATTACATCTCCCTGTTTTAAAATGAGATATATTCCTCTTTCCCTTTTACAAAATGTTTATGGTTACCTAATACTTCAACCCTATTATTCAATACCTATTTTCAAAAATTAAATTTCCTAACTATCCTAATACCCTAAACATGTATATTCTTTTCCCTATTCTAAACCGGTTTTTCCTAATACTAAAAAAATTGTTTATTATTATCACTAATTCACTTTCTGGTCCGTCTTGCCTTTTAGGCTTTTCTCCATTCACAAAAAATAGTGTCCACATAAAAACAGTGACTAAACCTATCCGGATTTTTAACATAGCCTTTTAGTGCCTATAAGTATCTCATATAAGCAGGGGAATAATCTAATCTACCTAAATAATTATAAAAATCTCGTATCTAACTAATAAGTCCTAAGCTAAGCTAATATTACTCGATTCAGTTAATAAAAATGTAACCTTTGCTTTATTAATAATTCCTACTTCAGTCTTCTTTTGATTTATTTATATACGCCTTACTAACTTTAAAATAATGTACCTATAATAAAAATGTAATCTCTCTAAAAAACTTCTAATGTGTCTCTAAAAAACTTCTAATGTGTCTCTAAAAAAAACTTCTAATAACTCTCTTGTATCTATAATAAAGATTTAATCTCTCTAAAAACTTCACTTTTTGTGTCCCTTTGCTTACTATCTACTAACACTTATTGTAAGATATTGTCTATCCTTAATTCAAATACTTCCATTTTCCGCGAAAATTTAACCTGAATTCATTATCTACATTTAAAAATAAGTTATTTATAATTTACGTTACTTTAGAAAAAAAATTACAACTTTAATTCTTAGACAAAAATTCAATGATTAGCTACTTATTTGATATTATTCTTAATTTTGCTTCTTTTCTTGCAATTTTTATGTGTCTTTTTTCATTTTCCCACATATTTTAATAAAAAAATTATCTTTTTTTTTTCTTCTTCTTCTTGTCTGGTACTACAACTATATTTCTTCATTTTCTCCACATAATAACACTTCTACAGTGTACATAATTCATCTTCATATACATCTTTCATATAACAATCATATATCATTTATCTCATATATCATTTCATATAACATCATAATCATCACTTCATATACTAGCTCCGATACCTTCGTTTTACCTTAATAAAAGAGGTTTCACTCGGATGTCTTAGTTCTCCGCCAATATTAACCCGAATTTTCGCCCTGATCTGTACGCACCATTAAGGTGGTATAGTTAACTCAAAACACGAAATAGGTATTTTATGCGGTTCAAATTCTTCTAAAAATATCACAACCTCAATCCCTTGCTTTGAGGCCGTTGTTTATTCACGAATAATCATGAATAAAATAGGAACTCTCAAAACACAGAGTGGGTCTCTAATAAGCTTTCAAGCTTCTATAAATCACTTAGTACCTTCCCAATTTGACAAGAGCAGTGGGTTTCTTATTGTCTCTAGTTGCCTCATAATATTTAGCTTATAATATTGTTAGTTCTTCTTCTTATCTATATAGTTCTTCTCCAAATTCCTTATCTCGACGCATCAGGTCGGTTTGTTAAAAATATATTTCTTGCTTACAGCAATGTTTATCTTAAGCTCTTATATCAACGTATGTCATCACTAATCATTATTCATTAAAAAAATATCATTTATCACTCAAAAAATATTAATTCAGGTTCATATCATACAAAATTTAACACAAAATCGATTAAAATATATCTATAGAATCAATAAATATCAATAATAAAAACAACTGGCTAATAAAAATTCAATAGTAGTATACATATTCGTCAATAAAAAAATAGCATATGCAAAAGTTAAATAAAAATATTCAAAATCAGTTCATATCTCAAAATTCGATAGAAATTTTTGAAAAAAAATTCGAGATTCCATAAAATATTCAAAAATAACCGGACTAAAAATCGAAATCGGATAGAGATTTTTCAAATAAATTCAATAAAGATTCAAAATTCAATAAAAATTCAAGAATAGCATATATAATATTCTCAAAAATCACTTCATGTTTCAAAATTCATAGATATTCTTAAAAAAAATCGACACTTCATAAATTATTCAAAAATCAGCAAAGATAAATATTCAATGTTCAATAATAATATGTATATATAAAAAACGAGGGAAGCATTTTCAATAAAGATAGACTACTTACCTTTTAACACTTTTGTCTTTTTTTTCACTGGGTTCGGTTCCTGGGTCCTGGTCTGGTCCATTTTCCGCCGTCGGTGTTTCCAATTTTTGTCGCCCA
Source organism: Diabrotica virgifera virgifera (assembly GCF_917563875.1). Classification (NCBI taxonomy): domain Eukaryota; kingdom Metazoa; phylum Arthropoda; class Insecta; order Coleoptera; family Chrysomelidae; genus Diabrotica; species Diabrotica virgifera. The sequence goes on from NC_065444.1 coordinate 166,539,988, forward strand.
TTTTCAGAAGATTCTCCCAATTAATTTACAGGAGCGCCATGTAAGGAATGTTGAAGGGTTGGTATACAATTAACCCTTATAGTCCTTATTTAAATAATTACTGCTTCATCTGCTACAACATACTTTATTTACAAGTCTTTGAAGTGTATTATAAACAATAACATTATATCAGCCAAACCATGTCGCAATTCTACGTACAATAATATAATTCATTCTCTCGTGTTTTGTCGTCTATTTTATATTTTATTCTTAACTCAAAACAACACGTCTTATGGCTTCACCTGAGTTCAATGTCACTTCACTAATACATATCTTATAAGGTTATTTAAAATTAACCTAAAACATATTATTCTATATAGATTGTCCTAATGATATTACACTAGCCTTGTCTGTCATCATTTCCTGTAACTCTAACCTGCTGTAGCTCTCTGAACAGGAATCTTTCTGCGACGTACTTCGGGACTTTGGCTACTTCTCTTAGCCCCGTATTTATAGTCAGTACTCAAGACTGATCTCGAGATTGGTCTCAGCCAAGACGATCTTACGGCAACGTCGAGCTCAAGACCACGTTCTGTTTTATAAACGAGTCTTCGGCTAATCTCGGCCAAGATTGATCTCGAGGCTGGAAAATTATGGATTTTAAGCAATTTTGACATAGAACACCAACTAAAAACTGTCAATCGTCAAGTTAAATATCTGCAATGTTTTTATTTTTTATATTTAATTTGTTTTTTGAAAATAGATTATTAAAATATTTTCAGTTAAATAAAGTTTATTTTATTGATTGAAAGTTTACATTTTTATTTTTTCTAAATCTTACATGCTATTTTTTCAAAGGTTAATGACCTCTCATAATTTGTTTCTATTATGAGATAAAGGATTTCTTTTCTTTGTGGTAAAGGATTGCATATTAAAGGAAAGTATAAATATATTCTTTGATATTACCCCAGTATAACAGAATACTGTGATATTACTTTATTCTTGGTTGGGAGTAATGGGGTTTAATGAAATATTCAAAGTTCTAAGAGAAACCACTGGGATATATCATTTATTTCTTATGAGAGAAAGCAAAGCAAATAAAACTCTGGTACTTCCTAGTATTACCTGCCTTTTTATTAATGGTGTAAGCTTTCTTCTATGTTTATATTCTTCATCTGACTAACAACAAAGAAGAAACCATGACAGGTGGTACTTGTATTATACAGTGTATAAAATGCAATTACTATTTTCATGGGAATAAGCCTCAATTTAAGTTTGAAATTAAATTTATTTAATGTTTAAATTCTTAAAGACAGATCACATGCTATAAATTTTTTGTGATGGATATTATTGAGTTAAAGTTGATTTTATGTAATCGAATTAACTATATTTTAATAAAATCGTCCCAGGAATGCAACTCATAACTATTGGTGATATTGTTTTAAAGACATCTACTCTAAAATGTATAAATATATGTCTGAATGAGTTAGATAAAATTAAATTATTAGAAGAATTTTTATCAAGCAACAACAATATTGATATAAAATATTAACAATCTTACCCAAATAACAGCAGAAAAGTAAATATAGCCTATCCATTTCTACTGGACATTAACGCTCCTCCTCCAATTCTACACTTCTTTATCATCCAAATCTCCTTACTGCTTCGAACAACTCTTTTCATGGTCTTTCTCTTTTTTTTCCTTCAAAAATAATCTCTTACATGTCGCTCTTACATTCAAGTAATGTTGACCTAGCCACCTGACTTTCCATATCTATTATTTTTTGCCAGTCCTAACTCAGAACTGCCAGCCCCTACCAGTACTATGTCTATTTTCATTTCATCTTTCTTATTCATTGGGTGCGTTCGGACAGCTGAGCCAGCAGTAGCTGTCAGACGTCACTGCTGGAAGTCAGCCGCTGAGAGATTTATTAAGCTTTCCCTATCACAGCTGAATACAACCACTCAGCCGATTTCTGCTTACAGCCAGCCACTATGGTCGTCCGAACGCACCCATTGTTTCAAGTGCCACAAGCATACAATACCACTTGAAATAACTGCTTCATAATACATTTTTGCATTATAGTTGTCCTACATACATTTTTGACTTCAATCATATACCATCGATCTGCTTACTAGCTTACTCTTAGTAGTATCTTTTCTATTTATTTTTCTTCTTCCCATTTATCAATTATTGCCACTCCTAAATACTTGAATTTGTTGATATTTTCAATTTTGTATGCCTTTGTTCCTGTTTTTAGTGTGAAAAATTTATTCTGTTTCATCTCTCCACACATTTCAATACACTTAATATTTTATTTTTGTTTCATTTATAGACATGCAATTTTCTTGCTTCACCTCTCAAGTTTCTAAACAACTTCAGCTTTTTTTCTTGTTAAGAGGACTATGTCATCTGCATAAATAATGGTATACAGTGATGAGCGTGCTGTTAACTGGCAAAATGACATAAAAGATGGAAACATATAGTATGTTGTGAAATAAAAGGAGATGAAACTAGTAGAGGTGTACAATTATCAATAGGAACCTATAAATTTACATTACATTACATAATTTCCCACCTTTAGACCTCTGTGACAGTTGTCATACTCCTGCCACACATCTAAAGGTGACAAACTATGTAATGTAAATTTATAGGTTCCTATAGATAATTTTACATCTCTTTTTATTTCACAACATATGTTTTCCATGTTTTGCGCTATTTTGCTGGTTATTAGAGTGCTCATCACAGTATTGCTGTTTACACACCTGGACCTCGGACGTAATCTACACTATGTCGACATGGTGTTTTTTTTTTAGTTGGATTATACACATTGGTTAGTTATATATTATCATTAAAATATAGTCATATTGTCTTTCAACTAGTTATGGGATATATCAGATTTTTATTAACATCCTAAGTGCTCTAAACTTTGGTGCAAACACATGCTACAACACAGTTGCTCGAAATGACATAGTGTAGTTTACCTCCGAGGTCCAGATGTGTAATTAATTTTATATTTGGTAAGGAAAGGTTTGTCAAATAAATACTTATTTAAGAAGAGGGAAACTCATACTCATTTATTTTAAAATAAAATATAAAAAATACATATTAAGAAATAAAATAAAAAATATATCATAATACAGATTCAATAATGTATTCTCAGAATAAATAAACAAATTCCAGTTGAACAAGAGAAAGACAGGTTACTATATATTTATATTCCAAAAATATATATGGTGAAAGTACAATAGTAGAGTAGCAGTAGACAGGTAGGTAAAATAAATTATGATAAATTGATAAAGCACTGGAAACAACGATAAAGCACTAGAATCAGGCTAAATAGCATCTAAAATATGAAGACCAGAGAAGATATAATTTTGAACTATACAGGGCATACCACGATCCATATACTTTCATCAAAATAGGACAAAAAAGGGTTGTCGAACAATGATGATGATAACATTTTGAGAAATAATAGACAAAAAAATCAAACACAATAAGAGTAGGTATTCAATAATGTATTCTCATGCAAAATATTGAAAAAAATGTCACCAAAAATTTAGAGATTGTTCCACATCATTAACATGTCTATTTACCACCAGATCATTATTTACCTAGATTGTAAGGTACTGCTGTAGCACATATTATTGCAAGACATGTATATAATTTGGTTTGTAGACCTTGTTGAAGACAAGGAAACTCTCTTTTCCAGGTTCCAAATAGCTTTTCTAGATTTCTTGTCCTCACATGAGTACTATGGTAAAAATATCTTATTTTCTTGATCATTACCTAAAAAGATATGTATGTCTATTAAATAACCTACTATTTATTTAGCAATTATCAATAAATACCTGGCTGTAATACTGGGGTAAGTAGATAGTGTCTGCATGCATACCCACTACTGTCATCTATTCCTATTAATAATCCTGGAATTTCACTTTTTTCCATTTCACAATTTCACTCTTAATGCTCTTAGATCAAATATTGAATGACTTGATAAACTTGTTGTTGAACAGTAATATACATCATTCTCAGTTGAACAGTAATTTCTCTTCTAGTACCTACAAATTCATTTACATAATAAGAGCCTGAATAACATATATTGTATGTCTTTACAGTACCTGTACATTTTTGGAAAGTGGGCTTCCTCATAAAAACTGGTTATATTCCTATAAGTAGCATAAAACCTTTGTTGTTTAAGTTAATGCGCCGATTCGCTGATGAACTTCAATATTGTAATACTCCATTGTATTTTAGATTATATTTTTATCTTGAATATATCGCTTTTGTATACTTCCCGGGCGATTTTCTTCTCCAATATTATCAATAAACTCTAAAAATGCTTTTACTTCTTCATACATTTTTATTGAAATTAGAAAAACAAAAAATATATGTTAAAACTGAATTAAAAATATTCAAAATTCAAACAATAACAAACAAAGTTAGGTTAGAATCGCGGTCTTGAGGAAGGTCGATCGATGACTTGAGATTCGGCTGTCATTTTACACTTCCCAAGACAGCGTCGTGTCTCGAGATCGTTTTATAAAACACAAATTTGGTTCAAGGTCGGTCTTGAGCATCGACGCTATCTTGAGACTCGACTATAAATACGGGCCTTAGGCTGTTGTTGTGAACCGCTTGTATCTTTTTTTTGTGTGTCTTGCATACTTGTCCCCGTGCGAGAGATGCGTATGTTCGTACCGGTAATATGATGCGGTTTATTAACCTTATCCTCGTTTTTAATTTTAATTTACTTTTCCTGCCTGTGAGTCCGCTTAATGTTGTTCTTGCCATGTTGGCCTTCTGGACTGTGGCTTCTACATGTTTTTGGAAGGTTAATCCTCTGTTCATGATGACTCCCAGCTATCTGGCTTCATCTTTCCACGCGATGGGGTTGTTCTGCACCGTCAGTTGTTCTTCTGGCTGTTGTATTCCTTTCTTATATGGCACCGCTTGCGTCTTTTTGGAGTTGATGGCTATCTTCCACTTTATACTCCACAATAAGCACGGCTGAATCAGAAGCAGATACATCTCTGTTCATCCTCATAATATATCCAAGATATTCTAATTTTCGTAGTTTTATTGTGTTAATAATCTCGCATTCCTTGCCTATTCTACATATGACCTCAACACTAGCCACATGACACGATCTACCCGTAAAAGTCCTAAAGTGCGTCTGTAACACCACATTTCAAAGGCCTCCAGTGTTTTTAAAGAAGCTTCAGAAAGTGTTTAGGCATTTACTCTGCCTAATAACGTAGAAATACATACTATCTGATTGATGGTAGAAATTTTGTTAACAAGTGGTACTAACGCTGATCTTGATTTTGCTATGCGTTGTTTTATTTTAATAAAGTGATCACATCGGAATAGTTGGTTAACCAAATGCCGTGTATTTAATATTTCTCGCTTACTGAATATCGTGAACTTTTTTTTTCGTGTTGAAATCAATTCCATGTTCTCTACTTACATATCTGATATGCACTACATTATTCTTTGCAAACCATCTAAGCTATATTCAATAACTATGGCGTCTTCGGCATATCTAATGTTGTGTAGACGCACTCCGTTGACTAATACTTCTTTATGTAGTTCTCCCAGTGCTTGTTCTAAGATACGTTGAGAGTACTTATTAAATAACACCGGGACACAATGCATCCTCGTTTCACTCATCTACATTTGGAGAATGATGCCTCTCTCAATCGGTCATCCACTTTAACTCTTAACTGCTGACGAGAATATTTCAGAACGTACACTCTGATATACGGTATATATCCTCCTTTGTTTTCAGTATGAATTTGACTTATATCACTGTATTTGATTTTTACATCAACTACGGAATGATTCTTCACACTGTTGTAAAATAAAATACTGCTCCAAATTAATTAAACTTTATTATTTTCAAAAAAATTATGAACGCGTGCACAATATTAAAAAATGGTGGAGGTTCCTACAAAATTCTCTATAACTGAATTGTAAAAAAAAGTTACATAATATCTAGACCTCGGAGGTAAACTACACTATGTCGACATGGCGTTGTTTTGTTTTTATTCTTTTAACTCACTCAGCTCTTTAAGAGCTTTCTAGATGTATACTACACTTGGTACTAATGACCACAAAAACGAAATTACGAAAAAAATAGGACACTATGTTCAAATAATTTGAGAGGTAAAAAGCGCCATGTAAACTTGGGTGTTTTTACCTCACAGTTACTAACTGAGTGTTGATCGCAAACAACACTATGTTGACTTAGTGCACTGATCACCTAGCGGCAAACGGGTCATAGGTAACTATTCTTCTGAACAGAAATAAATCTATTTGTTTTCATCTATCTTTTTCTATAGTTACTTAGTTGGTTTTATAAAAATCATGGTTATTAATACATTTTAATAAACAAGCAACAAATATTGTGTATTTCACTTTCTCTTAAAAATTGGTGTTTCTATTTCGAATGGTATTATTCTAATTTTACATAGTTTCAAAAGTTATGCATCACTTAAAATTATGCTAAATTTAAAAAAAATATATAAAAGAAACAGAAATAACAACACGTATTATTAAATATTATTATTTTGTTGAGCCACAATATGTCAGCAACAAATTGCCAACATTGTTATTATTTCTGTTTTCTTTCAAGAGTCAATAAATACATATTGGTCCATTAATAATAACGTTCTATTTGTGATAAAATATATAAAATTAAATGGACAACCAAACAATATACCTTGTGTCTGGTCCATACATAAAACCTATTTAGTATTACAATGGTATTTCCTCATAATAACCATTTTTTTAAATCTTGTATAGTGCGTCTAATAATTTGGCCAGAGAGTGTATACTACGGAAAAAACAGAATCTGTTCAGATTGTTATCAAATGTTAGCGATTAATGAAGCGTTTTAAAGAATTCTTCAACTTACTTTTATTTTTTTATAATACAGCTTCATAATTTTACAACACTATAGTTTTCGGCAAACTTTTGTAAATTTAAACCAGACTTTTCACTTTCTCAGCTATTATAATATTTTTATTATGTTTTTAGCGACAAAGGTTTCTTATTTTACGACATCCTTTCTTCGTGTTCGCCGACACCAACCCTTATGCAGGTTATTTTTAATCTCATTTTAGATAAACACGAAGTAATAAAATGGTATTGGGTATTTCGCAATACTGGGTATTATCAACAAGTAACCATACAAAAATATTTTGGCCGATGGTAACTGGTAAATTTCTATAAAATGGGTTTAAAAAATAATGAGATTATTTGCCCGCGTCCGTATTATATAAATGGCCGTTAGTACAGGTTGCCGATTTTGACAGGTGGCCGTTAACACAGGTTTTAATATAATACAATTTAACTAAAATAAAAATTTGTTTCGTGACAAGTACCTAGCTATTTTTTTGCTCTTAAATAACTTTAAATTCAATAAATATTTTATAAATTTAGATCAAACCAATCAGAGGTAAACTGCACTATGTCACTGTAAATTACCATTAATTACAGTAATTAGGGCAAATTTTAACGTTTCATTAGTTGGATTGTACAAACAAGTTATATGTTATGATTAAAATACGATCGCATTGTCTTTCAGAGCGAAAGATACATACCTAATTATGGGATATATAAGATTTTTAAAACATTCAGAGGTAAACTGCACTATGTCACTGTAAATTAACATTAATTACAGTAATTCGGGCAAATTTTACCGTTTTATTAGTTGGATGGTATAAACTAGTTATATGTTATAATTCAAATGTGACCACATTGTCTTTCAGAGGGAAAGATACCTAATTATGGGAAATAAAGGATTTTATAAATATTCAAACGGCCCTACTGAAAAGTTGCTTAAAACGACATAGTGTAGTTTACCTCCGAGGTCCAGATATAATAACTGGATGAACTTGCTAACTGGATGTACTTGCTGCCATACTAATAGCAAAAGAATACACTGGACCACTTTTAACAATAGAAACGTAAACATTTTCATGCATTACGTGATACCGCAAGAAAACTTAACATCAACTAAGCTCAAAAAATAAATCATACTAAAACTACAGGAGTTGAGATCAGGTACAATTACACATCACTTGAAGGTACACAGATGGTGTTCTAGGAATATTTTATAAAACACATTTTACAACAAATGATTCAATGATTCAGTCAATTTGTACTCTACGAGTTCCCTAATGAGAAAGTTTTGGGGTAGTTCTGATTTCTTTCATTATATATGGATTTTGGGCTGCTGAATCCGAATATGAGGTTTGCGGACAACATTTTATATGCTGGAAAATTGAAAAAATCGCGAGAAAATCGAAAAATTTCAGCTTTTTTCCCAAATCTCGAAAAATATTAACTTTTAGTAAATGGTCTGTTAACAGAAATTAAAGTACTTAAAATTATCTACAAATATACCTTTTGTCATTAAATAATAAAACCGTATATGACTATTTAACAGAATTTATTTCAAAAAGTAACCTTAAATTGTGAGCACAGTTAAACTAGTAACCTTTGTTTTACCCCATTTGTTTAAAACCTTCTTTCCGTGATCCAGTCTAGTTTGTGTATTAATTTAATGTCTTGATGGGTCCCTAGACGAGAAGCGAGTGACCATGTTATTCCTTACTGATAATCAAATAGGTATTGTGATAATTACTTTCTTTTCTTTGCTTTAGGAAGAACTTAAAAAAGTTGTGACTGGCTGAATGACAAAAGCCTATGCCAAAAAAAAAAAAAAAAAAATCTACAAATATTACTATTTACTTTTTTTGCAGACGAACCGTTCGGTCTAAAGTGCAAGTTGAAAATTGTCAATTTTTAGCGGTCTCGGCAAAACCCACTTTTTACATTCCAAAACTTTAGTTATTATTAGAATAGTGATCAATTTCTCCTAGTTTTCTGTACAAATAATAAATGTTAGTTCATAATATGAATATGGTATGTCTCTTCTCACAGCGTCCATGAATCCATTCCATCCTAAAATACCGAGAATGACTCTGCTTTTCCCTTAGAGCCACAGAAGATCAGGCACTGATGGAGTCACAGATTCAGTTGGTGTGAACATTCCCTTCGGATCTGTTATCTTGATTTCTGATAAACCTTGAGGTTTTGTCTTTTCAAAATATATTAGTTGAACAGCTCTCTGACTTCCATAAACCTCAGGTGCGGGTTTAGTTTTTAGCCGAGGAATGGATTGGTTAGGAGCTATTGCATGTTTTGGTGCAATACAGGAAATGCCACCCAGGACCTAAAAAGTGTGGTGTCCGTCGATTGTATGTACGTTAACCCTTTCTGGAATTCCCAGCCGCCGTATATATACGTTTTCAAGGTGTTATGATCTCAATTTACCAAAGCCGAAAATATGCGTTGCTTATAAAATTTTAGACTCATTGGTGTCCCAATGCCGTAGAAATATGTCCGAAAATGATTATTGTTCCCAAAGCCTCAAAATGTTGGCATTTAAGACAGGCCATCCGGACCCATTGCCGTAGTATATTTGTTCACATATTTTAGATATATGCTATATTATAGCACTGGTGGCAACGCTTATAGGTAGCTGTTAGAAGGTGAAGCGTTTGTAGCCACAGAAAAGACTACAAAAAAAAAGAAGCGAATCGAGATACATGTGTGCAAGATGCGGAGTCGGCCTTTGCGTAGTGTCATGTTTTGAGGAGTACCACTCAAAAGAAAACTTTTAATGTTAATTTACATTACATTATTTTTTTTAAGTTAGTTATATTTTTTCAAGTTGGTTTTGCTCTCTAATGAGTACTTTTGAAAAGAAAACGTTTAGGTTGGTTAAAAATAAACTCATTAAAAACCTGTTTTGGACATTTATTTGTTTATTTATATGCAACGTATATATAATAGGGTGGAACGAAAGGATAGGAAAAAAATTTTTTCTTTCATGGAACTTTCTAATAGCACTCGAAAGTTGCCTTATCATGTCTACAATAAAACTACAAAATATTTTTGTTCTAGGTTTACATCTTGAGGTGCCGCAAGAGCTTTGAAAAGATAGGTTTTTAACAAAAAATACAGAAAATTTCAAATATTTTTTATATTTAACCTGGTGACGTAACTAACATTTCTTAGTCAAATATTGTTTCTAATAACAGTTAACATTGCATTGCTATATGTATACATTGCTATAAGATTTCTTTAGTTACAATATTCATCTTGATACTTAAATAAAATGGTTTTTTGTCTCAAACTTGGGCATGATCTTTGGGAAGAAATCTTTGCTCTGACAAAGCCATTTTTACTTCAAGACCACAGACGCTAAGAGATGACACAGTCATGAGTTTTAGGCTCTTTTCACTGCCTGTGTATGACAGGGAAAACACGGAAAATCCACACACATCCTGACAACTAGGATCTCTTGCTTCACTCATACATATTTTAAGTCCTCGTCAGTTCTATGTTTTGTCATAGGAGGCTAAGTAATTTTATTCTACCGTCCAGTTAATTATATCTATATCAATGTAAGTCATTGGCATTAAAGTTAAGCTTCGGGACAACAAACTTCCTTACACCATTTATGAGTTCCGATCTTGCCTTCAAAAGTCGCCGCAGACCTAGCTCCCTTATATGTTTTCTCTTGTCCCATTCCTTTGAATTACTGGATCAATTATTTAGAGATGGTCCTCACAAAGATAACGTGAAAATTTGATGAGTCTCCATAGATGTTTTGATCCATTTACACAAAATCGTTTCAGTTTGATATGAAATCAGACTGGGACATACACTACACATTCATCACATACATAGTTACAGTTGTCGGATTATTTGAAGGATTCTCTGTTGCAACATGTAACCGAAGAAGGCGATTGGCCAACGTAAGCCATAGTGAATGAGCTAATTTCCCATGGGTTTTAAAAGAAAGATCAGAAGGATATACACCACTGGAGATTGTTTTGCACATTTCAATTAAATATTTTTGATCTGTGCTTAGATCATCGTTAATCTCTAGAGTAGGGAGGTTGTTTTGTGTGGGAACGAAATTAACCACATGAAGCTGGTTACAGATTTCAAGTTCTTTGACTAAAATCTCTCCAAATTCATTAAGGTCTTTAGTTTTTCCATCCAATGTGCAAAAAAAATGATGCAAAGGCAATTATTCATTGGTATGGAACAAACAAATTGGCCACTTCAGCGGCTTATTTAGGTTTTTTTTTTCTATAAAAGCAATTACACCATTGTTAATGCCGGTGTTAGTGGCAGTTCCATCAAATCCGACAGCTGTTATATTGGAAATGTTCAAAAAATTGTCCTCTTGAAAATGCTCCATTATCTTTTATAGAGCTTCACCTGTTCCGGAAGCAGAAGTTATACTCTAGCTAGAGTTTCACGATATTCGATAAAAATACCGATATTGTATTGATATCGTATCGAAAATCAATACGATACCGATACAATACACACCTTAGCAATATTAATGTCGATACGATACTCATTATCTGAAATCAATACAATACTATTGTATTGTCGATACGCTTGCCTCGATATTATTGAAAATATCGATATCGAAAAAAAAAAAAATAAAACGCCACAGTTGTTTAATTATATTTCGTGGAGTAGGCATTTAGATAAGTGATCTGCAACCCAAGCATCAGCTGTTATAATATTTTACACTTGAGTGCTTGAAATTGAAGCTCTTGAGAGTGACTAAATGACTGTTAAGATTACACTGTTTATATCAAGTGGCATTTGTGGCAATATTTTGGAAGTTAATGATGATGACGCAAAAATAATTTTCAACAAAAATAATGAATTGCGATTTATTTCGAATCTCTGGGATTTCCCTATCTTTTCAAAAGTAGTTTTTAAACAATAGATACAGAATTATCTGTAAGTATTAGTCGTTTCAAAGAAGCATTCAGCCATATTCAATTTTTATAAGAATCTATAAGTTATAAGAAATATTTGTAATATTTTTAGAATAATGCCCATTTGCCAAGCATGCAAAAGTGGGCATAAATAGCCTACACAGCTCAGATGTATAACTATTCTTTTTATGTCGATATTTTATCGAGTATTGTATCGATCTCGTATCGAAATCAATATCAATACGATATTTTTATAAGAAAGTATTGCCGATATCGATACTCGATACGATACTTCATTGGCATAACCAATACAATACTCAATACTTAAAAAGTATCGATATTGTATCGTATCGTCTAACCCTAGCAAGGTTGATCCAGGTTCCTCTACTATTGAAATATGCTCTTCTGCTATAGTCAGAATGTTAAATTGTATTAAGGAATGAAATAAATATTTCCTATTAAATATTTCTTTAAATGTGGAATTCGAGTTCAAACTTTTCCAGTTTTAGTAAAAATAAACAATGGATTGTTGTAAGTTAAAACTAAAATTATCTTGAAAGAGTAGTTTTAGAGTGTGTATTTATCATTTAAAATAGGAATTAAGACATTACAATAGCTATTTTTTACCAAACCAAAATCATCAAAATTTGCAAAATTTAACTAAAAATTCTAACTTTCAACCCTTTTGCGGCACCTCTAAAAATATTTTGTTTGGAAAAATATTTTATTTGTGGCTTCACAATGGCTATAGGCAACTTTTTATCACTATTACACATTGAAATTATAAAATCATTTTTTTCGTTCCACCCTAATATATAAGGCAATGGGACTCTAAGCATAAAAGAACCTTTGGGATTGAAGGACCAACGTGCAAGTTAAGGCCTGGCATAAAAAGGGTTAAAATCAGCGTTTTCGTACACCTGTTGTCTAAAGCACGGCTGGTCAATTTTCTGCGGATCGCCTGCGATTGCTGACACTTCCAGATAAGCAACGCGCTTGCTCAAAGTCTTGTAGCGGCAGTAAGGCCCAGATGGTTGGTCTCACCATTCCTTGAAGGGTTGGCCGTTTTCTCTACAAAAAGTACGGCTCAAGAAAATAGGTTGATGTAGTTTCCTCTTTGGGGTTTTGTTCATCCTATACAGAAGCTGTTCGCCTGGAAGTGTCAGCATTCGCAGGCGATCCGCAGAAAATTGACCTGCGTGCTTTGCACAGCAGGTGCACGATAACGCTGATTTTAACGTACATAAAATTGACGAATACCACACTTTTCAAGTCATATGTGGCATTTCTTGTATTGCAGCAAAACATGCAGTAGCTCCTAAGCAAGCCATTCCCCGGATAAAAAAGAAACCCGCGCCTGAGGTTTATGGAAGTCAGGGAGCTGTTCAACTAATTCATTTTAAAAGGACAAAACATCAAGGTTTATCAGAAATTAAGATAACAGATCCGAAGGAAATCGTCACACCAACTAAAACTGTGACTCCATCTGTGCCTGACCTTCTGTGGCTCTAAGGGAAAAGCAGAGACATTCCCGGCCTCTTGGGATGGACTGGACCCATGGAATCTGTCACAAGAGACATACCATAGCTACGAACTAACATTTATTATTTGTACAGTAAACTAGGAGAAATTTATCAAATTTAATCATTCTAATAAAAAATATAGTTTTGGAATATAAAAAGTGGGTTTTGCCGAGACCGGTAAAAATTGGCAATTTTCAACTTATACTTTAGACCGAACGGTTCATCTGAAAAAAAAAAGTATATAGTGGTGTTTGTAGATAATTTTAAGTACTTTAATTTCTGTTAACAAACTATTTACTAAAAGTGAATAGTTTTTGAGATTTGATCAAAAAATCGGAAAAAAGCTGAAATTTTTCGCTTTTTTCGCGATTGTTTTCAATGTTCTGGCAAAAAATTTTGTCCGCAAACCTCATATTCGGATTCAGCAGCCCAAAATCCATATACATGAAAGAAATCAGAACTACCCCAAACTTTCCTAGTCAAAACACAATTTTATTGAATCAAAAACATATTTTCGGTGCGATATGATATACTGCATATCAGCGGTTAAGGGTTGTCAGTTTGGTTGTAATATAAAAATGATATATGATTCTCAAGTCTATATCATCTAAGTCCGCTTCTTTCTATGAGCTTATCATATTTTACTTTATCAAATGCCTTTTTTTCGTATATAAAACATACTTACGTCAGAATAGAGCCTCCGGGATGCCTAGGTTATCGCGGAATTCAAACTGCGTCCATGACACTTGTTCTGCCGTATACCTACCTCTTTTAAAAAGCTTTTAAAGCATCCATTATCAATTAATATCCATTTTATTATCTAATAATCATTTATTAACACTATAATTTAGATTAACTTAATTTCTTATTACAATGCAAAGCATAAAGTTTTATCATCTGTTACCTTTTTATAATAATTCAGTCCCCAATCATATTAAACCAGCCCTAAAACTTTAAGCAAACTTTACTAAGGGTGAGGTGTGTGCAGAGAATTTAATTAACTAGAAAGCGTTTTGGAAATCTGTATGCGTAACCTATGTGGTCCTTTATTCTGGCCTTTTTCGAACAGGATATTACACTAACTAGAGTTCAAGTAGAACGTCCCTGATGTATTCTAACCTATGTGATTTCTGGAAAACTATTGTTTTCTGAAACACGTATCGGCAAATGTGCTTAGAATTTTTGTAGCATTTGTTTATCTGGGATATTATCTAAGAAGATCACGTTTTCTCGCTGTAACAATATTTTATGTCCAATTTATAGTACTAAATTATTCAGTAGCAGAAAAAGTAAAACTTAACTGATTTAGATAGATAACAGCTATGAAAGGATTGTGATACATACTGCTTTATTCTCTATCAAATTTGTATTCGTCTCTTGTGGAAATCTCAAACCTTATCAATGAAAACAATAGTAGCTAATAAAGCAACGATGCAGTAGACAATAACAATGCTATTTACTCGATAAACATTGAGGTTAGAAAGGTACTATACAGTGGTATAATAGGTTAAAACCTATCTTAGAAGGTGAACAGCGAGGGTTCAGATCAGAAAGGTCCTGTAAAAATGCAGTATTTCTTGTAAGACAAACTAAACAAAATTGAGTGCAAGAAACCAGTCTATATATTAACAAGAATAAAAAACAGCTAAGTGCCGTAACTTGAGTAACTTGGGTAACTTGAGCTTTTAACAAGAGCATAGTCCACAATCTTCAAGTGACTCAGAGAGCTATGGAACGGAGAATGCTCAACATTAAGCTTTAGTGTTCGCAAGTGCAATAAAGAGATAAAAAGGCGATCAAAAGTAACATATATAATCCAGAAGGTTGCCATGTAAAAATGAAACTGCGCAGGACACACAGGAAGAATGGAACACAACCGCTTGGACAAAGCGAATTCTCGAGTGGTGACCAAGGGCAAGCAAAAGAAAAAGAGGCAGACCTCAAACAAGCGAATGGTTGGCCACGAATGGATGCTAAAACAGCAAACAGATATGAATGGACACACCTGAGGGAGACTTATATCCGACGATAAATGGAATAGCTGTTGATGATGATGGAGTGCCGTAAAACTGAGTGGCACACATATTATTCCAGCTACAAAAAAGCAGATATTAATATTACGTGGCGTAAAAATGTATTTTTATTTTGACGGAAAATAAAATTATAGTTTTATTTTGAAAGAGTTTTCCATAGTAATTGCTAAATTTGAAGTAAATCGCGCCACAAAAGAGCATCAAGCTGACAAGTTTGACAAAGGTACTCCTTTGTGGCGAGTTTTACTTCAAATATAGCAAATTATATGGAAAAATCTTGTAAAATAAAACCTTAATTTTATTTACCATCAAAATGAAAAAAAAAATACATTTTTGTGCAACGTAATATTTATATTAGTCATTTTGTAACTGGAATAATGCGTTAACCGAAGAAATTGAGATTCGTCGAGGTGTGGGTCAGGGTTGTGTGCTTTCTCAATGTATATAGCGAAACAATATGTCAGGAAGCGCTCCTAGAGCAAAACATTGGTATGAACATTAACGGAGAGTTAATTAACAATATGTATACCATACGCTGATGACACGCTAATAGTAACAGATACCTAGCAAATTTACAGTATTTGATGAAAATCATAAACACTCATACCAATAAGTCTGGTCTAAAACTGAACATAAAAAAGACTGAACCCATGTTTGTAACAACGAAGCTATACACCAATGTGAATTTAACCATAAATAATCAGCCAGTTGAAAGAGTTACGTCCTAAAATATTTAAGGGTTTGGTTCACTGATAATAATGACCAGACAATTACAAAATGAAAAGTTCCTATGCAGCCGGGATATAGATATAAACTTAAGAACGAGAATGATAAGGTGCTATGTTTTCTCCGTTCTGCTGTACGGCGTGGAAGCTTGGACACTGAAAGAGATAAACATAAAAAAAATTGAGGCATTCGACATAATGTGGTGCTACACAAGAATGTGGAAAATAGCATGGACAGAAAGAGTAACAAATCAAGATGTTTTGCTAAAGATGGGGAAGGAATTCGAAGTCATAAAAACCATACAAACAAAAAAAATTGGAATATCTAGGCCACATAATGAGAAGAGAAAATTACTCTCTGCTAAGACTCATAATCCAAGGAAAAATCTCGGGAAAGAGAAATGTGGGATGGGTGCAGTTCAATACAGTTGTTCAGAGCTGCAGCCAACAAAGTTAAGATTGCTGTGATGGTAGCCAAACTCCGATAGGGGACGGTAATGCAAGTAGAAGAACAGGAATATTGTGTGTGCCACTCATTTTTATGGCGTTTAGTTATTTTTCATTTTTGTATAAGGCATTTTTCAAAGTTTTTTTGTAAATTAAATGTATGATATTAAATGTGTTGTTTCTCGAATATACGTTAAGCGTTATAAATGCCTTTGCCTCGTTATCTCCCAAATGGACTAGTGATTACGACACTAAACTTGTGATAGGGTAATACACGTTCATATCCCAGTCATCGCAATAGTCATTTTTCAAATATAGTTTTTGTGTCCATAAAATGTACACTAATTTTTTTTTCTATTCGGAATAGATTAAAACAAATATTAGAATGGCTGTAAATGAACTCGGATTGCCCGATCAAGTTTAGCATCATAACCACAGTAACCTTATAGACAATTTCAGTAATAATGGTCAAATGGATTATACTTTGGCGCTGGATAACTTCTAAATTATTTAACTGATTTTGATCACTAAACATGAGTTTGTGACAGGTATTTACAAGTAGTGCCGGATGCATCTAAAGTCAAATATGGTATCTGAAGGTTTATAGGATTTAGTGAGCTTAAAAAACCGTTTTTCTAATCGGAAATGGATTTGATCACATTTATGAGACCTATAACTTAAAAATTCGAATTTTTACACATATGAGGTATACATCTTTATACGCTAGGGTGGATTGATAATCGCGAAATTAAAAAAACAATACAAATTGATTTGGAATACCCACCAAAAGTTACCTTTAGTAACGGTCATAAGAACGTATTATTACGAATTTTGTGTAAAATTACATCCTCTGCCCTCTACAGGCTTTTGAAAATAGAAAAACAAATTGGAAATTTTTTTGCTTTTCGGTGCGCATTCTTCGTCTTTATGTTAGTACTGAGAATCCAACATCAGAAATAAAGAAACTGACCAAATTTATTGTCACGGTATTATGCTCACTGGTTTTAGATTAAATGCAATTCATCATGTGTAAATAGTGCAAAGCATGTTTTACAAACAATAACACGTAGTCGATATCGACTATGTGTTATTGTGTTGCCTGTACGTTGCCTTGACGTGTTGCCTTTAATTCAAAGAATTGCTTATTTTGTACATCCGGAAAATCTTCTGCTATGTATGCTGCATGACACTCGCCCGCATATAAGAGAGCTTGCACTTCGTCGTATCTTCAATTCAAAAATTAGGGCCAATAAGGATTCATCTAATATCCGACCTTTTATTATTCCATAAATTAATTTTGACGCAGATGAATATATAGTCCAGGGCGCATCTGTTTTGAGATGGACGTTGAGAGGTGACTCAAATTTTTTTGCAGAAATTGCTTGAAAATAAATCAAATAATAATATTTGAGTTATCCTCCCTCTCAAAAAGTTCCGGAACATTGTTTAAATAATCAAAATGTCAAAAATTGAAGGAAAAATTCGATTTTTTTTCTTCGTTTTTTGATTATAACTTTAAAAGTATTAATTTCCGGAAAAAGTTGAACTGACATAAAAGTTGTGTAATTAAATTTCCTACAATATAGAATTGGTTAAAAATTTAAAAATTAGTCACCCTAGTTGCAAAATAGCAATAATTGCGAAAAAACCATACAAAAACAAGTATTCGCATTTTACGTTTTTCAACCATTTATGCTAGACTTAGGACCTTCATATTTCACTCAAAAAAACTTTATGATACAGTAAAACAATACTGTAAATTTCATTAAGATCGGTTCAATAGATTTTGCAAAATAAATTTTGCAATCCAGCTTTCGCAAAAAAATTCATTACTGAAAATAAAGCAGATAGCAAGTTGAATTTTTTTTGCTTATAGAAGTGTACTGTACCTTCCATTTGCAATTTTCAAAATTAAAATCGATTAATTACCACGGCGTCAGAAAATTTTTGAAATAAACAATAATTTTTGGTGCTACGCGCAGGACAGCGGTGTTCGATTCACACAAGTTGATTTCCACCAAAATTTCTTCCAAACTTTATCTAATATATTATTTTCTTACTCTATATTTTGTTGTATTTTAATATTTTGATTCCACAAAAATCAAACTAATTTTATTATTGTTTATGAAATATTGTTTAAACAATTGCATATGTTTAAAAATAATAAACTTTTATTATTTAAGTTAAAATATATTAACAAAGAAAGTTTTTACTAATAAAAGTGTTATTTCAAAGGATGTATGTGTTTTTATTTTGCAACAAAAAATTTATTTATTTATATCGAAATGTAATAAAAATTAAAATGTATCAATCATTATCAAAGGTCATTGGAATGCCCAATCAAAACAAACTATCCGCTGTCCTGCGCGTAGCACCAATAATTAATGTTTATTTAAAAAAAATTGCTGACACCGTGGTGTTAATCGATTTTAATTTTGCAAAATTGCAAATGAAAGGTACAGTACACTTCTATATGCAAACAAATTTTCAACTTGCTATCTTCTTTATTTTCAGTCCTGTAACATTTTGAAAAAATGATTTTTTTTTACGAAAGCTGGATTGCAAAATTTATTTTGCAAAATCTATTAAACCGATCTTAATGAAATATACAGTATGTTTTACTGTATCATATAGTTTTTCAGTGTGAAATATGAAGGTCCTAAGTTTAGCATAAATGGTTGAAAAACGTATAATGCGAATACTTGTTTTTGTATGTTTTTTTCAAAATTATTGCTATTTTGCAACAAGGGTGACTATTTTTTACATTTTTAACCAATTCTATATTGTAGGAAATTTAATTACGCAAATTTTGTCAGTACAACTTTTCTCGAAAATGAATACTTTTAAAGTTATAATCAAAAAACCAAGAAAAAAATCGAATTTTTCCTTAATTTTTTGAAATTTTGATTATTTAAACAATGTTCCGGACCCTTTTGAGCGGGAGGATGACTCAAATATTATTATCTGATTTATTTTCAAGCAATTTCTGCAAAAAAATTTGAGTCACCTCTCAACGTCCAAATGTACTAATATTTTTACAGATGCGTCCTGGTCTAATATTGATCTGATTGATTGGCAAAACAATAAAATAACTTACCCTTCATTGCTTAAAAGTTTAAAGTAGAGGGTTTGAAAAATAATATTTCCGGTTCTCTTAAAAAAATCATCGACATCGCTACAATTCCCTGTCACCCAATCTGTAGAGAGATTCGTGAAGCTTGTAACTAGCATCTTCGTCGGTTGTTGGGTCACAAAAAAGAGACAGTTTTATCTGGGCAATAATTTGTTCGCGCAGAGATATGCCAAAATTTGAGTCCAAAAATTCTACAAACAATAAATAATTAAAATTAACAGGAAGGTAAAGAGTGGGTAGAGTAATAAAAATGACATATTTTAAAGATATTTCAATTGGATATCATTTTTATAATAATAACATTTACTTATTACTTAACTTTTCAATTAAAATCATAAGTTTGTAGTTTCTATTTTTTCAACCCACGGTAGAGGGCAGAAGATGAAATTGTTTCGAAAATTTGCAAATAAATATTACGTTTGTAATACCAATTGGCAACTTTTGCTCACTATTCCAAAGCAGTTTTCGATCCACCCTATTATACGCGTCTTGTGTCCTTCTACAAACGCTCAGTTATTGGCGCAATTCGTGGGTATAAATTTTGAGTAATTTTCACCTTGTAGGATTGCCTGGGGAAAAAGCGTGCAAACAGTTTATTTTAGGTTAATATATTTGTGTGAGACGTGTTGATTTGTGTCTAACAACTATTGTAAATGTAACAAGTAATATTAAAAAACAGTCTAGGCGTGACCAAACATCTTCATAATCTCTCTCCCTGAAGTTAGCTGCAGAACTAGAACTGTCACTAATTCAGTTAACGTACGTCTACACCTATTAGGTAAAGCCACGCGCACACTTATTCTTCTTGCTACAACCTTCAAATTTTAAAAGTTAAATTTTTTAGTTTTTCGACTATACCAAGCCATGTGTATATCCGATCCTGATCAGTTAGACACCATCTGAAACCTAAACTCAAGCGGTGTGTTTGGTGTATTTACGGTTTTTCTATCTCTGTCTGAACCTGCGATACAGCCTCACTTCTCTTCAAATGCAACTCCCTCACCTCTCTCGGCTGAATAAAGGCCGATCCCAGGATCTGCCACCTTAGATGTGCCAATGCTGGGTACTTCTAGAAGACATGTGAGTTTTACTCCTCTTCATCACATAGACGGCACAGTGGGCTATCCGTTAATCCAAGCATACGAAGGTGCCACCGGAGAATACACCAGGGAGCATTTTTTACGTCCTAGAAGAAGAGGGTGGGCTGTGAGACTTTTGGATGGCCCCACTATGTGCGGCCTATCTCAAACCTCCACAACTAGCCCAGGAGTCCTGGAACTTCCGCAGAAGAAGCTTCGTGAGATTACCCCGAGCAGTACTAAAGGGCACCCCAATCACAGGTTGTGGTCTCACAGGCAGAGTGGATGAGCCCTTTCTTGCAAGGGCGTCAGCCCGTCCGTTCCCCTCCACATTTGTGTGTCCCGGTATCCATACTTAGGCTGCACCTACATTGGATCCGTATTTCTTCGATCCGATCCGATCCGATGTTGGCCGATGTCGGATTGGAAAACAAAGTCATTGTATTGAAGTGTGAAGTCCCACATTGCAGTGGGAAGCCCGATCTGGTATCGGCTGACGTCGGACTGAGTAGCTTCTCCTATTAAACGTATTTGGTTTCATTCCGATTTTTCACTCAGACGAGATCGAAATGGCAGATAATTACAATTTTGTAATAAAGAACTTTTTATAATACCACATTTCTATTATGTATAGGACACAATATAAAAAGTGTTATAAAAACAATTATTTTTAAAGTTATAGTTGCTTCGGCGCGATGGGAGTGAAATTTAATATGGGCGAATTCATTAAAAACCTTGTTCCCCGGCGCAGACGCATTATACCTTTGCTCTGATTGGGTGTTCAAATGATATGACAAAAATTGTTCAATATGGAGGTTATGGATAAGGGTCAAGCCATGCCAAGTGGTCCAATATAAATTAAGTTGGCTGCTTGACTATTTTTAATATTTTTTGTTTTTCTACCATTTAAACTTCAGTCTATAGAGACTACAAAATTCTATTTATTTTATTTTTTAAAAATTTAGTTTGCTGATGACGGCCATTTGTGTTACAGCGTATCGATCATTTTCACGGAAAACATGGCTTCGCTCTTTAGCCAATATTTTCACTGAGGTTTTTCCTAGAACAATAAATCAAAAACCGAACTTTTTAGAAAAGTATGCTCTAAAAAAACGGCCTATAGCAATATTTAATTTCAATCTACCCTTAAGGCCTTAAATGAACCTCAAAGTTTGAAAAGGTAAACTGATAAAATTCAATTTTCAGCATTTTTTTAACAGCATAAGGCAAGCCGATAATGGCTTGTAATTTTTTTCTGGAAAAGACATACGTACATATTTTACATAAAAAAAGTTTGAGCTTTAAGACTTCGGTAACTTTTTTCAAAAAAAAATCTCAAAAATGTAATTTTTTGAAAAATCTCAAAGTTGACCCCTTATATCTCTGATGGGCACGGATGAAAAACTTTGAAATTTGGCTGAATGTTAGCCCCTAGCAAGTAGAATAAAGAGTAAAAATATGGAGTTGCAGACTTACGTCATATAAGAGTTAGAGGCCTGAAAAAATTGTCAAAAATCAAAATGGTCAAAATTTGAGCGTTTGCGGACAGGGTTTTTAAAATTCAAATAAACTGTCTAATGAAATAAAAATTAATCTCTATTTTCACCAGATTTCGCAATGAACACAAATTTATACAGGGTGGACAAAAAAAGAGTACGAAAAAAATGTTTATTTGTGAAATAAACATTTTTTTCTATTTTCTAACAGCAGGAGTATTTTGAGTTAAATAAATTACATAAATTCTTCTTTTTGCGCCAATTAATTTAATTCAAAAAATATTTTTTGGACACCCTGTATAAATAATGATCATAATGTTTATATTACTGAATAGAGAATTAAACACGCTTTCAAATGAAATACCACAAGACAATATTCCCACTAAAAAAAAATCATCGATTACGTCATCACGTTTTGATGGATGACGTTACTTACTATGAAATATATCCCAAAAAGTTGCAATATAAAAATATTTCGGCATTTTCTTAAAATCTAATAGGTAACCATTGCCAAATATCGAGATGGACTCTTTGCTTTGGCCCACCCTGTATAAATGTGTATTCATTGTGAAATCTGGTCAAAATACATTAATTTTTATTTCATTAGACAGTTTATTTGAATTTTAATTACCCTGCCCGCAAACGCTCAAATTTTGACCATTTGGATTTTTGACCAGTTTTCAGGCCTGTAACTCCTATATGACGTAAGTGCAACTCCAAATTTTTACTCTTTATTCTACTTGCTAGGGGCTAATATTCAGCCAAATTTCAAATTTTTTCATGCGTTCCGACCAGAGATATAAGGGTCCAAACTTTGAGATTTTTCAAAAAATTACATTTTTGGGATTTTTTTTGAAAAAATTTACTGAAGTCTCAAAGCTCAAACTGTTTTTATTTAAAGTATGTACGTATGTCTTTTCCAGAAAAAAAAGTTACAAACCATTATCGGCTTGCCTTATGCTGTTAAAAAAATGCTGAAAATGTAATTTCATCAGTTTACCTTTTCAAATTTTGATATTCATTTAAGGCTTTAAGGTTACTTTTAAATAAAATAATGCTGCAGGCCGTTTTTTAGAGCATACTTTTTTCAAAAGTTTGGTTTTTGATTTATTGTTCTAGGACAAACCTCACTGAAAATATTGGCTAAAGAGCGAAGCCATGTTTTCCGTGAAAATGATCGATATGCTTTAACAAAAATGGCCGTCATCGGCAAACTAATTTTTTTTAAAATAAAATGAATGGAATTTTGTACTCTCTATAGACTGAAGTTTAAAAGGTAGAAAAATAAAAAATATTGAAAATAGTCAAGCAACCACCTTTGGACCACTTTGCTTAGATTGACCCATAAACAAATATTGTATATTATTTTTTATTGCTGTGAGGACATAGACAAAAGCAAGTTTATAATTGTAGTAACTTTTTAAATAGTTTTTAAAAGCAACAGGTACGTACTTAATTGTAAATGTTTTAGTATTGTAATAAAAAAATACATAGGTAGGTACTTACCTATTTGGAAAATATATTTACCTATCTATTTATAGTAGGTAATGCTTTGATTTACATAATTTGATTACCAACAAAATTTCTACCACTCTTCATTTAATATACCTACCTATTGTTTTCTTACTCTATGTTTTGTTGTATTTTAATATTTTAATTCCCTTTGTGAACACACACACACACAAAAATCAAACTAATTTGATAAAATTCAGAACTGTCAAACAGTAAAACGTTCAGTTAGCCTACCTTCCCACATGACAAGTACGTGTAAGTGGTCAAGACGGGTGACGGGTGTGTAAGTGGATTTCATGTCTAAGCACGCGGGATCGAATCCCAATGCAAGTTTTTTTTTTTATTTTTTTTTTATACATTTTATGATTGTGAATATATTTGTTATATAATTTTTTTCAGAAATTGCGTCTTTAGTTAAAATGTTTGCCTACAATTATTATTCAGAAATCATTTCTTTGGTGCATTTTTCAATGTGTTTGTGTGTGTTTTATTATTTAATTTTTTTAATTTTTGGTATCTATTGTTTTAATAAAAATGTTTGGAAAGTAGTAAGTATTAAATTTAGTTTAATATTTAAATAAAATATAAATAAACTGTTTAAAGTACATATATTAATTTCGTTGGAATCATATAATAGAAGTATAACTTCTTAAGTGTGTACAAATTACACACATATTCTTTTTTAAATCAAAATGTTAATTTTCAAAAAAAAAGAGTTCCGATACCGAGAATCGAGTCATCCTGTTGGGTGAATATAGGCATTCACGTCGGGAGACGTCGGATCGGATGGGATCGGAGAAATACGGTTCTAATATAGGTGTACCCTAAGCTAATATTTTTGGTCAGAGCAACACCATCCAGAGGTCTTTTGCATTCAACAACCATCTTAAAGGTGACATTGTGCGCTTCCAAAGTCCTTAACATTGCCTGAATGTTGGAGCAGATAGAGATGGCCCTGCCTTAGCAAGACCTATTATTAGTAAATTAGTCCAAGTACATAGTGAAGCTTAAAATAAGACAAAACCTGGCAATTTTTACAGAATGGATCGATTTGCTTGAAAATTCGAGAATAAGTAGCGGATAGTCTAAGGATCAAAATGGGGGTGGTTGCCACCCCATCTCGGTGGTGGAAATTTTTTATTATATTTTAATCGCAAAAGTTGGTAAAAACGTTCATTCTAAGCAAAAAACGTTCTATACATTTTTTTGATAAAATTGACAGTTTTCAATTTATTCGCTATCGAAAGTTAGTTTTATATCGAAAATATCAATGTTTTTAATAAGTTTTCTGCTAATAACTCCAAAAGTTTCCGTTTTATCAAAACAACTTTACTTAACAAAAATATACCGTTTCAAAAAATAAACAAAATTGGTTTATTTGAATTTTCTTTAAGACCAATAGTAATCGAGGTATACTTTATTATACGTTGGCTCTGCTTCATCAAATGCTAAATATTGTAGTTTCAACTATCCATTTTTCGAGGACAACTTGTTCAAACTAATTTAAAGTACTTAAAAATATCTATCTCCAGAAATAAAAAAGTCTCTAGCTCACAGATTAAGTGACTGATAATGAAAAGAATGTCAGTACCTATTTTTTTCAGCGAATAACTAGATCGCAAGCAACCCCCTAATCAACACCTTAATTAAAATTAGTTATTTACCTTATTTGATCTTTTTTATTTGTGTATTAATAATAGGTTCTAGAAGTTTGACTGGCTTAGAATGATTAGTTTTGAAAAAAATTGAGTTAAAAGCGAATAACGAATTTTTGTAGTTTGGAAAAAATGGGTTTTTTCTTCAGAATAGCAAGATTATCATCAAAGATACAAAAAAATGTTTAAATATAAAATTGTAGCTTAATTAATTGTCAAAAACTTGGTTTGCAAAAAACTTTTCTATGACAAAAATTGAGTGAGCTATTGACAATTAAATCTTTAATAAAATGCAAAAACCACCTTTACCAACCCTTTCAAAGTCACCACTTTTTGCGATTGAGTATTTCAACAAAATTTAATATTAAAAGCTTATATATCTTGTAAAAACCTACCAAATTGTTTTTTACCAAACTTTCTAAGATAAAAAATAAAAAAGATACGGTTAAAATATCAATATATTAAAAAAATAAGAAGAAATCCAATTGGAAGCATAATAATGTAAGTTAGCAGTGTTTTAGTCATGGGCGTTATTAATTCTTATTTATTTATGTATTATTAATAGATTCTAGAAGTTTGACTGGCTTAGAATTATTAGTTTTTAAAAAACTAGGGTTAAAAGCGAAGAACGAATGGTTGTAGTTTGGTAAAAAATGCAATTTTCTTAAGAATAGAAAGATTAGCATCAGAGATACGAAAAAATGTTTTAATATAAAGATGTAGGTTATTTAATTCCCAAGAACTTGGTTTGAAAAAATTCTTTCTATGGCAAAAGTTGAGTGAATCGTAAATGAGTACATACTTATATCGAAAAACATTGATTTTTTCTATACAAAACTTACACGTTCGATAGCGAATAAATCGAAAACTATTAATTTTATCAAAAAAATATATAGAACATTTTTTGCTTACAATGAATGTTTTATCAACTTTTGCGGTCAAAATATAATAAAAAATTTCCAACCGCGAGATGGGGTGGCAACCACCCCCATGGTAAAAGCGCCTTACGGCATTATATAGATTTTGATCCTTGGACTATCCACTACTTATTCTCAAATTTTCAAGCAAATCGATCCATTCTGTAACAATTTCGAGGTGAAAAGCTTCGGTTCCTGGCATAAATATATTAGTAGGCCTACACTTGAAGATGATGTAAACTTTTGCGAGTATTTTGAAAATTTCAATTGATTTTTTAAATTGTTATTCTCATAGGTTTTAGTACATACATTAACTATTTTTTAGTTGTAAAATAATTTTTCTACGACCGTGTAAAAATGTCAACTTCCGCGCACGCGTTTTAGTTTAGAAAGTTTTACTTTTCCGCACGCGTTTTAGTTTTCCGAACGCGTTTGGATATTTTAATATGGCCCTAAAATTATTATAATACATGCAATAAACTAATATTTAGATATTATTTACTCTTTTATTTCAAATGTATCTTATTGTGTTCCTCTTTTAATGAAATTAACGCGACAATTCGATGAAATAAAATTATTTTGACATAATATTCGAAAGTCAAATCGGTAGACAATAACAGTCGTTTTGAATCATCGTCATGGAAACCAAGATCGTCGTCATGCTAACTAATTATATTGAAAGTTTGGTTTTGACAACCTTGTCAAAGAATTAATTTGTGAATGTATTTTCATATTAATTAAATTAATTGATTAAGATTTGGTCATTTTTAACACTCGTAGAAAAAATATTGTTCCTAACTTTTGCAGAAAGTCTCTTTTCCGCACTCGACTGCTTGCCGAACTCCTGCTTCGCGTTGTTCGGCAAACTGCAGTCGCGTGCGGAAAAGTATGACTTTCTGAACTTGTTAGGAAATAGTTATTTTTCCCCGCATTCGACTGCTTGCCCGAACTCCGCTATCACGTCGTTCGGGTCAACGGCAGTCTCGTGCCTGAAAGTATCACTTTCCGCATGAGTTGGGAACAATATTTTTTCTAGGGCCGTAGGTTTGGAAAAAAGCTACAAAAAATAGGGTTATATCAATTTTTATTTAGAAGTGAAAATACACAAATTAATTATTTGACAAGGTTGTCCAAACCAATATTTCAATATAACGGGTTACCACGACGACGATATTGGTTTGCATGGCGACGATTCAAAACCATTTTAGTTGTCTACTGATCTGACTTTTAAATACTACGTCAAAATAATTTTATTTCATCGAAATATCGCGCTAATTTCATTAACCCTTAAACGCCCAACCTGTTTTAGTTTCCATGTACGCCCAAGGGTGGGTAAAAAATGTCCACCTCGAAAATAGCTAATATATTTATTGAGAATTGTTGAAAATGGATTAAACTTAAGAATCTTATGCTTAATAAATACAGCATCTTCTAAAATCTTAATATAAACAATTTACAAACATTACAACCAAATTACAATGTACATCAAAATTAACATACCAGTAAAAGCCAGTAATTCAGATTTGTCGATTTTCTCCATATTCTTTCTTTCAGCCTCCTCATTGGCGGAAAATTATGTAGATTATGTAATTATACATCGATAATTATATGGATTATTTCATTCATAGGAGATTCTGACCAATAGAAAGCTACAGAAATCTGAATTAAATCGATAATTTTTGATAATCTCCCGTCGTTAAGTATATTACATCAGATGCCCTTCGTTGCTACAAAAAAATACATTCAGTGACATTAATGACAATTAATGTTTTAAAAATTATAAAAGCGATGACTTTCAATCGTCAAATATTTATAAAAACTGTGTGTTTAATGGTACTTACATAAATAAATTACAATAGAATTTTGGTTTTGAACAGTTTTATTCATGAAATAATCGCAACAAATTGCACTCGACCTCTGAAATGAATATAGAATTTTTGCTCTCGTGACACTTTGACATAATTTGACATAAATTAAAACTGTCAAAGTGTCACTCGGGAAAAATTCAATAATTTCAGAGCTCTTGTGCAATTACTACTGATTATCTTCCTACCAACGAGAAATTATATGGAAAGCTTTAGTAACAAGTTTTGCCAAGGGTGTACTTTTTATGCCCATCCATATTTAACTCAAGATGCTGCTTTTATTTCCAAAAATATTGGTAGAACCAAATTAACATTCGATAATGGGCTGTCTTTTTAACAATAAATAATTTTTTAAACAAAATTTAAACACGTAATAAATATGTTACAAGGGAATACGCATTAGGTGGACATTTTTTACCTACCCTTGGGCGTTTAAGGGTTAAAACATGAACAAAATAAGAGAAATTTGAAATAAATTAGTAAATAATATCTAAATATCTGCAAGGACAGAGTTCACTGATGATGTACTGATAAGTCCGAAAACGTTTTGAACGTAATCCGTTTGGATTTTTAAAAATTTTTAGAATTTTTATTAAATATACCAACTGCACTAGGGAGTTTTACTTCATGTTAATTTTATTTAACTAGATGGTATATACAGCCAACCTTCGGGTATTATCCCGTTTTATTTTTTTTTATCTAAATATTAGTTTACTGCATGTAATATAATATATTATAATGCCGTATTACAAGGTATTTTACTTTCGAGAATTTACTTTCACGCACGCCGTGCGGGAAAGTGCAACTTTCGGAAACGAATTGTGTGCATGAAAGTGGGTCTTTTAGCACAGCTGTCGAAAAATAACTATTATTTCTCGTATTTTTATCAATTTCCCGTTACTCCCACTTCGATTAACGCACATTTCTAATTATTCAACAAAAATTTAAATAATTTTATTGATGTAATTAATAACTACATTTGATCGGAAATCAATTTTTGGATTAGCACAAAATCGATACGTTCCAAAGAGTGACAGTTCTTACAGAGCAACAAAAATAAAGCCAACAGTAAAAACAAGTATAGCGGTGACATTTATCGCATCGATACGCGTTGGGCGACGTTCGAATGTTATCCATCGTTAGTGGCTGTCAATAAACGTTTAGTATTGATGGTTTGTTCATGACAAGGAACTAAATTTATTTCGCATTTGTTTTCAGTTAATAAAAACTTGATTCAGTGTATTGCCGGCTTGTAGAGATTGTCCCGATAGAACTAATCCTGTGGAAAGTTTTATTTTAGACAATAGTCAAATTATATTCTAAATATACATTTATTTAGGTCTCATATTTAAAAGTGCCTCTCTGGATACTTTCGAGACAGGTGTTTTTTGATGGTAAACTGCTTTATGATACTGATTATTCGATGATCTCAAATTGATTGTTCCTGACGTTTCGTCTCCTACTGCGAGAGGCATTATCAAAAGCGATTCGACGTTATCACCTTTCCTAGATCGCGGATCCCTTTTGAAAAATAAAAAAAAATAAGTTGGCGTCCCCCTTCTACAGAGCCTTATCCTCATCGGCCATTTAACAACCAAATGAAGAGGAAGATCTGCCAAATCAAGAGGAAGCTCTTATACTCTCTCTAGGATTTGATACAGTTGATTAATAAAGATTCTGTATTGAACCAAAACCACTTCTGTACTGAACCCAAAGGAGGCGCTACATTAAATTTTGAAAGAAAGAAAGTTGTTTAAAATGAACTATGTTTGAATATGCAATTACTTCATGCTAATTAAAATATTATGAACTATGAAGGAACTTTATTCTTGAGCGAAATTCATATTTTTTTACATATCTCGTATAAAGCAATTTGATATGTGCTTGGTTAGACTATGTAGAACTATTTAAGAAGAAAAATTTTTTTGTGTAAAATTAATAATAAAAGAGTTACCATATTTGTAATAATTAATGAAAATGATGGATATATCCGTAAGTTATTATATATTATATTATTATAATATAAAGTATTTTATTGCATATTACAGAATAATTTTTAATTCCAATATACTTCTCATAATAACAATTTTCCATATTGTGAAATATAAGGTTAGTTACTTTACTCTTGAGAGAAATTTATAATATTAATTTTTTGACATATATTTGATATTTTATTTAGCGTATGGACTATTACAGTGCAATAAATGCACAAATATAATACCGGGTGTCCACTTATATTTTCCCATATTTTAACTGCCTATGACTTCTAAACGGCTCAAGATATAAGTATGAAGTTTTCGCTGAAAGTTTTATTTTAGTAAAAGCTTTGTCTGAATGGACTGAATTTTTTATATCGCTTTCAAATACGAAAAGAAAAATGGCGGATTTTTTTAAAAAAACGTTGTTGACTTTTTTTTAATGGAACACCCAGTATATTTTTTTGTAAATTGAAAGAAAGGTCATTTACCTATCCAGCGATATAAAGTTTTTCAAAATCGGTTGTCAAATCACTGAGTAATTAATTTTTAAATTGAGTGGTGCAACGTGGATATCACATACCTACATAAATAACATAACTAAGCAAATTGATATTATGTTATGTGATTTCCACATTGCATCTCTCATTTTAAAAATTTGTTGCTCAGTAATTTGGCCACCGATTTTAAAATAATTTATATCGTTGGATAGGGAAATGACCGTTTTTTTCAGGTTTTTGGGTAAATGACTATTTTTTATTCGCTTTTAAATAAAAAATGGCGGATTTTTGAAAAAAAACGTTATTGACTTTTTTTATTGAAACACCCAGTATATATTTTGTGGCTTGAAAAAACGGTCATTTACCTATACAGCGATATTAAATTTTTTAAAATCGGTTATCAAATGACTGAGCAAACAATTTTTAAAATGAAAGATGCAATGTGGAAATCACATAACATAATATCATTTTGCTTAGTTATGTTATTTAGGTATGTGATATCCACGTTGCACCGCTCATTTTAAAAATTAATTACTCAGTGATTTGACAACCGATTTTGAAAAACTTTATATCGCTGGATAGGTGAATGACCTTTCTTTCAATTTACAAAAAAAAACTGTGTGTTCTATTAAAAAAAAAGTAAACAACGTTTTTTCAAAAATCCGCCATTTTTCTTTTCGTATTTGAAAGCGATATAAAAAATTCAATCCATTCAAACAAAACTTTTACTAAAATAAAACATTTGATCGAAAACCGCATATTTCTACCTTAAGCCGTTTAGAAGTTATAGGCAGTTAAAGTGGGGGAAAATATAAGTGGACACCCGGTATATTATTCAAACACCAAAATATTATAATGAATGAACATAAATATTAATGTCCAATTTACATAGCCATTTAATTGCTTCTGGGGACCATTCCACAAAGTCCTGGAGGTTTCCACGGTAGAGGTACGATTTAGGCAGTCTGAAACACAATGGCTTATGGCCTGTCTAGATGATTCGCAATCGTACTGGGGAATTTTTATTCTTTTGAATTCTAAGGGTAGCACAGCTTTAGTCACAATGTCGCTAAAGAATTTTTTGAGCCACTGTCGTGTTTTTGTACCAGTGTGGACTATAAACTCAGGATATATTCCATCGAAGCCAGCCGCTTTTCTTGTTTTGGTTTGGTTAAGCGCTTCGTTTATTTCATCCCATGGCACGTGAGTTTTCTGATGTTGCGGGGGTATTTGCTTTATGTTTTTTAAGAGCTCTTCTAACGGCCGATGTATGAGTTTTCAGCTCGAGAGTTCTCAATTATGTGGCTCAATTGTTGATTTATTTAAGTGTTGTGCTCTGCTTGCTTCACCCAGTTTGCGGATCAGTCCCGCTACCTTCCGACTGGAACGGGAGAAATCAATATGTTGTGCGGTAGACTTCCACTTGTTAAGTCTAGTTGAATCCAGTGACTTCAGCAAGTTGTCACCAATTCCTGGATCTTCTGATTTCAAAAATTCTTCATAGTTTTTGGCTTTCTTCCAGCCTGGGAAGTACTTCTTTCGGAAACCTCGGGGGATATGTTTTTTGAGAATAGAGATAACCATTCCTAGAAAACGGTGATAATTGTTAGCCTTTGGGTCAATGAAGCGAATGCAGGTGTCCAGCTGTTTGGTGTATTCGGGAAATTTGGTTTGTTAAATTTCCAATGGGGCCTCGGGGTGGATTCAACGATAGGAATTTGTCTGCCTATTTCGACTATGACAGGTCGATGTTGGCTGCGGGGGAAACTAGGGAGTACGGTTCGGGACCTTGGGAGTGATATATTTACATGACATGACATATATTTTTTGACATACGTCGTATAATATTGATAAAATTTGATATCTGATGTTTGAACCTTAGGTTTCAGACCATGCAGAACTTTCTATGAAGAATAAATTTTTCGTAAAATTAATAATAAAAAGTTTCCCATTTGTACCTATCCAACTGTAGACACGTTGTATAAATATAATAATTTACAATCAACTTCTTTTTAAATAATTTGCTGCTCCAATTTTAAAAATGTTACCAACCTCCCATTTATTTATAATAACCTTAATTTGGCAGTAATCTAGTGTATTTGCTGCTCATAATCGTTTGATTGTTTTTGCTAATTTTGCACTGGAGAATTACAGATTAGTTTTCATTGGTATCCGACTAAAATTTATATTCAAATAATTATACGTTAAACTATATTTAATGAAATTTCCATAAATGTAACCATTTAAACATTTATGGTCTTTTTATTTGATTTGGGACGTTTGGTATTAAATTATTTTATTATTTACAAATATGTGAATTTAGGCTTTGTGTTCAAAAAATAGACACTTTGTACAGAAATTTATAATAAAAATAACAATACATTTTAAAGGTAGTAATTTTTTCTGGTGTGTGAATTTTGTAATTAATTGATAATCAAATTAACCACACTTTTTAAATTGGAACTAAGTACGTTATTTGACGTTTTCACCTATAAGTCAGAAAATCCTAAAATACAAGAATTTTCTTCTTTTTCAAGTTTCGTCAAGACTTTGAGTGTCATTATCATTCTTCCCACGTTTGGTGTTCCTACAACTTTGCCCTGCCTAATAAAAATTATATAATGCATATTTTGTCCCCCCACTATAATGTCACACATACCTTTTTTTCTTGTTCATATCCCATCTTCTTAAACTAGTAAGATTGAGGCAAGTTTAAGGTTCGTTTGAATCCACGGAAGATATTCTAAAAGGCATGTAAAAATGAAAGTTTTAAAAAAGAATTTATCAAAATTTAATTTACAAACATCTGAAAGTTTGAGAAGTAATACCATGATTCTAATACAGTAAACTCTCTCTTAACGGACACCTCTTTTCGACGGACACCTCCTCTATACGGACGATTCTTAAAACAAAAATAATTCGGCGATATATGAACCTGCACCCTTTATCTCCCTTAGACGGACACTCTCAACAACGGACGCGGACAGTAAATGAAGGAAAATACTGAAGTGAAAAAAAAATTTTCAAATATTTTGCAATGTAAATGTGTATAATACATTTATTATTTCAAATAAACCCAGATGTCTACGACGTGATATTTGATACTGTTCTCATTATTAACACTAAGTAACAAAATTGAATGTGTATGTCCGTCAATGAAAGAAATGCGACAAGAGGAATCCATTAAATTTATTGTTTTGACTGGACCAAGGATTTAAGAATTTTAACCGAAATGTGTGATTAACCCTATTCAATAGACGTAGTTGTATTTTTATGAGTGTTTTTGTAACGTGAATAATATGGGGTCCGCAATCCGCCAAAAGAAGTTTTAAGTTTGACAGAAAAGGTCGATTAGGGTGCTGCAATAGACCTAGAAATAATTGTTTTCGATCGATTTTGTAAAGTGCGGTCTAAAAATATTCCTGTTTCTGGTAAAATTATTCAAGAAAATGCATTCAAAGTTGCAAGGGAACTAAGCGTTGATGTGAAAGCTTCTGGTGGATGGCTCGAGAAATTTTTTAAGCCACACCATATATTTCCTTCAAATCTGTGTGTGGCGAAGCAGCTGCTGTATATTTAATAGTGGTTTCCAACTGGAAGGAAAAACTGCTCACTTTAATGAGAGTATACTCTCCGCGAGACATCTTTAACGCAGATGAGACGGGATTATTTTTTTAGAATTTACAGCATTACCCAAGAAACTTTCCCTGAATGGATAAAGGTGCACTGGAGGTAAGGCTTCTAAAGATAGGATCAGAATTATATTTTGAACCAATACGATGGTGGACAAAGAAACGCCACTGGTAACCGGGAACAGTAAAAGATTGTAAAAGTCCACGGTGGTTCAAGGTTATACACGCAGAATAATTACCTATCGAATGGTACAGCAATAAGAAGTCGTGAATGACAAATGACAAGGGAAATCATGACAGACTGGCTAAATAAATTTGATAAAATAATGCAGAGAAAAAATCAAAAAGTTCTTTTGTTCCTACTAGACAGTGCTTCGTCTCATCCACAACTTTTGTTTTTTAATGTTAAAATAATATTTCTATTTATATGTACATATATACCTACATTATGTACATGAACTTATTTTTAAAAAAAATATGTTAACATTTTTTTTCTCTTCAACGGACACCTCCTTTTAACGGACACTTTATGCGGAACGACTACTCTCCGTTCAAGGGATAGTTCACTGTATGTAAAAATTAGGAAAAAAATTAATCGTATATTACTAGTTGATGAACTTAGCAATATTGTGGTGAAACTAAATTAAGACTGATCACAATTATAACAAAACACAATTATTATCGAAAATGAACTAGCAAACGAACAAAAAGGCTTCCAATTTTTGAAAGAAGAATGCCATGATTGCCCACAGACAAATCTAGAAAAATTGTAAAATATAAAGTCCGGCTTTCTTCTGCTTTATAAATCTACAAACAGCATTAACGATGTAACTCAGCCTCTATATTATATCCAAAACATACCGTCAAATCCAATTAAAACAATTAAAAACAATATATAGCGTCAACAGCATCCAGGTCAGATTAACCAACAACCTAACAAAGCTTACACTGGTCGAGAGAGGTACAAACACGTTACAGAGATTAACTAAGTCATCTCCTGTTTAACCTCGTTATGGACGAAATACAGATATACAAATGGTGCCAGAGTGATTGCAGAGAGTAATGGTAATAGTTAGAGACTGCTGTATAAATTTATTATAACAGTAACGAAATTTATTATGCTCACCAAATAAAAAAATTGAGATATTATTCAAAAAATACTGGAAGATATACGTATGTACTTAGAAAAACTCATGCACAGCTAGGGAAATGCAAAATGGAAATTCTCAAACAAATCGCATCCCGACTTCAACAATTTCATAACCCTAAAAAATGGAAAATATGTTTTTTTGGCCAGACATGTTCCTTTAGGCGTTGCCTTCATTGTGGAATATAAACACCGTTTTTAGGGTGGTGCGAAAAGAGTCAAGTTGATAATTCCGAGGCGCTATAGTGGGGAAAAGTTGCGATTGGTAATTACAAGAAAAACAAAAAAAGAATTATTCAAATCGGACTTTATCTTCCGATCCCGCAAGAGACCTAAAGATTATGAAGAAAATGAAATTTTACCTTTTTTCAGAAAATGTTTATTTATCCTTCGTGTACGTTTTATTTATCGCTATAAATTTACGCAAAAAATAGATTTACGCATTTAATGAATATCTTCCGATCCCACAACCGGCCTAAAGTTTATGAAAAAATGATATTTTACCTCTTTTTAAAAAAATTTTATATAACCTCCATGTACGTTTTATTTATCGCTATAGTAAAATTTATTTACAGTTTGCACGGTTGCGTAATACAAAAAATAGTTTTACGCATTTAACGAATATTTTCCGATCCCTCAAGGTCAATGAAAATGTATAAAAAATTGAAATTTTTGATGATTTTGATAAATTAAAAAACATTTAGTTATCTTATAATCAAGTATATTCAAATGGGAAATAAGCCACAATTTTACCTAAAAATGATTTTATTAACGTTTCGACGTCCAAGTCTGGTGTCGTTGTCAAAATACAAAATAATATTAAATAAACAAAAATGTTGTTGCTTAGTAAAAAATTCTTCTAATAATTTATTTAATCTGACTCATTTATATCGGCAATTCAGACACGTATATACATTTTAAAGTAGACGACTTTAAAATGATATTGCCAATATTGATGAGTTGCGTTCCTGGGACGAAAATAAAATAAAAAAAAATATTAATAAAATTATTAATAAAACGTTAATAAAATCATTTTTAGCTAAAATTGTGGCTTATTTCCCATTTGAATATACTTGATTATAAAAATGCCACAAGAAAATAGCTTCAGAACAACATTTAGTTATCTCATTTTTCTGTTACATTGTGAAGCTCTTCGCTTGTTTAGATATTATATGACAATATTTAAACAACCCAGAACTCACAATGAGGAGGTGGTTGCACTTCTAGCTCCACCCACACCCACACCCTTCTCTCCAACCAACCAATGATAGTAAACGAGTGTGTGTTTTTTTGCATTATTTACATACATGTACATTTCTTTTTGATCTGTTTGTGTCCAGCTTTTAAACGCCAACTTTGTATTGTGAGTCGGTGGTAAAATCTGGCAGCGTGGACCTTGAATTAGGTGTTGCCCTGATGAATGCATCTCTTGATTGGAGCCCACATACATTAGACATTAGATGATGCTTCCGTGACCAACTCTACGCGCCGCTCGTCAGCTTGCATGTGGCAGGGATAGTTTTGTACATTCCACTCTGGCATGTCGCCCGATGTAGTGCATTAACTTATATCTTCATTTGAAACTCTTCGAAGAAGTGGTGGAGAAGATAGTTTTGCAACATTTCAGTCTTTTATTTTGGTTTAGCCCTGTACTTCAAAATTTCAAGTAGTAGGGAGAACGGAAACAGATTAGAGAGCTAGGGCCAAGGAGATCGTTAAAAGCCAGATAGACTAAAGCCAAGGGCTAAAGTATTAGAAATTTCATTTCTTTTCCTTTAAATTTTGAAGCACAGGACTGAACTGGAATAATAGACTGGAATGTTGCAAAACTATCTTATCCAACAGTTCTTCGCAGAGTTTCACATGAAGATACAAGTTCTTGCATTACATTATGCCGGACTGGAATGTACAAAACTATGCACCCGCGAGCTGTCGAGCGGTGCGAAAAGTTGGTCACGTTGGTTGCATCGTTGGTATGTGGGTCGTGGGTCTAAAACAAGAGATGGATTCATCAGGGCAACACTTAGATCAAGGTACATGCTGCCAGATTTTACCACCAAAATCACAATACAAAGTTGGCGTTTAAAATGTTCATTTGTAAATAATGTAAAAAACACACACTTATTGGTTGGTTGGAGAGAATGGTGTCAGTGGACCTACAAGTGCAACCATCTCCTCGTTGTGAGTTCTGGGTTAATTAAATATTGTCATACAAAATCTAAACAAGCGAAGAGCTTCACAATGTAACTGAAAAATGAGATAACTAAATATTTTTTAATTTATTAAAGTCATCAAAAATCTCAATTTTTTATAGATTTTGATTGACCTTGCGGAATCGGAAGATATTCGTTAAATGCGTAAAAATATTTCTTTTTATTACTGAACCATAAAAACTGTAAATAAATTTTACTATAACGATAAATAAAACGAACATGGAGGATAAATAAAAATTTTTTTGAAAACAGGTAAAATTTAATTTTTTTTTAAATCCATAATTTTTAGGCCCGTTGCGGTATCGGAAAATAAAGTCCGATTTGAATAATTATTTTTCTGTTTTTCTTGTAATTACCAATCGTAACTTTTCCGCACTATAGCGACACGGAATTATGAACTTGACTTTTTTCGCACCACCCTAGTCAACACCCTTCCGGTAGAGATCTATGAAAGAGTATCACCGAGCCGCAAGCCCTTATCCCTTGCCGTACCGCTCCCCATATGCCTATCAGAGACCAGCTTATTCCAAACCAAGCCGTAGATTATTTTAAAATTTTAGACTACGACATTTTACTACGCATTTTTATTTTTCTATTCACCGGCCGGGGCTTGAACCTCGATCGCATATCCTCTAGATTTGTCGATCGGACGTCTCAGACCGCTAGGCCATCTGGCTGTCTTATTTTGGAATAATGTTATATAATTAATTTATCTTATAATCTGTATAATGCACCTGTTTAGTTATTACCGTTTCCGCTTTTTACTCTCTCGGTATTATAAGGCAGAATGCGTAACGCTGTGGTCGAGAGTGGATGTGTGAAGTCCCGTTCATTTTTAAATATTGCCCTAACATGTCATAATTCATTTGTTAGTCAAGAAAAATTACTCAAAATCAAGCTTCTCTAATGACATAACCTGTGATATGGCAGGTTCATGCGCCGTAGGTCTCGGATTTTGAATATGGGTGCTTTAGCAATAGCGCCTTATCATATTTTAAAGGTGAATTTCAGGGTAAAACAATGCCAATAACTAAAAAAAGATACATAGTAGTATTAGATAGTTACACACATAATCAATATAAGTGCAGAATTTGGTTAACTTTTAGGAAATTTTGGAAAACTAGCAGGTTGCTTGTAAGTTTATTCAATAGCAAACTTTATAAAATATAATATGTCCAAACATTTTTGTCCGACAAATATGTTGGGAATTTTAATAAGTCCGACATGTTGAACAGGCCAAATGACAGGTGGTAAATTAATAGTAGTCTGATTTTTGCATGAGAGTTTAGTGAAAGGGTAACAAATCAATTGGAAATTCTCTCCGACAAAATACATGGGACGTTTTCATAGTCTGACGTTCTTAACCTGTAACTTGTTCCACAACTAAAACTTCCCCTGTGTCAGTGTTCCCGTATATCAAAGTCTATCCAACTAGACACCGTTAAGCTATTAACAAATTTTCAGCTTGCTATTAATCAACTTTTTTTTGGCACGCGGGAAGCAGGCCTATTTATCATAACTGCAACATGCCGTATCTACACCATTCATCAAAAATCTTACTATATATCCATACTGACCCATATTGATCCATACATAATTTTTAAAAAAATATTAATTGTCGGGCTGTATTCTTAAACTAAGTATTTATTGTATTATTTTCATTGTATTTATTGTTGTCCATGCCATATTTTATTGTATTGTGTTATATCTCCTATTCTGTTATTATTTATTTTATTTTGTTAACTATTTACCGAAACAGCGGTTTTATGACGTAA
This sequence comes from Diabrotica virgifera virgifera, assembly GCF_917563875.1. Classification (NCBI taxonomy): domain Eukaryota; kingdom Metazoa; phylum Arthropoda; class Insecta; order Coleoptera; family Chrysomelidae; genus Diabrotica; species Diabrotica virgifera. The sequence goes on from NC_065444.1 coordinate 166,579,421, forward strand.
CTGTAAAAAGCCAAATTTCCCACGAAAGCAAAACAACGATCTTTAAATATTTAAAATTGGGATTCATTAATGAGGAATAATCGTACAGGAGCATCGGTATGGCGTTTATTCTTAAAATGATGGCTTTTACTTTTATCCCTGTTGGTTCGAATTTCATTATCTTAAGTTAATCCCCCCGTTTCCAACCCTACCTACAGTTGCGTCATTCTTGATCTGAAATTTTTTCTGTACAAAAAACTAGTTTTAAATATTTAGTATGCCGTTTATTCTTACAGAGATTTTCATCCCTGTTAGTCCGAAATTCATTGTCTTAATTTAGTCCCCCCATTTTCGACTCTATCTAGAGTTGCGTCATTATTCATCTGAAAAAGGGTCTAGAATGGTGTGTATTTTAACAACGACGCAACTACCCTATAGTGACTCAGCACATATAGACCGGGAGATTTTATACAGAAGTTCAGCCACGATTTTCTAAGTCCTGCCTTTTGCGATACTGGAAGGGTAGACGATATACTTACAATCTGTGGAAACATCCACAAATTTCCTGTGACATTTTCCTGTAAAAATTAGATTTTCCCAAAAAATAAAAATAGGGTTTTGCGATGAATTTCTACGTCCTGCCATATCCGTAGATAGACAGGATACTATCGAATTATGAAGAAATTTTTTTGGGCAGGAGGGTTGCAAACGGGGTAACGGAGTATATATGTATACAAACATGTAAGGAAAATAATGAAATTTTCATGATTTTCTAGGTCCTGCCAACTAAATAAACTAAACATATTTATTTCAAAATGATCACAAAAAATATTGGCATGACGTCTCCTAATGTTTAAGTATACTTGTCCCTTGGAAAATTCTGCGGAAAATTTTCACCCTGATTCCGTGATTTTCTTAGTCCTGCCTTTAAAAAGTTATAATACTCAAATAAAATCAATACCTTTTCGGTACTCGGCAGGAAGGTTAAACGGTTCTTGTAAGACGGCAGGAGTCCTAGATTTGTAAGAAAATTCGTGAAAAAGTCAACGATTTTCTGAGTCATGCCATTTTGCACATGTTTCAAGAATCTTAATATAAGTCTATTTACAAAGAGGCAGGATGGTTTTATGGTTATTTTGTATACAGGGTGGGGCATTAGTGTGACAAAGTCCAATTACTCGTTTGTCGTAGGATATACGAAAAAAGTTATTTAAGTAAAACAGGGGCCACAGATGGGACTATGATTTAACAGTATTTTTTAATATACAGGGCTACCCGTTTTCACAGGGTGACAAAAATTTATGTTTTTTTAAATGGAATACCCTGTATATTTTAACATTTTTGGATTCTACTAGATGTTCTCTGTAATAAAATATAGAGTTTTGAAGTATTATACGAGGTAGTTTAAAATATAATTACGTTTTTTTGTTAATTTTGTAGGAACATTGACACCCTATATATATTGTTAGTGATTTGATATTCAAATTTCTATTAATTTATGTTTAAACGATTTCTAATATAGTCTACTATTGTCAGTTATTATTAGTATACCAAAATGTTTAATTTTAGTATACGGGGTTGGTTGAAACTCGGAATGAGTATTTTCTGAGTTTTCTTAAATGGGACACCCTGTATTTTAGTATTATAATAAAATGATATTTTATGGTACCTTTTTATTTGTTAAGCATTTTCTATATCATATTTATATAATAATTTCGACAGTAAATTGATACAGACAGATTACTCAGGTGGTTTTCGTGGTTGCTGAACATGAATACGCCATCAGAATCGACCTCCAAAAACTCTCTAAATTCGAGATCAGTCACCCTGAGCACCAGGTGCTCCGAGGGTCAGTTGTAATGTCATACTCGTGTTCGGCCATCCCAAAAACCCTCGAATAATCTGTTTTCTTTAATTTATCGCCGATATCCCACGAAACTCCAGATGACGTGCCTTAGCAGCAACTGTGGGCACTAGGTGATTCGGAGGTCGGTTCTGCTTGCGTATTCGTAACTCCATAAACCTCCCAAATAACAAAATTTTGCCCTTAATACACTGATTTTGACAGGTTTATGCACTTTTGGATGCACGTTATGCACTAAAGAGCTAAAGCTCTTTACAGATGGCGCGTTGTAATTAGTTTTTTATATCTCCGGAACGCTTCCAATTTGAAAGACAAAAACTGGTCCGCCTTTTTTTCTTCCAGAGATAAATCGATTCCATCAATTGCGAATCTCCAGTACCGGTCATAGGAATCTTTTTTGTCTTTCCCTTTTAGGTATTTTTGACACTAGATTATTAAATTGTGAGGTATTCTAGTACTAAAAGGTACTCCCGCTTTAAGTCAGTAGGATGCACGGTTATCTGGAAAATCCATTTAAAAATTTTTCGTTTGTTAAATTTGAAAAAAATTTTAAAAAAATTTAAAAAAACGGTGTATTTGCCGACTTAAAGCAAGAGTAACTTTTAATACTAGAATACCTCATAATTTAATACTCTACTCTCAAAAATGTCTAAAAATTTAAAGACCAATAAGTTGTGAGTTAAAATATCCGTTGATCTACCCAAGACGGATGCCTATGACCAGTACTAGAAATTCACAATTGATAAAATCGATTCATCTCTGGAAGAGAAATAAACGTAGCAGTTTTCGTTCTCCTAAATAGAATTTTTCTAAATTCTTTTAAACTCAAGGAACCAAAAGACGAAAAAATTTTCAAATCGATTTTTCTAGAACACTGCGTATTCTTCTGAGTTAAAGCAAAAGTACCTTTTAGTACAAAACTATCCCAGAATTTAATAATCCAGTGTCAGAAATGCTTAAAAGTTGGACAGAAAAGTTATTCGATAAAATATCCGTTTCCGTACCTAAAACCCCTATGACCGGTACTAAAAATTGACAATTGATAATTGATATGTGACAATTGACCTCTGGAAGATAAATAAGTGTACCAGTTTTCGTTTTTCCAAACAAAAGCGTTCTGCAGCTAATTTAAAGAAACTAATTACAAGACTTTGATATGCTTCTTCTAGACGAAGCATATCGAAGTAGAGGTCGTCCGCCAACCAGATGGTCTGATGACATCAAAGATCGACAGAAACTTGATGCAGACAGCACAGGACAGAAATGCATGGAGAAGACTGAGGGAGACCTATATCCAGCATTGGATAGATCCGGGTTGAATTATGACGATGATGAATTACAAGACGCCATCTTTAAAGAGCTCTAGCTTTCCACGGAAGCATTTTTGAACTAGGTGAATTGAGTTAAATTTTCTTAAAATTATCTGAAAAATCTCCGGTTTTCGTTTGTTATGAGAGCTTCTGGACACCCTGTATAATATAACGGGTAGGTAAATTCCCTACTGTAACCAATAAATTGTAAAAATTGAAGACACAAGTGCATAAAGGGTCTATGTGACAATTTTTCCAAAATATTGTAGCAAAACAATGAGTCACCGGCCGCCAGGCGTAAGCCGAGAAAAGTCTAGATCGAAGCACGCTATACGTGGAACCGATGCGCGGTTGTTGGAAGGTCACACGATAGTCGGAGAGCTGGCTTAGCCCGGAATGATCGAGAATAACGACTAGGATATATAAGGCATAATTTTTGTGAATAGAGTTTAGTCTTAAGCTAAAGTTTGTAAAGTAAACTTGTATAAATAAATAATAAAGTCGTAAATAAATACGAACCGCTAGTTTTATTGTAATTATAAGTCATTACAATAGTCACGTTACAGTTGGTGTCGGTGTTCGGTTAATTTAGTGCGATATAAATAAGTGAATTAGAGAGAGACTTTAAAAGACTTTTGAACTTTATTCGTCGGGAATAACCGGAGTGCGTTAATTGTTCGGTATTCGGAAAGACTTTAAAAGACTTTTGGACTTCGTCGGGAATAGTTAAAGTGCGTTGATTGTTCGGTATTCGGAAAGAATGTTAAAAGACATTTTGGAAAGTACGTGTGTGCCGACCAAAGATGTTGCTACAAGAACTTACAGTAAAACAGCTCCGTGAACAGCTAGAGGAACGGGATCTGGACAGCAGTGGGCTCAAGATAGTCCTACAAGCACGACTCGAGGATGTCCTCACGAAGAACGGAGAAGACCCAAAGACGTTCCACTTCCAGTCAGCAGAACAAGTAATCTTATCGAAATTAAAAACTGTTTCTGAAACGATCGATGAAGCTTCTAGAAGAAGCGACGAGAAACTTGAAGAAGTTAGTAGACAGAACAACGAGAAATTTGAAAGTGTTTCTCAAAAGATCGATGAAACTTCTAGAAGAAGCGACGAGAAACTTGAAGAAGTTAGTAGACAGAACAACGAGAAATTTGAAAGTGTTTCTCAAAAGATCGATGAAACTTCTAGAAAAAGCGACGAGAAATTTGAAAGTGTTTCTCAAGTAATTAAAGACGTTTGTAGACAGAATGACGAGAAATTTGAAGAAGTTTCTAGAACATTCGATAAGATGCAGAAAAGTGTAGAGACCGTAGAAGAAAAGATCAAACAACTAGAGAGCATGATAACCGATACAAAAGTACAACCATCAGTTAATGCAGCAGCGTTAGATCCGGTAGTGAAAGATGAACTACCGAGAGACGAAACGTCGCATAATATGAGATTCAAATTACCACCATTCGATGGAAAGTCCTCTTGGTCCATATATCTTAGACAATTTGAAGCTATTGCGACCGCCAATCATTGGACCGAACAGGAAAAGGCTGTTTCCTTGACTGCTGCTTTGCGAGGTGATGCTGCAGATATATTAAGATCAATTCCTAAGGGTCAAGAAAATTGTTACCAGACCTTGTTCACTCGTCTAGAAAAACGCTATGGAGATGCCCATCTACAACAAGTATACAAAGCACAACTGCGAAGTAGAAGTCAACGAGCAAGTGAGAATCTGCAAGAATTTGAAGCAGATGTGGCTCGTGTGGTGCGGTTGGCTTATCCAGAGGTGCCAGACAGCGTTGTAGAAGAAATTGCAGTAGATACCTTCGTCAATGGGCTGAAAGATAATGAACTACAGAAAGCTTTACGACTAGCAAGACCGAAAGTTTTAGATGAAGCACTTGCTATTGCCTTGGAACACGAAGCAGCTAGCCAAGCTTCACGAAACAATCGAGTAATAACCGTGGAAAAAGGCAATAAGAGAAAAGATGAACGTTTGGTGGAAATGGTACGGAGGGTGATTCGTGACACGATGCCGAAGAGACGCATGAAGAGGGCTGGAAGAGTTGGTTCAAATACAGATGCTTCCTCGATACGGCCATGCAGTGAAAGTTGTAATCACCGGCTTAAAGTAGATGAACAGCTTTGCCCTGTGAGACGAACTACCGTCGTTAATGAGCAATGGCAGCCACAACAGTTACAAGAAGCCCAAGAAGACGATCCATGTATAAAAAGAGTATTGGATTGGATGCGTCGAGGTGAGAGACCTAGTTGGCAAAACATTAGTGCGTGTAGTCCGGAAGTCAAGGCCTACTGGAGCCAATGGAATTGCCTGATACTAAAAGATGATCTTCTGTACAGAACCTTTGAGAACGATGATGGTACAGAATCTAAGCTTCAGTTGATTGTACCTAAAAGTAAAGTGTCAGAAGTATTGCGTCAGTTGCATGACGGTACATCAGGTGGACACTTTGGTATTACGAAGACTCTGCAAAAGGTTCGAGAACGGTTCTATTGGGTGAACTGTAAAGATGATGTAAGAAGATGGTGCCAGAAATGTGAACTGTGTGCATCCGGTAATGGTCCAGTTGGTAAAAAGAGAGCACCCATGAGACAGTACAATGTTGGCAGTCCTATGGAAAGAGTAGCAATCGACATTGAAGGTGCATTTCCAGAAACTGATGCTGGAAATAAATACATCCTGGTAGCCATGGATTATTTTACGAAATGGACCGAGGCCTATGCATTACCAAATCAAGAAGCTGCTACCGTTGCAGAGGTACTTGTTAAAGAATTCTTCAGCCGATTTGGTGTTCCCTTGGAGATCCACTCCGACCAAGGGCGAAACTTTGAGTCAGCTCTTTTCCAAAACGTTTGTAAATTGATTGGTGTCAATAAGACCAGAACAACACCTCTGCATCCTCAATCAGATGGGATGGTCGAGAGGATGAACCGAACGATGGGTAAACACTTGTCCAAAGTTGTATCTGAAAATCAGCGAGATTGGGACCAACACATTCATTTATTCCTGATGGCCTACCGCTCGGCCGTAAATGAAACTACAGGTCAAACACCAACCTGCCTGATGTTGGGTCGTGAAGTTCGTTTGCCCTGCGACCTAGAGTTTGGTTGCGGACCTTCCGACGAACATGTTGCAGGTGAAGAATACGTCGACCGCCTGAAGTTACGAATGAACAACATTCATGAACTTGCCCGACAACACATCCAGATAGCCAGTGACAGAATGAAAGATCAATATGATCCTCGATGCAAGATTGAAAGCTTCGAAATAGGTGATCTTGTCTGGCTTTATAATCCACAACGTCGTCGAGGCCTGTGTCCTAAACTGCAAAGACAATGGGAAGGTCCGTATGAAGTTAAGAAGAAAATAAATGACGTAATATACAGAATTAAGAAGTTACCAAACGGTAAACCAAAAGTTATTCACATAAATCGTCTTGCACCATATGCTGGCTCAAATGAAACAGAGGAAGCCCGAGTCCTCCAACAGGAGATGAAAGATGCACCACAGCCAAGTTTTAAGGAATTTATGTCAAATTACGCAGAAAGAAAGAGTGCTAGATTCGGCGTGACCACAGAAGTTCAGCAAGATCTGTTTGGTGTTCCAGAAAACGTCTCTCTAGCCCACTGTGTTGCCCAAGACCTCGAGATGACTAAAGGAATCTCGTCCGTATTCAATAGAAAGTTCGGCCGCCTGGACGAGTTAAGGAATCAACAACCTAAAATTGGAAGAGTATTGCGATTGGAAGATGGTCCTCGATCTTTGCTGTATATAGTGACCAGGAAGTCTTATACGGACACGCCAAGCTACGAGAACATATGGCGTGCTCTAACTAATTTGAAGAAAATCGTGTGTAATTATGACATCAAAGATTTGGCTATACCAAAAATAGGCCATGCAGTAGAAAGTCTGGATTGGAAGATTGTGAGAAGCATGCTTGAAGTGATCTTCAGAGAAACTGGCGTACGAATTACTGTGTGTTGCATGAACCCGAAGATGTCATACCCTTCAAAGACAGTAGACTGTTATTTCTTCTTGAAGGGTGTATGCAAAGCTGGAGAGTCGTGTAGATTCCGCCATCCTGGGCCTTCATCTAGAGTTGCTGATCGGGACGCTCAGATCTTAAGAGGGGAGCAATGTAGCAAAACAATGAGTCACCGGCCGCCAGGCGTAAGCCGAGAAAAGTCTAGATCGAAGCACGCTATACGTGGAACCGATGCGCGGTTGTTGGAAGGTCACACGATAGTCGGAGAGCTGGCTTAGCCCGGAATGATCGAGAATAACGACTAGGATATATAAGGCATAATTTTTGTGAATAGAGTTTAGTCTTAAGCTAAAGTTTGTAAAGTAAACTTGTATAAATAAATAATAAAGTCGTAAATAAATACGAACCGCTAGTTTTATTGTAATTATAAGTCATTACAATAGTCACGTTACAATATGTTTTTTGTGTTAAAAGTAAGTTGTTTGAATCTAAAAATCTTTCAAACAAGTCAAACACGTTTTAGAATTAATATTTTTCAAGTTACTAGAGCGTTAAGGATTTATCTACATAGTAAATTTTAAAATGTAAGTGCATAAAAGATCTATGTACACATTTTATATACATAAAAAACAATTATTCTGCCGTGCTAGGCCCAAAGGCAGTAACTAACATTTGACAAAATGGTGGCAAAATCGATTTCAAAATTTAATGCTAAAATTTTGGGCCCGTGAGGGATTTATGGAGTAGATAATAGTTTTTATGCATGGATATAACATATCCATGTCTGAGTTTATTAAAAGAGCCATTAATTATATTTTAAAACAAAGTTTTATAGAAAAAAAAGTAGATACCGCTAAAACGTTTTATCAAAAACTACTATAAAACTAAGCCTATTAGCGGTATGTGACTTACAGACGTGAATGATATGAAATGAAAAGCTTTTCTGTGTATTGAAGTTTACTAAATTGAAACAAGTAAAGTATTATTAAATGTTATTATCTTGTTGTGTCACAATGTGACAACAGCAAATTGACAATATTTAGTTGTCTTTTCAAGTTCTCTTTTCTTTCAAGTGTCAATAAATATTGGTTCATTAATAATAATATTCTATTTGTGATAAAATATAGACAATTAAATAGACAACCAAACAACATACCTTGTGTCTGGTACATACAAAAAAAAATATTTAATATTTCAATGGTATTACCTCATAATTACCATATTTATAAAATCTTTTTTCTACAACCGTGTTAAAAATACAATTTTTAGCACTCCATACGAGCGTTAAAAACGCTACTTTAAGGCACTAGTGCTTTAAAATATTTTTAAGGCACTGCAGTTCGTATTGACCGTATAGGCAATTTTGATGTAATGTCAAAAAAATATAAAAATGGAATGTCAGTCAAATTCAAGTAAAAGTTTTTGTAGATATTGTCCTGTAATTAAGTTTGTAGAAAAAATATTGAATGATATGCGTGTTAAAAAGTACATTTTTAAGGCACTCATGTGAATTGCAGAATTTGCTATCGCCCATTCTACAAACTTTCACATGCGTGCCTTAAACGTGTACTTTTAACACTTATATCATAAATAACTATTATAGTGCGTCTAATAATTTGGTCAAAAACTGTATGCTACGAAAAAAAGCAGAATCTGTTCAGATTTTTGTCAGATGTTAAAAATATTATGATGTTAAGCGTTTTAAAGGATTCTTCAACTCATTTTTATCTTTTTTTATAATATAGCTTCATAATTTTAAAACCCCATATTTTTCGGCCAACTTTTGTGAATACTTTTCACTTTCTCAGCTATTATATGTTTATCTTGTTTCTTAGCGACAAAGGTTTTCTATTTTACGACATATTATTATAGAGTTTTAGGAACTTTATGATCGCCGACATTAACCCATCGACCCATGACCGATATGCACGTTATTTTAATCTCATTTTAGATAATTACCATAAGTACAAAAATAGCTTTGGGTATTTTGGGTAATATTTTATTCGGTAAATACCATTAATTACAGTAATGAGGGCAAATTTTAACATTTTGTTAGTTGTATTGTACCTACAAACTACTTATATGTTATGATTAATATAGGGTGTAACAAAAATACAGGTCATAAATTAAACCACATATTCTGGGGCCAAAAATAGTTCGATTGAACCTAACTTACCTTAGTACAAATGTGCACATAAAAAAAGTTATAGCCCTTTGAAGTTACAAAATGAAAATGGAATTTTTTCCAATATATCGAAAACTATTACAGATTTTTTATTGAAAATGGACATGTGGCATTCTTATGGTAGTAAAATCTTAAGAAAAAATTATGGTGTAATTTGGACATCCCTTAAAAATTTTATGGGGGTTTTGTTCTTTAAACCCCCCCAAACTTTTTTGTGCGTTCCAATTTAATTTTTTTTGTAGTACCGTTAGTTAAACACAATATTTTAAAAACTTTTTTGCCTCCTAGTACTTTTTCGAAAAGTCAGTTTTTATCGAGATATTTTGAATATTTGTCAAATCCACCACATATTTGTATATGGTTAAGTACGATTAAGGAGACTTGGTAGTAATGTGAAAGTTTATTTATGATTTACATTTTTAGATATATTTTGAACCATATTAAAAAAGAACCCACATCTCGATAAAAGGTGCCTTATCGAAAAAATACAGAGGCAAAAAAGTTTTAAAAATACCGTGCTTAAGTAATAGTACCGCAGTAACAGTTTAATTGGAACGTACACAAATATTTGGGGGGTTTAAAAGCACAAAACCCCCATAAATTTTTATGTAAACATATTAAAAAAGAAGCCGCGTCTCGATAAAAACTGCCTTATCGAAAAAATACTAAGACGCAAAAAAGTTTTGAAAATATTGAATTTAAATAATGGTACCACAATAATAATTTAATTGGCACGTACACAAAAATTTAGGGCGGTTTAAGAGAGCAAAACCCCATAAAATTTTTAGGGGGTGCACAAATTTCACTATAATTTTTTCTTAAAATGTTCCTGGCATAAGAATGCCACATGTCCATTTTCAATAAAAAATCTTTAACAGTTTTCGATATATTCGAGAAAATCGATTTTCATTTTGTAACTTCAAAGGGCTGTAACTTTTTTATGTGCATATTTTTACTAAGGTAAGTTAGGTTTATTCGAACTATTTTTGGTCCCAGAATATGTACTTTAATTTATGACCTGTATTTTTGTTACACCCTGTATATGATGCCTTGATGACATTGTCTTTCAGACCGAAAGATACCTAATTATGGGATATATTATAAGATTTTTATAATATTCAAACTGCTCTACTAAAAATTTGCTTTAAATGACATAGTGTAGTTTACTTCCGAGGTCCAGAAATATTATCAACAAAACTCTGATTTAAAAACAAATTTAATCGAATTGATTCATACTTTTGAATATATTATTAATTATTTATGCACAAATTTTTGTATCATTAACCAGGTACCTGACCCATTCTTAGAAAATTTATAAAGGAATAAAACCAGCATTTTTGTATAAAACTTAGGTAATAGGTCTGGATCCCGCGCATGAAAAAAAGTTGATTAATAACAAGCTGAAAATTTGTTAATAGCTTAAGGGTGTCTAGTCGGATAAATTTTGATATATGGGAACACTGTAACAGGGGCCGTTTTAATTGTGGAACAGGTTAAAAAATTGGAACGGTGAGACCACGAAAACGACACATTTATTTTGTTCGACAGAACAGACTTAAACTCTTCGAACAGAGATTAAACTCTTATGAAAAAATCAGAATGCTATTTATCACCTGCCATAATTCCTGTCATTTGACATATTCTACATGTTCCACTCATTAAAACGCCCATTTGGTGGTAAATAGCAGTCTGATTTTTGCATGAGAGTTTAATCTCTCTTCGGAGAGCATAATTCTGTTCTGTCGGGCAAAATATATGTGCCGTTTTCGTGGTCTGACCGTTCCAAATTTTAACCTGTTCCACAATAAAAATTTCTCTGTTCCGGTGTTCCCATATACCCTTAAGGTATTAACAAATTTTCAGCTTGCTATTAATTAGCTTTTTTTTCATACGCGGGATCCAGACCTATAAAAGATTCTTTTCTTGCTAGGAATGCACAAACGTAATAAATAATTAATTATTATTTTTTGCTCAAACAAAATCCCTTTTTAACTCATCAAAACACACCAAACCAATATTCTGCGAAAATCTTTTTTAACCAACACTATAATATAACCATAACCATGTAAAGTTAGGCCGAATTTACTTTGTAATACTAAGGCGATTTGGCGGTTTTTAAATATAGGCGTGGCATTCTTGAAAGTATATTAGCGGTAAGTGCAACATGCTAAGGTATATGGGCGGCAACTGTAGCAGATACCGTCAAAACGCCATAGTATGTAGCATTTGTCGCCAAATCGCTTAGTAATTTAATTGAAAAGTGTAGATACCGCTTATTTAAAATATAATGCTTCTACAACTTCAAAGACTTTGTAAATGTATTCTAAATACCCTGTTGTACCTAGAAATACAAAAATCTCGTTTTCGATAAAAAAATTAGTTACCGCCTTTGGGCTTAGCACGGTAGTATTCAACGTAGCCTCCACCAACTTCAAAACATCTCTCCACCCTATTTTTAAATTCTTTGTAAGCGTTTCTTAGCATGTCTGGGGTGATTTCTCTGACGGTATTAATGATTGCTTGTTTCAATTCTTCAATATTATGATTTAGATTTCTTTTGTAAACTTTCTGCTTTAAGAAGCCCCATAGAAAGAAATCCAAAATAGTTAAATCTGGTGATCGGGGCAGAAAAAATATCGGTCCATACCGTCCAATCCATCTTTCAGGAAAATAATCATCTAGCCATCCTCTTATCAGCAATGTCGAATGTGACGAACAGCCATCATGTTGAAAATACATTTTACGTCTTTGCTCCAAGGGAAGTTCATCTAATTCCGGTATTAAAAAGTTGTCTAACAAATCCAAATATACCTCCTGATTAAACGTCTCCTCCAAAAAATACGGTCCGATTATTCGATCTGGTAAAACAGCACACCAAACATTTACCTTCTTATAAACTTGACTGTTACGTTGAATCCTGTAATAAGGATTTTCACTAGCCCAATACCGACAATTTTGAGATGAAACGACTCCATTTGTCGTGAACGTGGCCTCATCAGAAAATAGAATATTGTGGTGAAAGAAGCGGTCATTCATAAGTTTTTCACCAATGCTTGCGCAAAAGTCAAGCCTCGTGTCATGATCACAATATTTTAAGGTGTGAATAAATTTTGGATTGAAGGGATGAACGTTGTTTTGTTTGAATATTTTCTGTAACTGACTAAAGCCAAGTTCCGCTGCTCTTTTTCGTTAACTTAAATTTGGATTTTCCCTTACTGACTGCATAGCTACGGGAGTAGCTGCATCATCGTCCTCATTATACATCGTTTTCGATCTTTTTCAGTGTACAACAGATCCTGTCTCATTGAATTTCTTTAACAGTTTCTTCAATCCGTTCCGAGTAACTAGTACATTTGGATACTTTTCATGGAACATTTCAATCGCATGTCGATGCGAAACAGCTCCAATTCAATAACACTTTACAAGATAAATTCTTTGTTGGATTCTCAACATTGTTTTGTCGAAAAATAATGACAATTCGCAAATTATTTATCGGAGTTGACCGTTACTAAGTAACATAGTAGCTTAGCAACGTTAGATTATTGTTATCAATTCGAACTTAGTGCAAAAATTTATACGGATTTACTTAAAATGTGCTACAAAATTAAACAAGTTTTGGAAAACTTAAATTTTATTTTGTTTTATGGGGTTTTAGAACAAGCAAAACTTTTTATCAAGAATGACATTTTTCGCTAAAATTAAAAATAAAAAAGTTTTTCCTCTTGGGCACCCCATCCGTGGACACACTGTATAAAAAATATATAATAAATATTTTTTTTAAGTTTTTTTTAATAGTGTTAATAAATATAGTAGTTTTAGGACTACATATATTATAAATTTAGTCGATTTAGATCTTAGAGTAAAAAAGTTCTAGTATAAAAACTTTAACTTCATTTTTCTCAATAACTTGCAAATGTCACATAGGCCCTTCATGCACTTGTGTCTTCAATTGTTTATTTACTTTTATTGCGTTTACTTAGATAAAAATATGATCTAATCACTTAAAATAAAGATGTTACAGTTTGCTATTAGATTTGAAAATTGTGTAAAAATTCCGAGACATTATTCAAGAAAATAATATTTAATAGGATACGATTGTTTTAATGATATACAAATTAATTTTTTGTATTATTCATCTTTGCGGTTATCCTGCCAAGTTGTAAACGGTTTTAGATTAGTGTTTTTTAAGCATACTCGACATGGTATGATTCAGAAAATTGTGGTGATATGAGTATGTTCGTATAACACCCTGAAATAATTTTACAGACACACAATTTAATTTTTTTATACGAAATAACTATACAACCATTCTGCCTCTTTGAAAATAGATTTATATTAACCTTCTTGAAATATGTGCGAAATGGCATGACTTAGAAAACTATATACAGTAAAAAAGGTGTAACTAAACATCCTGCCATTTTAAATAATGTCTACTGAAATTATTTATTTTATAACAAAATTTATTTTATGACTTAGAAAATCACGGAACCAGAGTGAAAATTTTATACAAAATTTTCCAAGAAACAAGTGCAGTTAAACATTAGGTGACGTCATGCCAACATTTTTTTTGGTCATTTTGAAATAAATATGATTAATTTATTAAGATGGCAGGACCTAGAAAATTATGAAAATTTCATTATTTTCATTACATGTTTGTATATCTGTATACTCCCTTAGTCCTTTTGCAACCGTCCTGCCCAAAAAATTTTCTTCATAAAATAGATAGTATTCTGTTATTCTATGGATATGGCAGGACTTAAAAATTCATCGCAACTCCCAATTTTTTTTTTTCATGGAAAATCTAATTTTCGCAGGAAAATGTCACAGGAAACCCGTGGATTTTTCCACAAATTGTAAGTACCTTCTCTAACCTTCCAGTATTGCAAAGGGCAGGACTTAGAAAATCGTGGTTGAACTTCTGTTAATATCTCCCGATTTAATAGGTACAGTTCAGTCGCTTTTGTATCATTTGTATACATTATTTTAGAAGCTAATTACGCAATAAATAGCAAATCACAAAATTTGCAGTTACATCATTCCTTTTGGGACCGGTAATATGTAATTGTTGAAAAAAAAATATTATTAATGAATAAATTATTATTATTATTATACAGGGTGTTTCATTGGGAAACGGAAATACTTTAATTGTGAATAGAGGTCGCCGAGGGAGTTCTAGGTATACTACAGTTTTTGCCCTACCGACTTTTATAACCGAGCTACAGGGTGTTTTATCGATTTGGCCAATTTTTTTCCTAAGCCATAACTTTAGAACCACCCTGTATATTTTTTTGTTATTTGTTACACATATGTCTCATCCAAAACCCAAACGACCGACATAATAATCACAAGAAAAATCCCGGTCCGGATTAACAAAAAATTATAAAGTAATTGTGACCTTTAAATAACACCCTGTATATTGAAATTCTGAAAATCTGTTTTCATATTTGAAAATAGCACAAAAACTAAGTCTAATCATTTGCTTCAATTTTTCGGCCAGACAATTTTATGACTTTAATTTTGAAATTATATTGAATTTTTTAAGAACTCTGATATTAAAAAGCAGGTATTATTAACTTTAATTATAAATTATTAAGGCTATTTTATTTTAAAATTAATCAATACGTATTTACCAGATTAGAGAGACCCAATTATTAATCACAAGAAAAATCCAGGTCCGGATTAACAAAAAAATATCAAGTAATTGTGATCTTGAATCAACACCCTGTATATTGAAATTTTCAAAATTTGTTGGCACATGTGAAAAGACCACAAAATTGTGAGTTTATTGGTTTGCTTTAATTTTTTGTGTAAGGAAATTTAATGACTTTTGAAATTGAATGATTTTGAAATTAAATACATTGATACTTTTAAGAACACTGAAATTTAGAAGCAGATTTTTAAAGCACTTTTAACAATAGATTATTAAAATTATTAAAGAAATACCCATTTTAAGAATAATTAATACTTATTTACGACGGTACCCCGTCAAAATAGCCCCATCGAAAAAGCTCCGACAAAATAGCCCCGACATAGTATCCCACACACAAAATAGCTCCGACAAAATAGCCTGCAAACAAAATAGCCCCGACAAAATAGCCCCGACAAAATAGCTCCGACAAAAAAGCTCCCTTCAGAATTCATCATCCTTAAAAATACATTTTTTCGGAAATGGTAATTATCCTCTATTCAGATGTTTATCTTAACCACATTAAATAAAAATGGTTTTTCAGAGAATTCGAGTCCTGTCTTCTCTGCCTCTTGGAAGTTTGAACATTTAATTTAAGCGAAAATCAATGTTTTTTTATGAAATAAACATTTTTTTCTGTTTTCGGGCAACAATAAAATGCATTTTAAATTAAATAAATTAAATACATTCTTCCTCATTGTCAAATAATTGAAATTAAAAAAAAGTTTTTGGACACCTTGTATAAATAATTATGTAATATTATATTACTAAATAGAGAATTAAATATCCTTTCAAATGAGCTTAAAAATAAAAATCGATCTATTTCAGGATTTTTCCTTAAGGCTATGGGTACATAATTCGCAAATATTTTACTTGTATCCCTACTTTTTCTGTCTTTACACGGCAAATTACGTGTAGTAAAATTCACACTGGTGTGGATATGTAAACATTACTAGAATGTCATTCTACTTGAAAATGTCATAATTAATTTAAAGAGATGGCTTTTGAATGTTCTTGGATAACTGTTATTTTTATAATTGCATATTATTAATTCAGTTAATAAATGTGATAATTTTTTCACTAACTATGTTTTCAGTGATTGTAATAATTTATTTGTACAACAAAAACTAATAATCAATCGAGAAAAGAGGAACAGTGTTAAAGTGATTTTTTAATAATATGTTGTTATTTTGGAACGCTTACAATTTTGAACATCTCTAACAACAAAATACTTGAATCACAGGATATATCTGATGTATTCTCTGCTTGGATCTTCCACAAATAATACACAATAAATAACTTTTTATTAAGTTCACGTCTTAAATCAATTATTTATCACCGATGCAATGTCAAATATTTAAAATTGTCACTGATTGTCAGTGTTTGACTGACAATATATGCTGACAATATTATATTCGGTTGAGTGCGTTGTAAGACAAAGACAGATTTGGAAAATATTACCACGGCATTGTGTTCATTTTCTTCAAATCCTGAAAAAACCAATAAATATTTTTGAAAAATTTAAACGCAGAATGAAAGACTAAATTATTACCGAGGGCCGAAAGTCCCTTAGAATAAATAAAAAGTTTATTTTGAATGAGATATTTGAAATTAAAAATCACACTAAATTTTCTCTTAGTTTTTTCACCCCTGTAACTTATTAAAATAAACAATATAGAAGTTCTCAGGGACTTTCGGCCCTCGCTAATAACGTAATCTTTCATTCTGCGTTTAAATTTTTCAAAAATACTTATTAGTTTTCTCAGGATTCGAAAAAAATGAATCCCCATTTGAATAGCATTGCAGCCGAAAATACGTACCGATCCTCTTAACGTCGCGGGTTTACGAAATAACGAATGTATTCCTTCCATTTGCACCATACTGTACGTCTGAATTCCTGATATGAATGAGTCAGATTAAATTAAATTATTAGAAGATTTTTTTTTACTGAGCAACAACATTTTTGTTTAATTTATTAATATTTTGTATTTTGAAAACGACGTCCGAAGTGGAAGTCGAAACGTTAACACAATCATTTTTTTAAGTAAATTGTGGCTTATTTCACAATTAGAATAGTAATTTAAAATAAATGGTACTCCGTTAAAAGGTATAACTTTTTATTGGAGGTGTTTTCTAAGAGGCTGTTTGAGCCGGGGCTCTTTTGACCGGGGCTATTTTGTGTGCGATCTATTTTGTCGGGCCTATTTTGTTTGCGGGCTATTTTGTCGAGGCTATCTTGTGTCCGGGCTATTTTGACGGGGCTTTTTTGACGGGGCTGTTTTGAACGGGCTATTTTAACGGATCACGATTTACGACATTCGAACGACCCACTTACAAATCACAACAAAAATCCAGGTCCAGATTAACAAAACAATATAAAGTAATTTTAACCTTGAAACAGCACCCTGTATATTGAAATTTTCAAAATCGGTTTGCACATAGGTATGAAAAGAGCACAAAAAACTAAGTTAAATTTAAATTTTAATGAATTTAATTTTGAAATTAGGTCGAAATTTTTAAGAACCCTGGGAACTCATAATAGAAATTTCGATATACATAATTTCAAAAGTAATGTCATTTTAAACTGTCTGCACAGAAAATTAAAGCGGGACATTAAACTTAGTTTTTCGTGCTCTCTTCAGGTGTGCAAACGTATTTTAAAAATTTCAATATACAGGGTGTTTTTTGAAGGTCATAATTACTTTGTATTTTGTTGTTAATACGGACCTGGATTTTTCTTGTCATTAGTAAGTAAGTCCTTCTAACGCACTAAATAATAACTGATTATTTTTAAAATTAGTATTTATTCATTAATTTGAATGATTTATTTATTATTAAAAGTGCTTTAAAAACCTGCTTATTAATTTCACGGTTCTTAAAAATTGGAATATATTTCATTTCAAAATTATAGTTAATACATTTTTGCACAAAAAATCAAGGTGAACCGATAAACTCTGATTTTTGTGGTCTTTTCAAATGTGTAAACAAATTTTGAAAATGTCTATATACAGGGTGTTGTCTCAAGGACACAATTACTTTATGTTTTTTTGTTAAACCGGACCTGGATTATTCTTGTGATTAATAATTGGGTCTTTCCAATGTGGTAAATAAGTATTGATTCATTTTAAAATAAATATTTATTCAATAACTTTAATAATTTATAATTATAAGTTAATAATACCTGCTTTTTATTGTTGAGTTCTTAAAAAATTCAATATAATTTCAAAATTAAAGTCAAAAAATTGTCTGGCCGAAAAATCCAAGCGAACCATTAGACTTAGTTTTTTGTGCTCTTTTCAAATATGCAAACAGATTTTTAAAATTTCAATAAACAGGGTGTTGTTTTAAGGTCACATTTACTTCACAATTTTTTGTTAATCCGGACCTGGATTTTTCTTGTGATTAGTATGTCGATCGTTTGGGTTTTGAATGAGACATATGTGTACCGAATTTTAAAAAAATATACAGGGTAGTTCTAAAGTTATGGCTTTGGAAAGAAATGAGCAAAATCGATAAAACACCCTGTAACTTGGATATAAAAGTCGGTAGGGCAAAAAATTTAGAATACCTAGAACTCTCTCTGTGACCTCTATTCACCATTAATGTATTTCCGTTTCCCAATGAAACACCCATAAGGAAGGTGCAGAGAAGGAAAAATAAAGGGTTCACATAATATCTTGTTTTCGCTTTCCTGAAAAGTATGCGATTTCAGGGTTATGGTACTACTGAAGTCGGCGTGCGAAATATGTAAACTCAACACAATAGCCAGATGTTTTAAAATAAAATCTAGAAGGAGATAATACCAAGAAATCAAGATTAAAAAACATTTTTTTTTTTTATTTAGCTTAAATGCCTCGACAGCTAAGGCCATTGGCATGGTACAGTTAATTTAAACAATTATTACAGATTACAAGATAACAAAAATTCTTAATGGTACAAAAAAATAACAATTAGATATTACTTAGCTATTAAACTTTATTTTATTAAATAGATTAATGTCTTTCACGAGTATTATACCCTTTATGATGTCTTCAAACGACGTCTTCATGTTGTGGTTTCTGGTGTTCATACATTTGGTAGGCGGTTCAAATATGGTTAACTGAAAGGGTTGTGTTGCACTTTGATATTATTTATTAAATTTTATTAAAGAGATTAATGTCTTTCAGGAATTGTAGCACTTTGGAGAATTCAGTTGAATCGTTTAGGATATCTTGAAGCGACGTTTTCATGTTGTGTTTTCTGGCATATCTGGTGTACATTTGGCAGTCTGTTAAAATATGGCTTACTGTAAGGGTTGTATTGCACTTTTGACATGTTGGACGTTCATTATTGGTGGACATTAAGTGTCCATGTGTCAGTCTTGTGTGACCGATTCTAAGTCTTCTTATTACCCTTGATTCGTTGCGGGTGAGGTGGTTAAGACTTGGCCGAGTAATAAGTGTAGGTTGAATTCTGTGTAAGGCTGTGTCACAGTTATCCCAACGAGTTTGCCAAGATTGTAGGATTGACTTTTTGAACTTGGATTTAAGGTCTTTGCTTATTTGGATTGTTGTTTGGGTTATTTGGCTAATAGATGAAGTAACCGCTTCTTTAGCATGGTGATCAGCAGTTTCGTTACCGTCAAGGCCAATATGCGATGGGAGCCAGATAAGTGAGACCCTTGTTTCTTGAGCATGAAGAGATTGGTATATATCGTGTATATTCTGAACTAGTGGATGATCAGTAAACATTGATTTTAATGAGAATATGGAGGAAAGCGAATCGGTACAAATTGCTACATTTTTGAATGATGTGGAGATGGATTTAAAGGCTTGGAGAATACTATACAGCTCTCCCGTGTGAATACTGCATGATGAAGGCAACCGAGAGGAACTTATAAGATCTTTCAAAGTAGTAACTGCGCATCCTACACCACAAGAATTTTTGGAAGCATCAGTATAAAGTATTAAATCAAAAGATGTTCTGTCTAGTATTTCTAGGAATGCTTTCTTTATAAGAGCAGGGGGTGTGTCATGTTTGTTGTAAATGGTAAGGGATGTGTTAAATAAAGGGAGGTGTTTGGTCCAGGGAGGAGTGACTGGAGAAGGGATGGGCAGGGTGAGAGATAGGTCTGTGTTCTTTAATAGACGGCCTAGTGATATTGGAAAAGGCTCTATGACTCTTTGAGAGGGGTTGCTAATGGAGTAGTCAGGTACAGAGGTGGTAAGATGGTAAATAGGGTTAGTAGGATTACTTGACGTAGTGGAAGCATATGATAGAAGTAGATGTTGTCTTCGAAGGGAGAGAGGGGGCTCGTTACTTTCGCAATAAAGACTATCCTGCGGGCTAGAGCGAAAAGCTCCGAGGCATAGACGAAGAGCAGTATTATGAACAGAATCTAATAGCTTTAGGTCATTTTTGGAGGCAGACATGTAGATAAAGCAGCCGTAATCTATTTTGGAACGTATCAGAGATCTGTATACTGTAAGAAGTACATTCTCATGAGCACCCCAACAAAAGTGTGAAAGAGTTTTTATTAGATTCAGTTGCTTAAGGCAGTAGCCTTTAGTAGTATTTATGTGATGTTTCCAGTTTAGTCGAGAATCAAAAATCATTCCCAGAATTCTACAATTATCCACTACAGGTACGGGGTTGTTGTTGATTGAGATTAGTGGGGCAGAAGAGGTGGCTTTTCTACTGAATTTAATAATTTTAGATTTGTTTGGAGATAAGCATAATCCTAGGTCTTGAATTTTGTTTTGAAGGAGGTCAACTGAAAGCTGTAACAGTTGACAGGAGGTCTTAACGTTTTTGCCATGGCAATACATAATAAGGTCATCGGCGTATTGGACGTATTGAACAGGCTTGGGGAAGTTATTGCATATGTCATTTATAGCAAGAATAAAAAGGGTAGGACTAATAACAGAACCTTGAGGTACTCCGTGTCGCTGAGAACATATTCTAGAGGACTTACCATTTACAGATACTTTAAAGGATCTGGATTGTAGAAATTTTTCTATAAAGTGAAAAATATTTCCGTTAAGGTTACAATGACGTAATTTGTTTAATATGGATTTTCTAGAGATTGTATCATAGGCACTATCAATGTCAAAAATAGCTGCGACCATATCTTGTTGACCGTTGAGTGCTGTTGCTATGTGGGTTTGTAGAAGGGCAAGGTTGTCCCTGGTGGATCGATTACGTCGAAATCCGGATTGAAAATTTGAAATTTGACAATATTTTTCCAAAAACCATAGTAGTCTTTTATTAATCATTTTCTCAAGAAGTTTACAGGAAGTGTTAGTAAGAGAAATAGGACGATAAGATTTTGCTAATGAGGAGGATTGATCCTTTTTCCTTATCGGAATAATGGTAGAGTCACACCATTTCGTTGGGAATTGTTGGGAATTCCATACAAGGTTATAAAAATCCAGTAGTTTGCAAAGGGAGATATCGGAGAGGTTTTTTATGAAAATGTATGGGATTTTATCAGGACCAGCTGCATGGCTTCTACAAGAGGATAAGGCTAATTTTAGTTCATGTAGGGTAAAAGGTTCATTTACATATATGATATCAAGAGGGTCAATAGAATTATTTATAAGGGGAGGGACAAGAGAGGAATTGGATGTAGAATAGGAATTTTTATTTTTAAATTTTTCTTCAAAGTGAAGGGAGAAAGCGTTTGAAATTGATTGGCTATCACAGATGACTTTGTCGTCTATGATAAGATTAGGAACCTTATTACTAGATTTGCGACCCTGTATATGTTTTATTTGGTTCCAGGCCTGACTAGGGCAGGTATGGATTGTTAAGGTTGAGACGTAATTTTGCCAGGAAGTTTTTTTGCTTTGTTTTATGATATATTTGGCTTTGGCTTTAAGTTTTTTGTGGAGTATAAGATTGGCCGGGGTGTTATTGTGGCGCAATTTGTTTAGAGCGGATTTGGATTTGCGGACAGCTTCATCGCATGCTGAATTCCACCAAGGGACTGTTTTGCGGGTGAAAGATGATGTTTTTTTACCAACATACTTGTTAGCCGTTGTAATTATACAGTCAGTTATTTGTTTAAGAGCGATGTTTGCGTCTGTATGGAAAGTTTGAGTAGAGAGGATGTTTTCCGTTTCAATTGTGTATCTTGGCCAGTCAGCAAATTTTAGATTCCAGTAATTGCGGATAGGATGTTCCTGATTAGAGAATGAAGATATTATGATGGGAAAATGATTACTGTCGTGCAGATCATCGCAAGTGTTCCAGGAAAGAAAGGGTGCTGATTTAGGGTCGCATATGGTAAGATCTATAGCGGAAAAGGTATTGGATGATAAGTTAAAGTGAGTGTGTGAGGACGTATTTAAAAGACAAGAACCAGACACACTTAAAACGTTTTCAACAATTTTACCTCTTCCAAATGTACGAATGGAGCCCCACATGGTGTTATGAGCATTAAAGTCGCCAGTAAGTATGAAAGGTTGTGGAAGCTGAAAGATTAGATCAACTAATTCTTCTTCTTTTAATTTATAGTCTGGAGGAATATATAAACTACATATAGTGAGTTTGGTTGGACACCAAGCAGTTATTGCTACCGCTTCGAGATTAGTGGTAAGAGGTAGAAGAGAGGAGTATATATCGCTTGAGGCAAATATCGATGCACCGCCACTAGCTCTAGAACAGTTAGTACGAATGCGATGATACCCTTCAAAATTTTTAAGTCGACCACAGTGATTTTGTTTAAAATTAGTCTCTTGAAAACAGATAAATTCAGGATTGTGGATTGTAATAAGTTTTTGTATTCTTTCTATGCGAGGATAGAATCCATGGCAGTTCCATTGGAGAATGGTGAACGTTATATTAAAAAAGAAGGTTAATGTAAGGACGAGTCAGTAGAGTAGCATTCGTCAGTAGTAGGATCTCCAGAGAATGTGTAAGAGTCGGGGTCTAGTTTGTATTTAATTTTGTTCTGAAGACGAGTTAGACGATTTTTTAAGGAACGTTCATTGGAAGCATTATATAGCTTATTTAAATCTTGTAGAAGAGAGGGAATGTCTGTAGTAAATTTGTATGCTTCCGCTAAAGGGTCAGAGTTACCGAAAGTATTTTCAAGAAAGGCAATTAGCTGCGTCTCTTGAAGGGAGAATGAGGTGTCAGCTTTAGCATATAAATTTTGAATGGTAGAGCGAGTTATATCACTTATTATTTGATTTCCATGTTCTTTTGACTTAGATTTTTTGGTTTTCTTTTTAGGTTGTTGATGAATAGTTTGAGATGTATTGGTTTCAGAGTGATCTCGATTATTTGGATCGGAAAGATTTCCTGGTAAGCTAGGGGTTGTAGTTTCTAGACGACTATCGTTGGAGTGAGGTCTTTTGTCACCGGGTTCCGGTGATTGTGTAGATATAGACGTGACGGGAAGGTTCTGAGAGTCGTCAGTAAAATTTTGAACATTGTTGGCACTTTCAGTATGAGAAATGTGAGAGATATGATCAATAGTTTTTTCATTCGGTTGAGAGGAAATAGGATTGGATATGTTGGGGCAGGAGTCGGCAGTGTGATTTGGCTGTTTACAAAGGAAGCATTCCAATTTATCTGTTGATATAAATATTCTTTGTGGGATATTTTCATGAACAATTAGAACCGACGTTTGAAGGGAAAAGTCTTCTCGTTCCGGAATTATATAAGTTACCCTTCGGAAGCTCATAATGTGTGCATATTCATCGTCAGTTGTACCACATCTGACATGAGTGAGAGGTGTAATAGTCTTTAATCCAAGATCAGAGAGAGCTTTTTCGATAACAGCATGTGGGATAGAAGGGCTAACATTAGACACTAAAATTCTTTTTGATGGGGATACAAGTCTGCGAATAGGGATAATTTGAGAGTTAATTGAAATATTTTGAGTGGTTTTTAATAAATTATCTACTTGCTCAGAAGAAGATAAATATATACAAATACGACCATAGGCAACGCGTGATGCAAAATGGATATTTTTGGGTGTAACAATTGTGCCGATTGCCTTAATGTAATCAAAAATGACAGTGTTGGGAGCGGAGGGCATTATGATAGCTTGGTCACGGGAAGGAGTAGTGGGTGGAGGAGCTTTTGTGAGAGTAGCAGCTGCATAAGATCGTTGATTTTTGTTTTTAGATGGAGATGGGTTTTGAGGTGGTAGAAAAGAAGTAGATTGAGATTTATTTTTGGAGGTTAAATCAGAGGTGACGTGAGATTGATTAGACATATTGCGATTCTGGATGCCAAAATCGCAACACTTGAAAATAAAATAAAAATAAAGGTATTAAATTTACAGATATTATACCAATATCTGCTCAACAAAAAGTCTACTTACTGATTTCCTAGTTGTTAATTACCATACACTAATCACCACTTTAACAAAAACATGTCCCATTTGAATTTAAATAAAACACGTCTGTTTGCAAAGACGGCCAACTCGTGAATCAAAAAACATTTGAAATAATATATAATCAGAGATATCAAAGAAAAAAGTTTTGGAGAGATACCTAATAAAGATCTCAGGAAACTTGTTACAATTAGAACTTAGACGACTGCTACTGTGCAGAAACAAATGAGTAGCTGAGATACAAAACTCGCTCGTTACCAAAAATTAAAAATTTAAGAAACTTGTGTATTCTGACACGTATGGTTGTCCTTTACAATAGGTGCATTCCAAAGTATATCAAAATGCTCCATTGGTATCAAAACGAGTTAGTTCTATGTGTGAGTTGGTTGCAAAACTAGCTCGTTACATACTCTGCTGCAAAATTCGCCCACACAAAATCACTACAGTTTTTGTAGTCCCATTATACAAGGGAGGACAACACCAGACACTATATTATTCAATGTGTTTGTACAGAAAAAAAAATGTGGAGACAGTACAACTAATCATTGATTGTCGACCTGCAGGTTCTTACTTCCTGTTTATTTTTAACAACTATTTTAATATTAGTTTCAAGACTCCAGTAACAGATGCTTGTTCGCAATTCATTCGTCTGAAATGCCATATCAAAACGAGGCGATGCCTGCACGGCCCAAGAATGCTTAAGTTATGGCTTAACATGCGGTTCATCAAATAAAGGCAAATACTTTTTATTCTATGCTGAAAAAATACGACGGGCCTTATGTAATTTACCTTTCTTTTGATTGTCAAAAAAAAACTTTGTGTGGCCACGTGCTCCAGACCAAGCTGCCTATTATAGCAGGCAAATAATGTACTTCTACCATTTTGACAACTGTGAGGGAAATTCTACTAGTGCTCAAAATCCTGGTTCAGTGTATGTGTATACATGGTGTGAACACCAAAGGTATAAAGAGTCTATAATGAAATCGCATCAATTTTATATCTCCATCTTCGAAATAAGGACTTTTCAGAAATAAAGAAAATAATGCTTTTCTGCGATAGCTGTCCCGGCCAAAATAAAAACATTACTGTGATTGGCATGTTGTGCAAATTTTTATATGAGACACTAAGCACTTAATTAACACGGTTGTGCAAATTTTTATGTGAAATATGTCTAATTCAACAGTCCATGAATATTTCATTCAGGCGGTTGCAGACAGTGAAAGCAAAATAGGGTAGAGATCCATCTTGTTGAAAATAAACAGTGTCACCAGTTTCCTGAATTCCGGGATGCCAACAAATATTGGCGCGGTATTAAATCATTATTAAGGTACAATTGTAACTTTTGAGTTTTCGAATTGTTTTAACTTTTTTTTTCAAAGAGGTAGAGACTTGAACTTTTGTGACATCTCTACATTTATCCAGTAGACTATGTGAGTCAAATTTAACAAAAAAATATTTATTCAGTTCCCAGAAGGAGGCTTAAATAGTTCCTACCCCCATAAACGACGGAATAGGTATATTATTTGTACCTTGTACATTTTTTACATAAATAATTTTAAAAAACAATAAATTTTGTATTTAAATAATAGCTTATTTAAATCAAAACACAAAAATGAATGTTAGTGTGGATTTTCACAACACGTACATACGTTTTAGAAAAAGAATGTTCGTCACACACAGGTGAAAAACATACTACACAAGTATTTCTCATTTTACGCTGTTTTTCCGCTAGTTTCGACAAACATGGCAACTTCTGGTTACTGGAGTAGATACACGAATGCTGTGAGATACTTGTGAATGACACCGTCTACAGCAAATATATACTCTGTTTCGACCAAGGACCATTTTTACAGCACTACGAAGAAAATGACTCCTCATCATCATCCGGTTTTTACTTTATTTTGAGATTGAAATGAAGGCAACCAAATATCTTTAGAATGATCCTTCAACCTGCGTTAGTCCTTTGTTTTTTGTAATATATTATGCTCTCGATCTATAATATAGCATGCTAAGCCAGTGACGTCAATCATATTATAAAAAAAGGCCAAGGGCCAACGCAATGTTCGACATAAAATGTTGGGTGAGTGTACCGTCAAATACTGACCCAGCATTTTATCCATGTTATGATGTTATCAATCCCGCTTTGGTTTTATTGTAAGAGGTACTGAATTATTTCCGGCTTTGCTACTTCACTGTCTTCTACAGTCGGAAAAATGAAAGAATACCCATGAACGAGCACATTAATCGCTTATTGTGTATTTGCTATCTTTTTCTGTAACAAACGTTTGTTATTTATAGAAAAAGACAGCAAATACAAATTAAGTGATTGATGTGATCATTCATGGGTATTCTTTCATTTTTCCGACTCTACTTTTCCTGTCATATGCACGGACGAGAGTAACACTACTGCTTTGTTTTTCAATGGCATACATAAGGTCATACAATAGCATCATGATTGTATGCAAAATTTGTGGAAAAACCAGTTCTTTCCTTGTTTGCTTACATACTGGTGGGTAGAAATCTCTCACTTTTTCTAACTGTGCCTACTAGCCCCACTAACGTCATACGCCATGAATTCAAGAATTTAAAACTGGTAAAACAGTTATTTGTGGTAACATTCTGTCAATAACCTTTATCAGACGTGATCAGATCCAAAACTGTTTCTTCGCCAACGTTAACTTCTCTAACGTTAACTTATCTACCCTGAAGAGGCCTATGCCTAAACGGGGAATAAACAACGTGTCTTCATTCAAGACATTGCGGCACGTATTAATGGCAGATATTCCATAATCCACACCTCACACAAGTTTCTTTGTTATTTCTATGTACACCACTTTTGTCGCCATTTCGGTAAGCTACATCTACGTGTAATAGGGTGGGCCGAAAAAATTATTTGTTTAGTTTTAATACACAATACCCCCAAAAAGATGCCTTTTGGTAAGTATAATCACTGTATTTTTTTTAGGATTTTTAAAAAAACATCTTCAGCCCTCTACCACCCCTAAAGTGAACCCTAAATCAAAATTATTTAATTTAATTAGCAATACCTGTAAAAAGTTTCAATTATATGCAAAGAGTTCATGTTATTTTTTTTATACATTTAGAATAAGATATTCTACCCTCTACCAACAGATAATGATCTTGAATCAAAAATAAAAATAATAAATTCACAATTATTTCTGAAAAATTGTGTGTAAATATGGGAAACTACTGCACATTTTATAGGGTGTTGGGAAATAAAACAAAATTTGAACTGAACTAAAAGTTTATTGGAAACCGAAAACAAACAAAAATATAAATATCCTATTTTTAAACACACTAAAATGCGAAATAAAAATCAATAGAAAAATGCGTTCATTCAATTTTAAATTGTGCTTTGTTATCGTAAGTTACAAGAAAGTCTTTTGATTTTATTTTAGATCGAATAAATCCGTCTCTGCGTTCTGGCCCTGTAACTAGCAAAGATGATTCCGAAACCAATTTCACACATCTCTCCACAGCTTGCGTGTGGCATGGATATTTTGGAAAGTCAAAGTCTGCAATTATAGAGCTATCAATTAACTGTTTCAGCTCATCATCTGGTATGTCAGCTAACATTGGTGGGGCCGTTACTTCACATTCACTCCAGTTTATTAACTCAAAATACTCCGCAGCATTAAAGTTTATTTCTGGTATTTTAAACTGCCTTATTCCGACTTTTTTCTCTTTTCTGGCTTTAATAATTCTCCGTAAAGCTAATTCTCGTACCCATTGACGATTATCTGTTAACATACATAAGAGAAGATTCTCCGGATGAATATAATAGGAGTTTCGTTGGATAACTGCATCTATAATATTTTTAAGATCATCTCTTAAATATCTTGATAGTGTAATGGATTTGAAAACATGCAAACTGGCTTGTGTGCAACTTGGATTAAGCTTTATAAAAAACCACATTGGTGCATAGACTTTAATTATAAATTGAACAAGATCTTTCAATCTTGATGTAGGATGTTCGGTTCCAACGTAGAGGCGGAGAACTCTATTTGCCATTGTCAGCCATCTGGAATGAGCTAACTTTCCAGGGCTACGATTTGCTAAATTTTCATAGACGTTGCCATTTGATATTGCTTGGCATATGTCGTACAGATATGACTGGTCTGAGCTTAATTCTTTAGATGGTATTGTTAGTTCTGGGAGATCACTTTCAATTATTTCAAAATCTACGATTGGAAGGTGTTCGCATTTTTCCAATAATTTCCCGATCACTCCAGAGAATTGACGAGGTCCAGTAGTAGCTCCATCCAAACGTTGAAATAAATGTCTCAATGGCAACTCATTAGCATGTAAGGCACACACAAACCATTGCAAAGGTCGCTTAAGTTCATTTTCGATATATGTTATAACTCCATTTTTATGTCCAGTATTCACTATGGTTCCGTCACAACCAATCGCCACTAAATTATCCAAACAGAAGTTATTTGAAATGAGAAAGTCTATTATTGCCTTTCCAATTGACTTGGCTGAGCCTGCAGATGGGGTAACGTGCCCCAAATAAACAGAATTCGGTTCTTCTATCAATGACACATGTTCTTCTGCAATAGTTCTTTTATGATATCTCTCACCTTTCTTTTCCTGCACTAAGGTTTTGTCCTTCCTGCCATCAAAGTAAATACTCTTAATGGGTTTATTTGTAGACTGAAACTCATTACTAAGGATATTTCTGTTCTTTTGACGAGCTCTTCTAACTTTATTTTTATCGATTACTTTTGAGGTATCACTATCGCAAATAATTCCCACATCTTTTAATACAGCTGTGGCAACAGCAGCTGCTGACCTGTCAGAAATTCCATATTTGTCACATATGGTACCTAATGTGGGCAACTTTATCCTCATTTGACTACAGGATGGTTTCGACGGTAAATCAATATTTGCAACACTAGGTGAGGCTTCAGATGAAGAAGAATTGTCAGAGTCTGTTGATAACCTAGTGACCTCAGTAGAACAGCTGGGCATAGAAATATTGTGAAATTCAGATTTGAATTTTTGTACTCGTTCTGTTTCTTTTGTTTGTCTCTCCGTCCTTACATTCAACTTTTTAGTTGTTTCACGATCAACAGTTCCTATAGCCATATCTCTAGTGGACCGTTGATCCAAAAGAAATTCCTGTTCCTGCTTTGGTACTTTTCTTGATTTATCACACTTGCATGCAGAAAAATCACACTTACAGGCAGCAATGTCGAACAACTTATCCCTTGTTTCCTCTTTGAAGCTGGTAATCTTTAACTCATATTGAACATTTCTTTTGCTTTTTGGATATCTGATAAGGTTTAAATATTTATTATGATATTTACGTAATAATTGCATGATGCGGTCCTTTGACACGGTTGGAATTGACGCTGATTCCCATATACTTTTGATTTTTGGCACAAGCACTTCACAAACTTCATTAAAACTTGGTTCCTTTCCAAAATATTTAGTAAACTTCAGTTCATAACGAATAAACAAATAACATCGAAGCACATGTTCTATCGTTGGTAAAACATGACAGTTTAAGTCGACTGGGTTACCGAAAATTGGACATTCTACTTTACTTCTTGTAATATTTAATTTTAAAGCAGCCATATTTATGGTCGTGCTAGGTATTCACGCAAATACAACAAACACAATCTATTCGTCTTGGCTTTCAACAAATAAACAATAAACATGCGTTTCACCCGAAAGCTTATTTCGCACTAAGAAGATAAGCGACGACAAGTACCATAACTCTCGACGATCCATCTCAGCCGGGACTGTTCGATTGTATCCGAGGCTTCACGACCAAGACCATCAGTATTAAATACTTTTATATTATATTATTATACTTTTTATGCTTTAAAGTTATACGGAGTTAATTTTACATTTTGTGTTTGGAAAAAGTTGGAAAATTGAGATTTTATTTTAGTTAGAGGGTGGTAGAGGGCTGATAAAATCATTTTAAAATAATAAGAAAAAAACAAAAGATTTATACACGGTAAAAGACAAACTTTGAGCGGTATTGTGTTCCTAATTTATTTATTTATTTTTCAAGGTCACTTAAGGGCTGGTAGAGGGCTGAAGACATTTTTTCAAAATAAAACAAAAAATCACAAGTATTTTTTACACATATACGCATCTTTTTACGGGTATTGCGTTCCTGTTTGATTCGTTTTTTTTCTGAAGTCCAGTTTCGGCCCACCCTAACGTGTAATCACTATTATTCATGATAGTTTTTAGGTATACACGTATTGACAGACGCCAAAGTACTAAATGGGGATGAGATATAATGTTTCCAATTGAAATACAATACAATGCTACTCTTCCTAGAATTTGTTTACGACCATTATTTTCAAGTTTACCGTTGTAGCGTTGATTGATAAATATAGAGGTATTTATCAGCCAACCCCTATATTTATCAACCAACGGTTGTAGTAATTTCAATAACTTACGATAGATATAAGCGGTCACGTCATAGCGGCTTCTAATCTTTGTTTCTAAATCCGTACAAGAACAAGTTACCGAATATTATTATTTATTTTTTGCAATATTTAACAATTTGTTACCAGTTATGCTAGTAATAAAGAATATTAACTTAAATTTAACATATATTTCCCTTTAGATTAACAAATTTTTAAGAATTTATATAACAGGTACAAATGTACCTATGCCGTCTGTTAACGGTGTAAAATTATGCCGCTCAACAAAGGTTAATATTACGGTAAAGGGTATTTCCGGCCACCCTGTATGTCTTACCATGAACTTGAAATCTGTTTGAGACAATATTAGTGTTGAAAATATTAAAGCTTCCAGGGCTCTTTTTTTTTTCAATAGCTAAACAGCAATATAACCACTTAATAAACTAAATTGCCTCCTTTCATCTGATATAATTATATAAGCTCTATTAAATAGAACGACTTATCATGTCAATCAATAATACTCGTAAAGCATACCCTAAAACGTTGCTTGACAAGAACGTCGAGCATTTTAGCCCTTCATTGATAACTTTAGTGCGTAAAAGTGATCGAAATACAGTATCTTGACAACGAATACACTTTAGCACAAAAGGGGCACATTTTAATGAAGTAGACTTTTATTTGACTTTTTTTAATTGGGCGATTTATTTCATTTAACAGGTACTTTTTTGCTGTTTGTAGTTGCCTGTTTGCTTTGATTGATAGGTATTATAGATAATCCAATTAATACTTTTTTAGCGAGCGAGTAGTTTTTTTTTTCTTATTCTTTCAAATATCTTTAACCTTTGTCGTGCGGCATAATTTTACACCGTTAACAGACGGCATAGGTACAATTGTAGCTGTTGTATATTTTCTTAAGAATTCGTTAATATAAAAGGAAATATATGTTAAGTTTAAGATAATATTATTTATTACTAGCATAACTGGTAAAACATTGTTGAATATTGCAGTAAATAAATAATAATATTCGGAAATTTTTTCTTGTACGGATTTACAAACAAAGATTACAAGCCGCTATGACGTAAAACGTGCACTTTCCTGAACTAAACTTTCCTGAAACCGTACAGTTTTGGATCTGGTCACGTCTTATAAAGGTTATGGGAAGAATGTTACCATAAGTAACTTTTTTACCAGTTTAAAATTCGCTAAATTGTTGAATTCATGGCACATGACGTTAGTAGGGCTAGTAGGCACAGTTAATAAAAAGAGATTTCTACCCACCAATATGCAAGCAAACAAAGAAAGAGCAGTAGTGCTGTAAAAATGGTCCTTGGTCGAAACAGAGTATATATTTGCTGTAGACGGTGTCATTCACAAGTATCTCACAGCATTCGTGTATCTACTCCAGTAACCAGAAGTTGCCATGTTTGTCGAAACGAACGGAAAAACAGCGTAAAACAAGAAATACTTGTGTAATATGTTTTCTACCTGTGTGTGACGAATATTCTTTGTTTAAAACGATATGTATGTGATGCGAAAATCTACACTAACATTCATTTTTGTATTTTGATTTAAATAAGCTATTATTTAAATACAAAATGTATTGTTTTTAAAAATTACTTATTTAAAAAAAAATGCACAAGGTACAAATTTATCTATGCCGTCGTTTATGGGGGTAGGAACTATTTAAGCCTCCTTCTGGGAACTGAATGAAGATTTTTTTGTTATACTTGGCTCATATAACCTACTGGATAAATGTAAAAATGTAACAAAAGTTCAAGTCTCTACCTATCTGAAAAAAAAAGTTATCACAATTTGAAAACTAAAAAGTTAAAATTGTACCTATGCCGCCCGACGAAGGTTAATAGAAACTTTTTTATATTTTACAATGTAATTTCTAATTAGTTAACTAATCAAGTTAATTCAATTTCGTTTATTTTATGTACATATTTTTGGCAAAAATCAATAAACTTTTAGAATCATCCTAATGATATGGTTGTGAATATAAATAAAATTATAAATAATATCTGACAAAAAGGTAAAAACCGTGGTATGTAAGATGGATGACCTTAAATACTAGTCTTTATAACTATTTAGTCCTCGTCAGTATTTTGCATTTAAATTAGAAAAGGATCACATTAACTTGTGAAAAGGATCACTACAGTAGCAATGCAAACAATTTGTGACAATAGTGTTAGAAGTCCCTGATGGGTTCCAAGCAAAACCAACAATACCCACGGAGGAAGATACAGCTATCTGAGAAAAGGAATGCAAAGGTACAAACCGTTTCAAACAAACAGTTATGGTCAGTGCTAGTGATTAGTAAAAAAGGTAAAATATAGTATCATATCTTGCCAAAAGGAAAAAAAACAATGGTGTATAAGATGAAGTGAAACCATAAATACGTACTTATGACTATTTCTTCATCAGTACCGTGCAACCAAGTCAGAAAAGAAGACCATTAACTTGGGAAAAGGATCACTACATGAGAAAAGCGACCAATTCATGACAATAGTGGGATCACTACAGGAGCAATGCGACCAAGTTGAGCCAATAGTGATAGAAGACACTTATAATTTTCAGGGTAATAACTAAGAGAATCACAGAGGAACCTACAGCTACTTGAGGAGCAGAATACCAAATCTATAAACCGTTTTAAACAAATAGTGCAGTTAATGAAAGTTAATAGTAAACAATGTAAAAGATATTGGCATATCTCGCAAAAAGGAAAAAGACAATGATATATAAGATGAGGGCAACCGTAATCTCCCTGACTATTGGGTTGTCATTAGTACGGTGTATTTAAGTTAGAGAAAATAACATTAACTTGGAAAAATAATCACCACAGGAGCAATGCGACCAAATTTGTCGCATTTCTCCTAAATCTGATCTAGGTATGCGAAACTTCAAAGTCAAAATATAGGCAGCCCTCTCATATACATGTTTCGTTTCTCTATAAGAGTACTACAGGGAATCATACGAGGCCAACCCGGTACTTGCTATTTAGTGCCAATCGATCTGCAACCAAATCAACCTAGTTGCAACCTATGCTAATGAATGACACTGTTATTATGGGATCACATACCAGGCCTGCAGCTGAACTAGAGACTTATAGATAGTTCAGACTTGGGTCTGAAATTGAAACAGTATTATTGCTTCATATATATACACACCGTTCTTAGGCGTCAACGCCCTTCGGTAGGGATCTATGGAGGAGTATCACCAAGCCGCAAGCCCATATCCCTTGCCGTACCGCTCCTCCATAGGCCGATCAGAAGCCAGTTAATTCTAGGCCAGATTATTGCTTCATAACAGGAAAATTACATCCTCGAAAATAAACACCTCCTATTCAAAACTATCATAACATCGATTTGGACCTATCGTATCCAGTTGTAGGACACTGCTAGAAACTCCAACATAAAAATCATCCAAAGGTAGCAAAACAAAATATTACACATATTATGAGTAAACAGCAAACTTCATAGGGAGGAATTAACTTCAATGGGATAAGTTCAATGTACCAAATGTTAAAGAAGTGACCAAAAAGTTTAGTGTATTCTAGTAGAAACGAGTTAAATCACACCCAAATAAACTAGTAAGAGCAGTGGTGTCAAGGTGTGGGAACGCCTGGGAACGCCGTTCCCGCACTGGTTAAGAAAAGAAAAAAAAATAATAGAGAATTTAGGTTTTGTAAACAAAAATTAGCAGTGCGTTCCGGCACTGCGTTCCCGCACTGCTAATTTTGCCATGACACCACTGAGTAAGAGATCTGAAAAACTTACCAGAACAAAGTAAAAGACTCAAGAGGTTCAAACCATCTTACTACTAGACTAGGTTTTAGTTTTAATTAGGTTGTTAAATTATTTTTAGGTTAACACAAATCTTATTCTTGACTTTTTAAAGGTGGATTACTCACTGGAATACTCCCTACAAGTCACTTTAAAAGTGTTACCTAATTTATAAATTAAGAATTAAAAACACTAGCTGTTAATGTTGATAGACTGTGTGAATTAATTTTGTGTGAATACTGTTAAAATTAGAAGAAATGAGAAAATCAATAATCGGTAAAAATCTAAATTCTATAAAAAATCTTATTTAGGTTAATATAATTTTAAGGTTCCGAAATATACAACATTACTATAGGTTATTTACAAAAAATACTATATAAATACAGTGATGAGCTCGCTAATTACCGGCAAAATAACGTAAAAGATGGAAAACATTATACGTTGTGTAATAAAAAGAGATGAAGATAGTAAAGGTGGGTATATATCGCTAAAAGCCTATAATTTAATTTAAATTAGATTACCGCTATCGAAAGTTTCCGACGTTCTTACTAACCTATGTGTCTTTATTAGATCATGCATGTCTTCTTCTTCTTTTTTGGTTTATTGGCCCCAACCTACTCTGGTAGGTATTTGGCCAGCTCATTGTCTCGCAATAAAGGAAAAATCCCTTCTTCACCTATAATAATTTGGAATTGATATGAGACAAATACAACAAAGGTAAAAACTTTCCTCGTTCAGGGATAATTACCGGCCATTAAATAATCTGTTTTAACCTTTAACTACCCGCTCATCAAGTTATAACATAACTACACGCGTGGCGTACTTTATACGCCACAAGAAAATACACTTAAAAACAGCGGATTTGTTTTTTTTTGAAAAAATACAATTAGTTGTTTTTTATAAACCTTATTCGGCTTCAGCGAATACTTGGAGTTCTTTCTCAGTAAGCCAATTGGGATTCATAACTGGAATCTGATTCCATGATAAATAAAATTACTAATAAAAATTTTTTTGAAATGCGATTTTTTAAGTGCGAAAAAGTATTGTTTATAAAGAAAAATATATTTTGTGCCATATTGACTTAAAAAGAATTGAAATTATAACGAAACTAAAACCAATTGTAACGCACATTCCAGTGATAGGTCAGGTAGATAAACAAGGTCAAAAATAAATTTTTTAAATATATTTGCAGTAGAATTCTTATATCTGGCGTACAAAATACGCCAGAGCGTGTAGTTAAAGGTTAATAAGCCACAATTTTAGTTTTCCTTTCTCGAATTGCTTCTTTTGTACTATTAGTTAATATTTTCAAGAACCCAATTAGATGTAAATTAGTATTGGACCACCATATAATCGAACAGGTAATGGATTGTAGATACTTGGGTGTGGAAATATCTAGCGAAAGGCATCTGTAGCAAGAATCAAAACAGCAGGTAACGAAAGCAGCGAGAATATCTGGTTTCCTGAGGGATATGGCGGAATTAATATATGAGCACCGAAAGCAAATTGCGCATTTATATGAAATATGTGTTAGACCGTACTGACATACGCAGCTGAGACAAGGGCCGAGACAACAAAGACCAAACAAATAATGAGAACAACAGAGATGAAAACCCTAAGATCCATAAGAGGGATCGCACTCAGAGATAGAATACGAAACGAAGACACATTGAGAGAGCTAGGCTTTCAAGACCTAGTGAGATGGACAAGAGCATGACGACGCACGTGGAGAGACCACGTAGATCAGATGGACCCTGAACGTATGGCGCAATGGGCGAAGACACAGAAGCCAAACACTAAGCGACTCATAAGAAGACCCAAAAAAGGATGGTACGAGAGCTGGAGCTCCGGATCGCAGCAGAGACTGTAACAGAATAAACAGGATAGAGTCCTATTACAAGAAGAAGAATAAGACAATTTTACTTCGAAATTAAGCTTATTAGACGTTAATATTTCGATTTGACGTTAAAATAAAATGTTTTTAGACGTCATACATATAATTATGACTCAAGTCCACTAGCCACGTCAAACAACTAGCTTTATCCCGTACTATCTCACAACTTAATATGTTTTTCAATTTTTACGTTATTTTGACGGTTATTAAGGCACTGATTACTGTATATATGGGAGAAATATTTCGCTATCGAAAAAACTTTGATGTCTTCTTAAACATTGCTTTTTTAAATACAGTCAACAGTAGTTATTCAGGTGTTTATCTTATACAATAATAAAGACAACATTAATTAACACATAACTCAACACGCCTAAGGCCGCACCTACATTGCATCCGATCCTATATACCGATTTTCCGGAGAGGCTGCCTACATTGGTTCCGTTAATTTCTGACCAACGACCACCGACAATGAGTTCCGATGAAGATGTGTTAATGTGTTGGCTGTTGTTGGAAAGCAAGGTTCTCAAAAGACGTAGAAAAAAAGGTAGATGGATGCATACATAATACAATAAAGACAGATCTTCAAGAGAATTTAATATAAACAAAAATCTACGTAACTATCCTGTTAAATTTAAGATCCTATTTTTTCGTCACAAGAATGTAAAATATTTCATGAGAAATGGAAAAATACATTGATTTATTACAAACTAGCCTTGTGTGGGCACGTATTAAAAATATTCTCATATAAAAAGATATAGTAACACATGATAGGTAGTATAATAATAATTATTCTTCCGGTTTTATCACAAGTTGAGCAGTAATAAACTTCGGTTCTCTTTGTTAGGTTTTATACAAGATTATTTTGGCAATTTCAAAGACACGTAGTAACCGTTAGAATTTTATAACCAAAGTGAAATTGACCATCCCAATAAAACTATTTACATAGAGGGACAGAATAGAAAACAAAAATTGTGTCCTATTCTGTGCTAGAGATATTAAATTTTATATCTATAAATAAAGAGATTTTGTAACCCTTATTTCAAGACAACATTATAAAATATTTATCTTGTAGTGACACATATTACAAAATTAAATTTTAAGATTTGGAAACTATTTATTTTTGATTTATTTCATGAAATAGTTAAAACAAAAAATTAAATTACTTATAAGCACGCAAAAACCGGAATGAAACCAAACACTTCTCGATCTGAATAAGAGAAGCTACTCCCGACGTCAGCCGATATCGGATCTGATCTGATCTGATCGGATCGGAGAAAAACGGATCCAATGTAGGCACCGCCATTTAATACTATAAGTTTATTTTTTAATCCGACGTCCGCCGACGTCGGATCGAATCGGATCGGAGAAAAACGGATCAAATGTAGGTGCGGCCTTAGTTTCATAAATGTGACAAATAATGTGCGTAGTTACCACTTGTGTTGTGAAAATGATATCCCGAAACATTTTACGAAATTGTAGCCCCATATTAACAGAAGGACGCCCGTATTATGTTAAGGACGCCCGTATTATGTTACCACATTGCGTGCTCATAATATATGAGATACACTGATATTTTGCTAGGGGCCAAGTCGCTCATTTTTGATACACACCGTATGACTTACTTCATTTCCATAGATATTAATGGTCCCCAAGACTATTATCCCGATTAAAGTGCGGCACTCAATCGGTTAAGGACCACACTTTTGTGGAAGATGAATAACAGAAAACTTCTCTGGAAATACAATTTTTTTTATTTAGTAAAACTCCAGCAGAAATATAATGATTATTATCATTTAATGATTCCTACCATCAATAAGCAAGCTAGTTCTATCTTAAATTTATACTACAGAAAAATTATATAAGGTCATATTCACCAATAATGCTTAGGCTCTAATACGTAATAGCACTAGTAACTGACGTGTACTGTACACTTTAGCCGCATTTGGTCTGCTTTTTCATATACTTTACTTATTTAACTTATCGCAAAACTCGAACGGCTTCATTCTGTTAAGTTTTCTTATCTGATTAGCGTTATCTAGGAGTTTAATGGCCTTGACATTCACATAGTTAGAGAGCCTTTGTTCATGACTCCCGGCAAACTTAGTTATTGTCTGGCTAACCGTATCCATCTGGAGATTTCGATGAAGATCAGTTTCTAAAGTAACAGGGAGCGTTCACGATGCTCCTCAGTACTTTATTCTGATCTTCTTCTTCTTCTTTAGGTGCCTTGTCTGTATTCAGACGTTGGCCGTCATCATATTTACAATTTTCTGAAATCTCTATCTATCGGCTGCAGGCTGCTGCGCGAAATAATTCTTCTACTGTGCAGCCACACCATTGGCTAATATTACGCAGCGATGAAAGTTTCTTTCGAGCAATCCATCTCTTTCCCTCCAATTTTCCTTGTATTATAAGGCGAAGAAGATGGTATTTAGGTCCTCTAATTATATGGCCGAAATATTCTGTTTTTCTCCTCTTCATGATGCTTATGAGCAGACGTTCTGAATTCAGCATTTGAAGAACATCTTCATTGAAAGTGTGCGAAACCCACGATATCTTTAGGATTCGTCGATAGCACCATAATTCAAATGCTTCTATTTTGTTTAGCATTTTGGTTTTTAAATTGCATGTCTCACAACCATACAATAGGGTAGACCACACATAACATTTCAGCACCTCCTTTCGAATATTCATCGACAGGTTTCTGTTGCATAAAACTGGTTTCCAGATCATAAAAGCCTCCCGTGATATTTCGATCCTAGTTATTATCTCTTTATCAGTCACAATTTACATTTAACCAGCTGCCAAGGTACTTGAAATGATATTTATTCTGACACCGGTGTATAATTCGGATATTACTTTCTTTTGTACAGCCCCATAGCTCTATCCCATTTGTCCATGTAGGTTTAAAGATTTGCTATAAAATAACAATTTGGTGTAATTAGACAGAGCAGATTTTTCCCCATCAACCAGTACTATATCTTTCTGAACTTAATTTCTAATTATTCTTCCTTTTTTTTAATATGCGCTCTCCAGTTTAGCTTTGAATCTAATGTCATTCCCAAACATTTTGCCGTATTTGCATAAGGTATTTGGTTTCTATTTATACTGACCGAAATATGTTCTTTTTTTGTTAGTAAACTTGACATAAACAGATTCTGTTTGATTCAATTTGATACTCTATCGCCTGATCCAGATGTTAATTTGTTCATTAGAATTTTGTAGCATGATTGCTGCTTTCTCGTGGTCTATTTTGACTGCTTAAATGAAAATGTCGTCTGTAAATGTCGCAATTGTGTTAGGTTCTAATGATGGGTTATCGCTGGTATAGAGCAGGTACAGTACTGGTCCCAGGACAATTCCTTGTGGAACTCCAGCTTTAGCTTGTCTTAATTCTAAATATGTTTCCTAATTTTTAACTCGAAAGTATCTGTCGGATATAATTAAATGACTCTATTATAGAATCACTTATAGAATCACAGAACTACTATAATAGTAGTTGAGAATATTGTTTTTATAAGTAGCATCTCATTTTATGATATATATAATCGGTCATGCTATACTTTGCCAAAAGGTCAAAAATTGCAAAACATACTTTTCCTACTTCTAGAGCTTTTTATATTTTATCTGTTATTAAATGCACCTGATCTATCATTGAGTGGCTTTCTCTAAGCCCAAACTATGATTACAAAATAATTTTTTTTCCTCTATAACCGGTTCTAGTTTCTTAAAGACTAATTTTTCATATAATTTAGACATGACATGTAACAATGAAATAGACCGATATGAGCAAGATTCTTGTGGAGGTTTTCCTGGTTCTAGTGTCATAACGATTTCTGCCACCTTCCATTTCTTTGGTACGTACCTTAATCTAAAGGAAGAATTTACAAGATGTGTTAGCCTTATTATAGCTCTCCTTGAAAGTTGCTTTAACACTTTTCAAAACAAAAAGTCAGTGTTGATGCTGGAACATTACGAAAATCAGGAATGGGTATGTATGCCAATCTTTACAGTAATAACACAATATAAAACGGAATTTCAGAAATGTTCAGATATAAAAGATGCTATCGATACGATATAGTGACGTCATGTCATATACTTACAAAAGATATTATTCATAATAGACATATGGGAAAAATATTTTGCTTTTGAAAGAACTTTGATGTCGTCTTAAACAATGTTTTTTTTATTTACTCACCAGTAGTTATTCGGGTGTTTCGCTTATACAATAAAAAAGACAACATTAATTTAAATTTAAAGCGTTTTAAAGCATTAAGAAGTCAAATACATAATGAAACTAAGTTTCGTAAATGTGACAAATAAGTTGCGTATTTACCACTTGAGTCGTGAAAATGAAATATATCCCGAAACATTTTATGAGATTGTATCCCCGTATTATCTTTAGGACGCCCGTATTATCTTTAGGACGCCCATATTATCTTTAGGACGCCCGTATTATCTTTAGGACGCCCGTATTATGTTAAGGGCCACACTTCTGTGGAAGAGGAAATAACAGAAAACTTCTCTGGAAGCACAAATTGATATTTAATAAGAAAAACTCCAGCAGGCATCTTATGATTATTAATATCTGATCATTACTACGATTAATATTTTGTGTTAGTTCTATAATAATAATAATACTACAGGAAACTTATGGTGGGGAGAAAAGTATGCTAAATTTGCAGTCACTCGAGCGTTATGGGGACGTATTTTGTTGTGATTATTAGGTCCTAAAACCAATAAAATTAAGTAAAATTTCCATTTTAGTGGGGACTTTCCATTTTTTTTAATTTTCCAGTTCCAATAATCGTTTTTCCGATTATAGCGCCATCTATCCATAATTCGAAAAATGACCCGAATAAAAGTTGCTTGTTTTTACGTAAAACCCACATCTGCAAAAAAAAATTTGGGGGAAGATGTGTTTGGTACCATTCGATAGATTTTTCAAAAACATTTTGAAAGTGTATTTTGCAGTTTTTCGATCTGATGTTCATTTTGCGAAATATCTCAAGATTTGTATTTAGAATTTAAAATTTACCCCCCACCCCTCTCCATGGGGGGTCATGTTTAGTACAGTTCGATAGATTTTTGAAAAATATTGAAGATGTATTTTTTAGTTTTTCGATCTGACGTTTATTTCGCGAAATATTTGCTTTTTTCATGTGTATAAAAAACAGCATAGAGAACAGGTATAGTACTTCTCTTAAGAAAATTCCTTGTGGAACTCCAGCTTTAGTTTGTCTTAATTCTGGATATGCTTCCTCATTTGAACTCAAAATTTTCTCTC
This sequence comes from Diabrotica virgifera virgifera, assembly GCF_917563875.1. Taxonomy (NCBI): domain Eukaryota; kingdom Metazoa; phylum Arthropoda; class Insecta; order Coleoptera; family Chrysomelidae; genus Diabrotica; species Diabrotica virgifera. The sequence continues at coordinate 166,621,154 of NC_065444.1, forward strand.
GGTTATACTGTGTATACGATTTTAGTAGTTTGTTTTGGTAAGTATATTATTTTACGGTATAATCGGTCATCCCATACTATGTCAAAAGCTTGCGCTACATCTAGAAAAATTTCAGAACAGACTTTTCCTCCTTCTAGAGCTTTTTCTACTGTATATGTTATTCTATGCACCTGATCTATCTATCCAGTGGCTTTCTCTAAACCCAAGCTGATGATTAGGAATTAGATTTTTTCCATATAATCCGTTTTAGTTCCAAGAGCAACTTGTCAGCTTATATAAATTATTAATTTCGACAACCGAGAACATAGGCATATATAAAAAATTTCTTGTGGAGGTTTTCCTGGTTCTCGTGTCATTATGATATCTGCCACTTTCCATATTTGTGGTACGTGCCTTTAAATAAAGGAAGCATTTAAGTTGCTTTAACAAATTTCAAAAAAAAGAAATTAGTGTTAATTCTGGAACATTTTGTTTCGAAATAAAAAAACAGGGACGAGTAAAAAATGAATCTATAATTTATGGAACTTTAAATATGCATGTCAACCTTTACAATATTAACACAATACTTAGCAGAATTTCAGAAATGTTCAGAAATAAAAGATGCTATCGATAATAATACAGAGTGAGTCTGTAATTTGGAATAAATTCAATATCTCTACAATATTAATTTTTTTTTGAAAATTGCTTAGGCCAGTCGATTAGTATTTCAAATTGTCGTTTTTGACATACAATAATAATGTATACAGGGTGTCCCAATTTAGAGATATGACGTCATCGTTAATTTTATTAAATAGCAACACTGTAATTTTAATAGCTATCTTGATAGGATGTGTAAAGTTATACATAACTGCAAACCATTCAATTTTTGTTCTCTACCATTTACAAGATAATAAAAAATAACAAATGTCTGTAATTTGGAATAAATTCAGTAATTCAAATACTAATTGTTTTTCTAAAAAATGCTCAGACCCGTCGATTAGTATTTCAAATTGTCATTTTTGACATATTATGTACAATGACAATGTATACAGGGTGTCCTAATTTAGAGATACGACATCATCGTTGATTCTCTTAAATGGCAACTTTATCATTTTGATTTTGATAGGGTGTGTAAAGTTATATATAACTGCAAAATTTCAAATTTTTATTCTCTACCATTTACAAGATATACCTACCATTTACAAGAATAAATAATAACAAAGTTAATTAAAAACAAGTAATCAAATAATAATTGAATTTAATTATTTCAATTAAGCAAATGCTCATAATGTTTGACTAATTTGGTAATATTTGAGGACAACATTATGAGCAATTGCTTAATTGAAATAATTAAATTCAATAAAATTATTATTTGATTGCTAGTTTTTCATAACTTTTTTATTTTTTATTATCTTGTAAATGGCAGGGAATAAAAATTTGAAATTTTGCAGTTATGTATAACTTTACACACCCTATCAAAATAGCTGTCAAGATGACAGTGCTGCCATTTAAGAAACTTAACGATGACGTTATTAATTGGGACACCCTGTATAAATTATTATTGTAGGTTATAAATGACAATTTGAAATACTAATCGACGGGTCTGAGCATTTTTCAAAAAAACAATAATTAGTATTTGAATTATTGAATTTATTCCAAATTACAGACATAATTTTGTTATTTTTTATTATTTTGTAAACGGTAGAGAATAAAAATTTGATATTTTTCAGTTATGTATAACTTTACACACCCTATCATCGTCAAATCACACCTCTATCAAAATGAGAGTGTTGCCATTTAAGAAAATCAACGATGACGTCATATCTCTAAATTGGGACACCCTGTATACATTATTATTGTATGTCAAAAGGAACAATTTGAAATAGTAATCGACGGGTCTGAGCACAAAAAAAAACGATTAGTATTTGAGATATTGAATTTATTTAAAATTACAGACTCACTCTGTATAATGACGTTATAATATACAAAAGATGTATTTATAATAGACATCTGGGAAACATATTTTACTATCAAAAGAACTTTGATGTCGTCTGAAACAATGATTTTTGAAATTTACTCAACAGTAGTTATTCAGGTGTTTCTCTTATACAATAATAAAAACCATATTATTTTAAATTTAAAGCATTAAGAAGTCAAATAGATAATGAAACTAAGTTTCGTAAATTTGACAAATAACTTGCGTATTTACCACTTGGGTTGTGAGAATGAAAGATAGTCCGAAACATTTTATGAAATTGTAGCCCCGTATTATCTTAAGGACGCCCGTATTATGTTAAGGACCACACTTCTGTGGAAGATGAATAACAGAAAACTTCTCTGGAAATACAAATTGATATTTATTTTCCTATCGCCAAGACTTACGTTTTGAAATATAAATAAGAAAAGTTTTAACAGCAGTTTCGTCATGCTATCTGAAACAATACTAAATCTCATAAAGCTCTTTTTCCTTTTTCGTTTTCTTACATTTTCCGCCATGTTAAACTTATTGTCTGTTTGTTCGTGGTTTCCTTTCTTAAAATGAAATGACCTTCTTTTAAGTGCCGCAGAAAGAACTTCTTTTTATTTTTAATTAGTGGTATTGTAAGAAGATATTTATTTGGGATTGAGCGGTTTAAAATAAAGGTAGACTTCTTGGCGATATTAAACAATAATTGCAGACTAAATAAATCGTTAAGTCTGAAAAATATTCTGATATAAAAACATTATTTTTTTTAATTTATTTAAAACCTTATAAAAAAATAATATGGAAATATAGTTAACGTTATACCAGTCCAAACATTTATAGTCCGTTCTTTAACGGTAAAATATTGCAAAATCTCTAAATTTTAAAGAACCGCTTAAATTGACGTGAAATTTGGCATACACATAGCTAACAAGTCAAAGAAAAAAAGTGATATTGTGCCGATATGTGCTTTTGCCCTGGGTGTGGTTTTCACCCCCTCTTGGGGGTGAAAAAATATTCGTCCAAAGAAAGTCAGGAAATGGATAAACTGGCTAATTTTAAGTAACTTTTGTTCTATAGAGTTTTTTTTAATTTTCGTTCATCGTAAGTCAATACTTTTCGAGTTATTTGGCAGTGAATATGTTCATTTTTTCAACAAAATAACCACGCTTTTAGACGGTTTTTCGCAAATAACTCAAATAGTAAGTATTTTGTCGAAAAAACATTCTTAGAAAAAATATATCTTGTAAAATTAAAAAAAAAAATGGTGTATATATCACGTCTCTACACCTAGTAGAAGCAGAGTTATAGCTAATAAAAAATAGGTTCATATTCGTCAAATTCCAAATGGAATAATTTAACGTGAAATAACCAAAAATGAAGCACATTTCGGGGAAAACTCATTACAACTTTTATAAAGTGTTTAAAAAAATCTTTATTTCTGTTTTATAAAAAAATTCTAGCATCAAAATTAAACAAGTTACGCTCAAAATAAAGTTAGTCCCTTTTGGTTTTGGTAAAAAAATCGAGAAAATCACCCCCTAATTAGTATCTTAAATGAACTTAATCGTTACGACTTTACAAGTTTCTTGACTCATGTATATATTGTTTATATGATCTGTAAGTTTCATCGGTTCAACGTCCTTATTATTGAAAGGGCTGTAGTTAAAAGGGGTTGAACGAGTCACTGATCACGAATGTATAAAAATTTAGAAACACCAAATCTTAATCAATTTTTGTCTAACATAAAAACAAAAAAATACATGATATTCAGAAAAGCAAATCTGACTTTTTTTTTCGAGATTTTTGGTATCTCTAACAATTTTTAAGTTATTTTGAAAAAAAGCATATTTTTCAAAATTTAAATTTTCAAAAATTTTACTTTGAAACCAAATTTTTTCAAAAATAAGCACTTTGAATCGATGAAACTTACAGATCATATAAACACAACATAAGTAAAATAATTTGTGGAGCGGTAACGATTAATTTCATTTAAGTTGCTAATTAGAGGGTGGTCTTCCCGATTTTTTTTTTTTTTTAAATAACAAAAGGGACCAACTTTATTTTGAGCGTAACTTGCTTAACTTTAATGCTAGAAACTTTTTGTAAAAACAAAAATAAAGCTTTTTTAAACACTATAAAAAAGTTATAATGGGTTTTCCCCAAAAAGTGCTTAATTTTTTGGATATTTCACGTCGAAATATTCTATTTGAAACTTGGTGAATATGAATATATTTTTCATTGGCTATAACTTCGGTTTTACGATATCCAGAGACCTAACGCGTACACCATTTTTTTTTACTTTTTATAAGCTATATTTTTCCTCAGAACGTTTTTTTCGACAAAATACTTACTTTTTGAGTAATTTGCGGAAAAGCGTCTAAAAATGTGGTTATTTTGTTGAAAAATGAACATATTCACTCGCAAATAACTCGAAAAGTGTTGACTTGGCGAAAAAGCTCTATAGAACAAAAGTTACTTAAAATTAGTCAGTTTATCCATTTCCTGACTTTTTTTGTACGAATATTTTTTCACCCCCAAGAGGGGGTGAAAGTCACCCCCAGAGCAAAAGCACACATCGGCACAATATCACTTTTTTTCTTTGACACGTAAGCTATATGTATGCCAAATTTCATGTCAATCCAAGTGGTTCTTTAAAATTTAGAGCAAAAACCGTGAAAGAATGGACTATTATTACAAAAGAGTTCAATTACCGGTCCGTTGAATGGAAAACAAAAAGATTAATGCAGCAGTTTAAAATTCATAGGAATCTGAGGTTTAGACCGGAATATGCGGACGTCTGATCGGCCTATGTGGGAGCTTGCCTATCGGCCATCGGTGTGGTCAGACACTATTTCTGCGTTACCTTCCTAGTGATATTTCAAAAAAATTCTGTGAAGAATTTTTGAAAACAAAACCACAGTTTAGTTGTTCGTAACGAATTATATCGTTCCATATTAAAAAAAAATATATAAACTTACGTACATAGAAATCGGCCCACTTAAAAATTTGGTCATATTTAATGTCTCATATTTTCTAAACCTGTTAGCCCATTTAAGTGATTTTTTAAACATATTATAGCCTGACTCTTTAACAATACCACTGTGATAACATTGTTGTTAAACAAGTAATTTTTCATTATATACTGGGTGTACCAATCAAACTGTGTTTTTTTTGTCAAAGTTCGCATCAACCTGTGAAATATTCTAGCATTTATAAAATACTGAAATTAAAACCCAGCTATAGCCTCAGGTTTTCTTAACCTTCTGTTTGTTGATTTATTCGTTTTTGTTGGATAATAAAAAAGTTAGGTACTTTAACAACTAAACATGTTCTTCATCAATACACGGTGTTTTTAAATAAGTGCGACCAAATTTAAGAGGAAATTCTGAATGAAAAAATAATGACAGTTGGCTTTATAAACGTATGTCCACAAATATTTCATTTCCGAGATACGGCATGTTGAATTTTTTCTTACAAACTGACGATTTATTTATTGCTTTAAAACCAGTTGAGATATGCAAATTAAATTTGGTAGGTTGTAAGAGATAGTTAGTGGGGATTTTTTGACATAAAATTAAGAAATTTATATTCACCATTAGCGTGTATACGGGTAATATGATGGGTCATATGACACGTACGCGCGCTAATGATCAATATTAAATTCTTAATTTTATATAAAAAAATGTGCAATAACTACGTCTCAAAAGCCATCATTGGCATATCTCAACCGGTTTTAAAGCAATAAAATAAATCGTCAATTTTTAAGAAAAAATTCAACATCCCGTATCTCGGAAACGAAACATTTGCGGACACACGTTTATAAAGCCAACTGTCATTATTTTTTCATGCAGAATAATTATTATCCCTTATCGTTTGTCGCACTTATTTAAAAACACCGTGTATTGATGAAGAACATGTATAGTTGTTAAAGTACCTAACTTTTTTATTATCCAACATAAACGAATGTATCAAAAAACAGAACGATAAAAATACCTGAGGCTATAGTTGGGTTTTAATTTCAGTATTTTATAAATGCTACAATATTCCACAGGGTGATGCGAACTTTAAGAAAAGAACACAGTTTGATTGGTACATCCGGTATTTAATGAAAATTTACACGTTTAACAACAATATTATTACAGTGGCATTGTTAAAGAATCAGGCTATAACAGGTTCAAAAAATCACATAAATCGGTCAACAGGTTTAGGAAATATGAGACATCAAAAATAACCAAATTTTTAACTGGGCCGATTTCTATGCACGTAAGTTTATATCATTTCTTATCTCTGACCATGAGGAGGGGGAACAATGTGAAATATTCAAGCTGCATAAACGTTGGCAGAAGATTGCCTCACCATCCGTTTTAATGACCACCAAAAATGGTAAAGATAAATGGAAGATTTGTTCAACAAAAATGTAGGATGGTGACTAATAAATTAGGATGGCAATCTTACTACCATTTTTAGAGCGTAATAAGCAATGTAATAAATTACAATTCGAAGCAACATCCAACTATTGTGGGAAATAAATAATACAAGCATTACCAAAATGCAATTTAATGACCAACTTTGTATGTATAACTAAATTAAGATCTGGTTAAAATTTTAGCGTAAAGTTCTTATCTTTAAACCGCCGATTTATTGTCCAATTTACACTAGTCTGCGACATAAATTACGATAGCACTTTTACAGTTTAGAGGTCACTAACCAGGGCCGGATTTACATGTTGAACCCTACTAGGCATTAACCTTCCGATGACCAACCTTTTTTTGTTACACGGATGACCAAGGGGGGGAAAATGACCCAAGCTCAAAAATGTCAAAAATGACAATTAAAAAAAATGAAGTTTTTTTTTTAATTTTTTTTTGGCAAGACTTTATGTCATTCAGCCAGTCACAACATGAGTATTAGTGTCATGTGTAGTGTGTATGTTGAGTAAGTGTCTTGTTACTTTGCAAAGTCGACGTCATTAGCGTAAAACTACTTGGAATTACACATAATAGACGGTATTTTACTAAACATCAACTTCAGAATATATTTTTTATTCGTAAAATATAGGGAATTTCCAAATATGAGGATATCTAGAATGATATTAAAGTCAAATAAAAAAATAATGAGTTAAAAATTGAAAATACTTTTGAATTTATTAAAGAAAAACGTACGCTGGGGTCACAATTTCCCCCGCTTGGTCATCCGAAGGTTAATATTTCTGGCGCCCTATGCCTTGATCTCCCCCTCTCCCCAACCCCCTTATAACCAACCAACTTTTGGCTTTACCAAGGTCTACCAAAAAACCAGCCAACGACTGGTAACATCCTTTTACTTTACTTAAAGTTGTAGTTTCATACTGAAGCTTAGTACTGACTTTTTGTAATCGTTCTAAAACGATACTCCAAAATATGGACAAAAATACTGTCTCTAGTGATTCAAGGTTTAATCTTAGAGCAGATGCATCACTACGGCATGAAGGTTTTTCATTCCTGTCATTATCTATTAGTTTCAAAAATTCTGTAATTGCCGGCCAATTTTCTTTAAGAGCTCGACAAGTATCGGTTCTCGCTAACCAAGGTGTTTTAGATAGGCTTTGAAGTACCACAGAGCATTTTGGTTCAAATAAAGCTCCCATCGATGTGTTGAACTTGTGAAAAAATTGTATAGTTCTTGAGTAGACCAGAAAAAAACAGCAACCACACATGAACTAACGGCCACAGATCCTACCAGATTTAAGGAATGAGCGGCACGTGGGACATACTCAGCCTGAGGACATAGTTTTTTTATTCTGGTTTGAAGACCTGAGTCCTTACCATATTACTGGCGTTGTCATATGACTAACCGCGGCATTTTGTGATATCCAAATCGAATTTATCACAAACATCGATAGTAGTAGCATTTACAATCTCTTTAGCTTTGTGCCGACATTAGGCAAAAAACACAAAAAGCGTTTTACGGGTATGCCATCTCTAGTTATATTCCTTAGTACCAACGTTAATTGGTCAATATGAGATATGTCTGGAGTGGAGTCTACTATAATCCCACAATATTTTGCTTCTTTAGCTTCATTTAATATTTGTCTTCCAATATTTTCAGCTGTAATAACTTCATATATTGACTATGAAATGTATGAAGTTGTACCTGAACCTCCATCGCCATACATTTTCAATTTCTCTGCAAGAGAGGAGTCAAATTCGAATAAAAATTGTACTAAACCTAAAAAGATGCCTTGATCAAACATTTCAAAATATTCATGGCTACCACGAAAAGCTGATCCTTTTGTGGATAGAAATTTTACAGCGGCAACAACACGCTTAAGAACATTCCTCCAGTTTTTAATTTCCTTATTTATCTGATAAGCAAGACTTGAACTAACATGTCCTTTTATTTGACCTCTCAATTTTAATTTTTTCTGGTGTGACTTATGACAAGGAGAATTTTCGTGGTCTACCACTCTTTGTGAAGCATTTTTTCAATCACTAAAACCGGTTGTAAATGTATTTGTGTTAGCAGAGCAACGAGCAACTTAACAATATGCATGGTACACAAAACACAGACCCTTTTCTCTGAGAAAATGACATCCAATTTGTATTTATTATTTCTCCATTTTAATATAGTGTTGCTTTGATGATGTGTAAGTTGGTTGCCGGTTTTGTTATGCACCGAACAAAATCGGTCTGGTCCGCGCCCTAACAAATTTGGCGCTCTAGGCCAGTGCCTAGTCGGCCTAGTGGTAAATCCGGCCATGTCACCAACTAGAACATACACCAATGTCCAATGTTGGTTGATGTTTTCTTTAGTATTAATAAACTTAATTAATAATAAGCGTATGCGAAACATGTAGCTTTTAAACTGTATGCCAGGCACACAATAAATATAATATAGAAAACGCGAGATTAAAAACTCTAAACAATAAAATACTTGTACAAGAACTTTTTTTTTATTTGCTAAGTGCTACAATCTGGTCTTTGACCAATGAGTAAATTTTTATCTATCCTATCTTACTAACTACTTAATATCTAAGAGTCACCCTTTAATGTCTTCTTAGTTGTCTTTATTATTACTGGCGCACTTTTTGCTTGCGCACTATCACACAAAGCGCTGCTTTTCACTTTATCACGCACTACACCAACACGTTGCTTGCACACTAGTCGCTCAATGCTCCGTTAGCTTTATTGCACACTACACCAACTCGTGAGGTTTGGTCCTCTTCAGTCTTTTTTCTGGTTTGAGTTGTCCAGGAGCTGGATGGCCTCAATATTTTCGGGAGAAGAAGTCTTTTTTCATGACTTTCTGCGTGTTTTCGGATTTCTTTGTCGACGGGCTCCATTTGTAGATCCTTGTGGAGGTAGTCATTACGGATGTACCAGGGTGCGTTAACTATGTACAAGAACTGGTCGAATTCTAGATTTGTACTTTTTCGCTAAAACACGGACAGCTTTATATCCAAACTCTAAACTAATAAATGCGACGACCTGACTGTTCGAATACTAAAATAATTTTGACTTCGTAAAACTATAATTGTAATTCCTAGCCAATGCTAAGAAATTGGGGGAGCAACTAAGAAATTTCTAAAAGTAAGTAGATAAAAAACCACATTAGATAGATTTCAATTAAAAATTTCTAAAATCACACATTTTGAACATTTGCTACCCGGGTGTTACTGGGTACAAGTTTTCGGTGGTTAAAAATATCTTTTGAATGCATCATGCCCAGCCTTTCTTAGGAATTGGTTCGGGAAACCTAAACGGAAAATACATAACAAAAAAAAAGGTACACCGGCTCGAAATTTTATAATGCCAATATGTTAAAATGCTAAAACAGCCAAGATTTGATTGTACTTATCTGTAGACCTGCAGAAGCTTGTTGTATTGTGAAGGTACGTCAAATGTTTAAATCTTTAATTTTCACGCACGTGAATTATTTCGGACCCGGTCATTCATTTATGCCTGTTGATTTATTTTTTGTATTTTTTCTTTTCGTTTTCCTTTTCTTTGCGTGGTTCGTCATCTTAGGTTCCGTCGGGTTCCGGGGCTTTATATCGGTTCTTTGAGCCTTGTTTTCTTTTACAATGGGTAGGATGCTAACCTGGTAGGACCTAACGTCTTACACTTACTCTATAGAAGAAACAAACCATCGAAAACGTCTACTTCCATAAATAATCGAATACAGGCAAAAGTAAATATAAAACTAACACAGTTTATACCAGTACAAAGCGGGGTCAGACAAGGTGACTCGTTAAGCCCACCTCTCTTTAATATAATGATGGACCAAATAATAGAAGCAGTACGTAAAGGTCATCGTTACAGAATGGGGAACAAAGAAATCGAAATATTGTATTATGCAGACGACGCCGCATTAATCGCCGAGACAGAAGACGATCTCCAAAGATTAACACACATATTCAATACAACAGCTAAGAAATACAATGTGATAATATCAGCAAAAAAATCCAAATTCGTGACAGCATCTAAATACACACTACGATGTAAAATCTAAATTGATGGGAAAATAATAAAGCAGGAAGCAATGTTTAAAAATCTGGGAATATATATATCCAGATAGGGAGATGTTGAAGAGAAAGTACGACGACAAAGCTTAAAAGCAAGTAAAGCGGCAGGATTTCTTAATGACACAATCTGGAAGAACAAACACCTAAGACAAGACACAAGAGCTAGAATCAATGAAGCAGAAATTAGACCTATATTGACATACACGGCGGAGACAAGACCTGACACATTTAAAACGAGACGACTACTAGAAACAACAGAGATGAAAATACTTTGACGAATATCAAGGAAAAGTCTGTTGGATAGGGAGAGAAGCGAAAAAATAAGAAGATAATGTAGAAGACATAAATGGATGGGTGACAAAACGGAAACAGGAGTGGAGCGAACACATTAGTAGAATAGCAGAGGACAGGATAGTACGAATATCACCAGATAAGTCACCAAATGGACGAAGAAGTATTTGCAGACCAAGAAAAAGATGGTGCGGAAATTTAAACAATTTAGGGGGCTAACATTAAAGAAGAAATAGGCTTTAAAGCCTACCTAAAAAAAGAAAGAAGGAGAAGAAGATTTATTTTTTCACAGCAATAGAAAATACTAAAGCTAGAATTATAGAAATATGTACAGGAGATTTTTCATTATGAAAGAATTGTATTAAGATAAATATTCATAAATCTGGATAAATACCTAGCCCCAGTTTCTGTTAGGCAACCTGTTATGCAAACTAGAAAATTTCTGTATAGTGTAACCTCAAGATGGTATTATCAAGTTAATTCAAGACAAGGAGAAGAAAATTCCTGGAAATAGACTAGAGTTTTGGTCAGCAAATCCAGTGATAAATGAAAAATATTGGGTTTAAAGTGGTCGTTGAATTTTCATATAGTGACATGAATGTTTCATGTCATGAAATGGAGTATTTATCATTTATTTTTTATTGCTTGTATAATTGGATTTGTTGCATAAATTTGCTTTAATTTCAATAACACATTGTGAAGCTGTAGTGATAATGCACTTCATCGTGTTACTCGTTTTTAAAATAGTTAAGGCTTTCAAAATAGCTGTGGTCTCGCCTGTGAGTATACTACAATTTCTAGGTTAGTGTATGTTGTAGGAATTTTAACCAGAATAGTAAGCAGCAGCATGCCCATTAGGGTGCATCGAAAAAAATAAAAGTTGGAAATGTTACATCTAATAGCGTGAAAAAGTTGCTAGTGTTATTTTCCAGCATATTGCTATTTTTATTTTTTATTTCTAAGCGAATTTTCTGCCTCCCCAATGACCTTGAATTTTATTAAATATCTGATTTTTATGGAAATTTCAATTTATATTATTTGGAATAGAATATCTGCTAACTCAATCTAAGATCAATTAAATAAAACTTAAAATATTGTCAATTACAAATTTAAACGATATTTAAAGTTTTATTTGTTTTTTCAGTCTCCGTTATCCCTTGGAAATGTCCCGCTTCGTGAGTCCGTGCGTGTAATTTTCACTTATGTTTGGTGCGATGCCTTACTTTGTTATTATTGTTGGTTGTATTTAAATATTTTTAAAATAGATAAACCAGGACCATGGGGAATAAAATCAAGATGTGCTGTGGACCGCCCCATTTTTTGGCAACCACCAAATATACCTGAAAATGTTTTACCGGAATACAAACAAGCGATGAAGTTTTGTGGTTGCAAGAGGATAAAAGACTCAGCAAGAAAGAGCCACAATTTTCTGGTATTGCCGAACAGGTTTCAATTAAATTGGGGGAAATATGGGAAAAGGCTTTAATTCCAATAATTTAGCATACAAGAATTATTCAGCTTTTAAAAGCCTATCATGAGAAATATATGAATTTTATGAAACCGTTTAAGAAAAGGCAACAGTGTGTAAGGCAACAGTGAATTTTACAAAAATAAAATTCAATGCTTTAAGAACAAAAGTGACACTACACGTTTCGATCTTGCAAATGTGATATTCTGATTAATTGCCTTTGTAGCAAATCTCAAAAGTGCCTCTAGATGAGCGCGAATTTCTACTAAAACAAAGAGGTCCCAGAAAAATGGTGATAAGCTCGAGTGATAGGGAAAACAAAAACAAATATAATCAGAGAGAACAACGGTAAAAGAAGAAAGTTACCGACTCAAAGACAAAACTTTAGCTCAAGTAAAAACTGTACCAAGTTTTATGGTCAATCGTTCGTTGAAGAACACATATCATTTGTGCATGAGCCAGGGTGCAAATATTCCGGATATGGGTATCCGCTGTCTGGTATATCCAAAAGTATCAAATCCAGCTATTGCATGTGACTAAACAGTCGTAAATACTGGCGTTAAGGGTGATTAAATACGACTGTTAAAAGAACATCTTAAAAAACTTCTTCAGTGGTTTGTATGTCTGCGACATTCAAATGATCTACCCCTCGAACATCAAAAGAAGTTTGACAGTGACCAAATCAAAAAACGTGAGGGTCTGAAAACTTTCTTCTATAAAATTTTTTATTCCAACGACTACTTTTAGTTAATTAACTAACAAGAATATCACCTTACAGAACCACCTATACTCTCTAGATTTTCGAGTGACAATCTGCGAGATTTTATTAAGAATCCTAACTTTTTACCCTTTTAACCTTTTAACCTTGAGATTGAGAAATATTACTGCCACAAACAATGTGTAGAACGACGTGTCAAGCTTGTGACACAAGCTTCTCTAGCAGTTTGTGGAGCGTATTCGAGGGATGGATTTATAAAAACTCGAATTGATTCCAGAAAAACTATGCCTCATTTTAATGCTAAATCGGAAGACATCTTCGAATAGAATGCTTTTACCATATTTTTTTGTAATATTTGTATAATTTGCTTTATATTTATTTTAGTATTAAAAAACTCTGGTGACGTCAGGGAGACAAATAAGTGAGGCTATTTTAAAAATAATGTTTAAGTATACTTTTCTTAAGTAAAAGTTTTAATTGCCTTGTGAAACAAGAAAATATTTTCCAATTTAAATCGAATTTATTTATTCAAGTTCTCTAAGTTCTTATATTTCCCTTACAAAAGAAATTCGCATATTAATGTATTTTTTCTAATTTTTAGTTGCCGTAGGGGGCAGAAAATTGTTTTTTATTTCAACGCACTTTTACTAAAATACTAAATAGTGTGTAAGGCAACTTTTGTGTTTACATTTTCGTTTCGAAATAATTTCTTTTTCATCTGTTAATATTTTTTCAAAATTTTTAATGGTCTTGGGGGGGTGGGGCAGAAAATATTCTCCAATTTCGAAAAAAATTTACCAAAATACTTAACAGTTGATTGGGCAACTCTTGTGAGGTATTACTTTTTCATCGCAAAAAATATATATTTTTTTTGCTTTTTCGATGCACTCTAATGCCCATCTAGGCTTTTAGAGGTGTCGGTAAAGATTTGTAAGTAGTTAAGGTAACGGGATATTATTTTGGCAAAAAGATGTTTAATTATCGAAAAATTTGTATTTAATTTAGGGTACTTTCTTGGTGGGTTTTCCAAGGAGGAGAGATTGTATTTGTATATAGCACTAGACTAAGTTGACCCATGTTACTTAACATGGATCTTAAATCCATTAAAATTAAATCCATTAAAATCTTACTTAAAGCCACAAATCTTAAGATTTGTGGCTTTTATTCTTTCTATTAGAGGTATACAGTTTGTTGTCTTTTTAAAAAAGGGCATTCTAGGTTAGAAAATTTGAAATAGAGGAGGGTGTTGTTTTTGGACTGAAATTTTGGCAATGTTATAGTTTAGTGATAATTATTGTTGTCGTCTTTTGTTTAGAGGTGGCTCTTTAACTAGAACTATTAGATGGAACTGGTTCTAGATGCGAGTGCCAGTCTCAAAGCTGTAGAATTAATACTTTGAGTTTTTTGATAAATAACTTGTATTAACTTTTGTTGATCTAATGCATTAAAGTTATTATACATACAAGCTTTTTATTTCGTATCAATCACAACTGAAAACCTCATACTGCTAATAGGCTATAAGTTATAATAGGTTATAATAAGTATTATAACAACAATTATAAAAATTTATGGCGGTATCTAGCTATTTTTATATAAACCTTGGTTTTTAAAAATATAACTAATAATTGACTAAAGTAATCATGCATACAAAAAAAAAGCTAATTCACACACTCCTAAACAGTTAAAATATTTTAGCATTTCTCTTAGCAGAATTTTTTAAATCTCATTCAAATAGATAAGTTAATTTGAGCAAATGTTTTTGTAATTGAATTATTAAAACATTGGATATCCATATTCATAGGCAAATAAAAATAACACATTCCTGAATCTGACGCGGCATTTAGTATAATCAAGTTGCATAATCCGCTAGCGGCAACGTAGTGTCATTCAGTACTCCAGAGAATCGATGAATAATTGGACAATGAATACAGGTTTATTAATTTGCATCCATTTGGACATATGTGTTACTAATCAATGTGTCGTGGGTAGGCTGGTGACATCTACATTTACGGTTTAAAAGAAATACGGTAACATCGTTTATGCCACTTCACTTATAAATGCATTATAGTAAAAAGCTTTAGTCCAAGAAAAATGAAATAAAAGAGTCGCCTGCTCCTGAAGAATTTTTTACAATATGATATTTTGTCACTGCAAGAAAGGTTGCGGTGTCTCATGTAGCTGCAGAAAACTGGGGTTATTTTGTAACCTAACTTGTCTCCAGTTGTTCTGATAATAATTGCAGTAATAGTAATGCAATTTTAATAGTAATAGAAGATGACGAACAAGATTTTAAAAGAAGCGACACGAATGACGCATGAAATTTAATATTGTATAATATAATATGTATAATTATGTGATTTACAAATATTTGTATGTAAAATTCTATTATTGTAATATTATTTAATTGTAAATATATAAAATATTAGGGCGTTGCAATAATTTTATATTTCGATTATCATTACGTAACTCACACCAAATTTTGATGTCGTATGATTTTAAGAGTTTTACACATTTTGTCAATTTTGTACATTATTAGATTTTTAACGCTTAATAATGAATTTTCAAACAGTTGAAATGTTTAAATATTATACTTAGATCACCAAAAAATTATTATTCAATCCATCTTAACTAAATTTCACTGTTTTTAAACTTTTTTGTAGGGTTCGGAATGCAGGGTAGTTTTCACCCTTAAAAATAAATTTTAGTTGTTTGAAATACCCCGAAAATATATTAAGGATAACAAACCATTATTACCTAAATCATCCAATCCAAATTTTATCCTTAAACTTTTTTAGAAATTTGAGCAACTAGGGGTAGCTTTCACCACTAAAAATGAACTATTAAAAGTTTGAAATAGTCAATAATTATGGATAGAGTATCAGACAATCATTATTTAATTCATCTGAACAAATTTTACTCTTTTTAAGTTTTTTTACCGACTTTGGCAATAAAGGGGTAATTTTCACACTTAAAAAATAAAAAGCGTCTGTCGTTACACTATAGATTTTGAGGTAGATGGAAAGGTGAACTTGGACCCACATTTTTATGCAAATCGGTGTATTCTGTAAAAATTGCGAGGTTTTGTCCTATTTCAATTACCAAAAATTTGATTTGCGAAAATTTTGTATACGCCAAAAATTTAGTGAAATATTGACAAGTAAAACTTGTACTAACATGGAATAAAACAATATGAAAAAAATTTTTTAAGAAACGCTTTTATTTAGTTATGAGTGACTAAAAGTTAAAATATAAAAAATCAACTAAAAAGCAAAAAATAAAAAAAATCAAACTCGACGGATTATTCGAAAAAACCGTTCGTTAAAAAAATGAACAAATCTAACACATTCGGTAGGGCGAAAACCGTTTATTCGATGAAGACGCGCCCCACGCTTTTCTTTAACGAATGTGTTAGATTTTTTCATTTTTTTAACGAACGTTTTTTTCGAATAATCCGTCGAGTTTGACTTTTTTTATTTTTTGCTTTTTATTTGATTTTTTTATATTTTAAGTTTTAGTCACTCAAAACTTAATAAAAGCGCTTCTTAAAAAAATTTTTTCATATTGTTTTATTTTTTACTTTTTAGTCTTACACTTTTCAAACATTAAAATTTATCGTCATGCTTAAAAAAAAGGATGTAGGGGCAGGGGGGTATGATGGGGTAGCTAAGGAAAATAACAAAAATACAACATAATTACTACGTTTATTACTATTACTAATTGATGGAACGTTACGTCATTAATCTAACTATGATTTGGTATAATCTTTGGAAAATCAACCTTTCACATTTTTCAACAATTAGCCATTAATAAGAACATTATGAAAAACCATCTTGCCCCATATTATGGGGTATGATGGGGTAATGGAATTGTGGCATGACGGTGATGCTAATTAATTCTTACAAAACAAACAAAAATGTGTATTTGCTCCAGATCTTCATTGTCCACCCTAGCACAAGCATTGTGAGCTCAACATCCACAGATCTGGCAGCCTATCCAGGGTTCTGACGATGTCACTTTATCTATGGCTGTTTTCATAGCATCTCTCGACCACTCTCCTCTTTTTGTTTTTTTCTTGTAAGTACGTACCATGGTATTATCTAAAATAATAATCCAATGTTATTTATTAAGAAATTTAAATTAACCCAGACTTACCACCAACGTCCCATCATACCCCGCACCCAATACCCCATCTTGCCTCAAAAAGTAACTTTGAACAAAAAAAAATCACTAATTAAATGTTAAACGTATTTACACAAACAATATGCCATTATCAAAATAAGAATACTAGTAAACAACGATAAAAAAGACATTAATGGGGTGATAATAATTACCTTAAAATAACGATGGTTGTCCTTGCACAAAATTACATCAACGGATCGCTAAAACAGTTTTCCGTTTGTAAATAAAAAACGCGTGCACTCTCTTCACGGTTTCTCTTGCAGGGACCGTTAGTCGAATGACTCTTCCTATTGAGTTACTGCATGCTATTCACCAAAGTGTAGTTTCTTGTTTGTGTGCGGTACCCCGTCTTACCTCGAGACCCCGTCATGCCCCCCATTCCCCTAGGTGTATGACATACCTTTTTTGCATTTATTTTAACATTTGATACATGCATTGTACATTTTCTGTAATTTCTTCATACATTTCTTAAATCAAAACCATTATTTACGACCATTACAGTTTTCGCAGTATTTCCATCTCTTGTAATACTTTACTATTGCACGGTGTAGACGCTGTTAATTTCTCGCAATGCAGTTCTTTAATGCGCAAGCCGTCTAAAGGTACGTATCCATACAAGGGTAAACCTCGCTCGGTGTAGTAGCTCCACTTAGTGGATACATCGTTGATCGCCGCTTGGCGCGTACACTCTTCGTTTCAACCGGATTGCGGTTTATATGTAAGGGAGCGCATGCTGTATCCATTTGAGCAGCTACACCGAGCGGGGTTCACCCTCTACGTAGTCAACAGTCGAACCTTGCGTTTTATGGACAGTCGAAGACCACGACAATACTAAGGGCAGCATTCGTCCCTCTGCGGTGCCATAACTTTTTTTCGCTGAAAACTAGATAGAAATCGGACAGAAACTGGATAAATTTGAAACTTTATTGTTTATATATGAAGCATAACGTAAACAAATAATGTAAAAAGTAAAATTATGTATAGTTCATATAATTAGCTACAATCTACAAAAGTTTCAGATTTCTACATTGTAAAAAACAAGAGAATTTAAGCATTTTCCATTAAAATCGTTTTTTTTATTTAAACAATTCATAAACATAAAGAAAAATTTTGATCGACTATTCGTGTATTGTTCCGAGAATCCATATTTCTGCAAAATTTCATTCATTTACATTGAAGAAAAGGCAGTCAAATTAACGTCTAAAAATTTGACGCAAACGATTGAAATAATAAAAGCGTTTAAAAACTACCTTTATCAACCGTTTCAAAATCACACAATTTTTAAACTGAGAGTTTTAAAAGGATTTAATAATAAGAGCATTATAGCTCTTGTAAAAGCCTATCTTGTAAAAATCCATTTTTCCAGAATTTTCTAAGGTAAAAGGTAAAAAATTTACGGTATAAAACTAATATCTTTGGAAAAAGATGGAGGAATCCAATTGATAGCATAATGATAATATAAGTTAGCGGTGTGTTTTTTGTATTCTTTACTAGAGACTAGAAATATACACGCATACATTGATTCATACTCGACTCATGGAACCGTAGAACACAGACGAATTCGTAGATGTAGATGCTTTAGGCGGCACCTACATTGGATCCGTATTTCTCCGATCCAACGTCGAATTAAAAAATAAGCACATAGTATTAAATGGCGGTGCCTATATTGGATCCGTTTTTCTCCGATCCGATCCGATCCGATATCGACCGACGTCGAACCTGTGTCTCTGCTGCAGCTTCTCATATCCATCGCCCGATATCGGGCGATTTACGGATCCAATGTAGGTGCCGCCAGTTAATACCATGAGTTTGTTTTCGATCCGACGTCGGATCGGATCGGAGGAATACGGATCCAATGTAGGTGTGGCCTTAGATGTGCACTCAAAAAGGACTTACCTTCAGGTCCAGCAGTGGCTTGGAAACTACAATATTCAGCCAACTATCTGTGGTTGGTTTTCAAAAGATGGATTGTTGCATCCATTAACCATCCGTTAGTCGCTATCGGTGTCACACACCGACGACAGAGTTATTCATTCGGGATTTACAAAATAACTGGTTTTTTCCATCGCCACTTTGTGTACCTCTTCCTATAAACTAGCCTCGTGTTAGTATACATTCTTACCAACTTGGGTCAGTTGTACGAGTTTTATAGCTATTTTCGGTGCAAGACTCCGTAGCGACTAACGGTGTGGTTATTACTTTATTGGCATAACTTGTAGTTCAGGTAAAGATTTAGCATCTTATTATTGCATTTTATCGGTAAGTTTTGGTCAAATCTTATTTATAGATGTCCTTTGAAGACGAACAAAAACGTTTATTGGAATTATGGGAAATGGTTCCTAGCGAATATTTTTATATTACAAATAACAATATGTATATTGTTATACTAGGGTTTTTCATTTTATATCTGTTGTTTTTCAATAAAATATTTTCAAAAATATTTTTCAGTCATTCCTATACACAATATAAAATATTTGTGTGAATTTTATAGCAATAACTATTTTTTTTAAATTGTCGGTCTCAGACACCGTAGCGAGTCTTGATGCTCCGTTTATCCTAGCGACTAACGGAGGGTTAAGGAAGATACAATTCTATATAATATAAATGTTTTTTTTTTCGTATCTCTGATACTAGTTTTTCTATTTTGAAGAAAAAGCATTTTTACCAAACTACAAAAATTCGATATTCGCTTTTAACTAAATTTTTGTAAAAACTAATAATTCTAAACCAACCAAACTTCTCCAATATATTAATAATACATAAATAAAGAAGACTGAATAAGAGCAATGACTAATTAGGGTGATAGTTAGAAGTTTGCTTCCGCTCACCTTCCCACTAAAAAAAAATAGGGACTGATTTTTGTTTTCATCATAAGTTACTCAATTTTTGGGATAGATACTGTTTTATTTTGAAATATAGATCTTTTTAAATATGTACTTTAAATCAGTTTTAAATCAGTTTCTATAAGTTATCTTCGACAAATGTATAGTTCTCCCGTCTTTTGGCTTTGAAAGTCCAAAACTTGGCATTTGACGAAGAAGGGCTAACCTGTAATAAAAATAAAGTAAAGCTCGGTTACTATTAGCCTGAAAGAAAATATAAAAAAACCATTTTGTTTATTTTTTCAAAAGGTATAGTTTTGTTAATTATAGTTGTTCTGATAAAACGATTAATTTTTGAGTTATTAGCAGAAAAGTGATTAACAATATTGATTTTTTCGATAAAAAACAAACACTTTCAATAGCAAATAAATCGAAAGCTATTAATTTTATCAAAAAATGTATAAAACATTTTTTGCTTAAAATTAATTTTTTTACCAGTTTTTTGCGGCCAAAATATAATAACGAATTTCTACCCCTGAAATGTGGTGGCCACTACCTCCATGATAAAAGCGCCTTTCGGCATCATATGGATTCTGATCCTTGGACTATCCACTACTTATTCTCAAATTTTCCAGCAAATCAAGCTATTCTGTAAAAACTGCGAGGTGAAAACTATCGGTTCCTGGACTATTTTGCACATATTTTATTTCACGTATCACGGCGTTTTTCGTGACTATTTATTTAATTTATTTATTTTGCTCAACAGGCCATGTAGGCCCTGGGAGTTAAAAACAAAATTACATTTTATTTACTATACATATCTACAATATACAATATTAATTTGTCTATTAAAAAATACATCATATAAATATATACATATTGTTATATTCCTATTTGACATAAGAAATAAAAGTCTATAGTTATATTTAAAATTCAAATAAAAATAAAGGTTTTCGTTTTTCTCGACCGCGGGCATGTAAATTTGGAACACCCTATAAAAAACAAATTTTGTATAGGTAGTTTTTAAGAAAGTGTTTCGGAGAAGTGTTTATGAACCCCAGGAACAATACGACTCAAGTAAACAATTAGAGTGATGTTTAAAAAAAAGTGTTCGTGGAAAGGTGGTCAATAACCACCGATAACTCATATTCTAGTAAATAAGATAATAGGTTATTAAATTTGTAAAGAGGATTAATGTGGAAAGTAAAATTAAAATGGGGAATATTATTTTTTCTTGAAATCCATTAAGATATTTAGAAAAAGGAAAGTTTGTGTTGGTAAATACGGATAATTGAAAGTTGCCTTGGATTGGTTGATTTTTGAATGCTGGAAGGGGTATTTGGAAGGAGGAGAATGAATGAGCAATGAGAGTCAGTGTGTTTTGAGCGATCGAGAGGCGAAGTTCAGTTTTCGAGAAGAGTGTACAAAAAAGTGAAACGCCGGGTTGGTTAGTTTTGTTTTTGAAAAATAAAAAGTAAGATATCGTGGAACGAGTGATAGACCGAGTCGAGATAGTATATAACTCCTTGAGTCTAGAGTATCCCGGTTTTGTTGAAGTGTTAAAAAAAGGTGGAACACGGCATCAGGAGAAGGCAGGAACGAGTGCTGTAGGAGGCGTAGTTTTCAAAGGAACCGAGGCATTACTGGAAGACTTGGACGAGTCGTTGGATCGCAACCCAAGCCAATAGGAAACGTGTTTTTTGTGAAGACATTGTCAAATCATCAGTAAAGGTCAGTCTATTTTGTTATGACATGAATGTATGGTTTGTGTATTAAATACCACATTGAAAATTGAGCCACAATATCACTGTTAAAAAAATTTCATCAAACCTAAATTAATTTGTTACTGATAAATCATAATAGTTCATTAGAAATAAAATAAATTTGGAGACAAAAAGAAATAAGATTCCCATTTTTGTAACTGTTGTATTAAATAAAGATAGAAAGATAAGATATAAGAAATATTAAGCAGTTATTGCCATTTAGATAAAATAAACGATTTTTATAATTTCTAATTGAAATCCGTATGTGTGTATTATTTTACTCTCTTTTATCTATCCCGATTAGAAATCCACTGAGAAATACTTTGAAGCCACGAAAGTAAGTAATTGATATTATAATTTAGCCCTGAGACGGACACTATATTGGTATTTGATCTGTTTGATTAATGAGACAATTATTTATTAATTAATTAAGATAAATTACGTCTGAGAACATCATTAGATTTCAAAAGTAAGATCACAACAATATATAGCTCTCATTTTACAATTCACGGCACATTCTTCTATTACAATTTCTCTTGCCCTCTTCTTACCACTCCTCTCCATTCTCTTCTGTCTAACACCTTGTTTCTCCAGTTATCTATTTTTAATTCTCGTAAATCTACTTAGACGCTGTCAAACTATCTTTTACGGGGTCTTCCTTTCCTTTCTTCCCTTCCTGGTTTCCTGTTCAATATCATTTTGGTCATTCTATGGTTTTCCAATCTTTGCCCATGTCCCAGCCATGTTATTCTATGCGCCTTTATTATTTCGGTAATTTTTGGTTTTATATACAGCTCTTCCAACTCTTTATTTGTCCTTCTTCTCCATCCCATTTGTGTATTTATGCCTCCGTAAATTAATCTGAGAATTTTCCTCTCCCATCTTTCTAATGTTTCTTCATCTGCCTTTCTTAAAACCCATAATAAAATTCAGCTCCATATATAACCGTAGCTCTAATCACTGTCTTGTAAATTCTTTCTTTTGTTTTTTTTTTGAAACAAACTTAGACTTCATTAAGGATCTCAGAATTCCGTATTTCTGGTTCCCTTTAATAATTCTGGATTCTATTTCTTTATCTTCATGTCCACTTTCCTTTACTTTCACACCAAGGTAAGTAAACTCTTCCACTCTGTCAAAACTGTATACGTAAACTTTCTCCCCTTGTATCTTTTAAACTCTTCATTGTCTTGCTGTGTATCACCGCATTATCATGTATTTAGTTTTCTTTTCATTTATCTTTAGACCAAACCTATTTGCTTCTTTTCTATCTTTTCCACAACTATTTTCAATTCTTTCTTTTATTTTGCTAATATTGTTAGATCATACGCAAAAGCAATACATTGATGTTTATTTCTAAATATGGTTTCTTCCATTTTTATGCTGCAATTCCTCATTATTACTTCAAGAACAAGATTGAACATCGGGTCACCCTGCCTGAGTCCTTGTTTGATTTCGAAGTCCTCTGAGATGTCTTTCCACACTACTTCGCTTTTCGTTTTTGCCAAAGTAATTTTAATCAAGCTAATCAATTTTTTGTGGATTTGTAATTGTTTCAGAGCACGGTACATTTATTTTCTATTTATATGATCATATGCTTGCTTGCAATCTACAAACAGCGCATACAGGGTCGTTTTGTACTCATAGCAATTTGCTTGTAATCTTTTTGGCGTGAAAATCTGGTCTGTTACCGAACGGTTGAATTGAAAGCCTGCCTGTTACTCTCCCACAGTATCCTCCAGGTATTAGTTCAGTCTTCCACGTATGCATTGTGCTATTATCTAATACCCTGTCTCTAGGAGTGCTATTCTCCTATAATTTTCACATGTTTATTTATCTCCTTTTCTTTGTATGGCGCAGATTCTAGCCAGCATCCAGTCATTTGCCATTTTTTCCTCTTCCCATATCTTTTTCACCAATCAATATAGTTGCTGGTCCAGTTGTTCTCCTCCTGCCTTTAACATTTCAGCTGTTATTTCTGTCGCTCCTGGACTTTTGTTGTTTTTAAGTTGGCTGATTATATTCATTACCTCTTGTTTTGTTGGCGTCACTACTATCGTATCGTTTTCTTCCATGTTTTGTATTATATTCATCTCGCCCTCTTCAATATTATTTAATAGCTCTTCGAAATAATTTTTCCATCTTTCTAGCACCTGCGCTGTTTTACTTATTATTAGTAATCCTTCTTCATTCTTAATATAGTTGCTTCGGCTCTGATATCCTTTGTCCATTTTTTTAACATCTTGGTACAATGACCTCATTTCTTTAGTTTGAAATTTTTCTTCAATCTCCTTTAGCTTATCTTTTTTGAATATTCTCTTCTTTCTCCTACATTGTCTTTTCATTTCCCTTCTTGCGTCCCTATACAAATTTTTGTTATTCTCATTTTCTTTTAATAGCATTATTTGTCTAGGTCTCCTAACTGCTTCAGCTGCTTTTTCACATTCTTCATCATACCAGTCATTTACTTTTCCTTTTCTCACTGTACTGTTTAGAACTGCCTCATTTGCCTCCATTACTGATGTCTTTACTTTCTCCCATCTTTCTTTGATTTCCATTTCTTGTGCGCATGTTGCCAGTTCCATTTCTATTTTCTCTCACAGTAACTCTTTTTACCTCTCAAAATACATCTTTTACTTCTTCACTTTTCAATAAGGTCGAATTGTATTTTCTCTTACCTTCCGTTCTTTTCCTTTTTCCCTTTCCGGTCGCACCCCAGTTTCTTATGCATGTCACTCTAACTAGGTAGTGGTCTGAATTGCATTCTGCTCTTCTCATGCTTTTTATTGTTGATATAAAATTTATGTCCATTTTTTCTATTACTACATGATCTATTTGATTAATTGTTTTTCCGTCGGGTGACTTCCATGTCCCTTTGTGGATTTCCTTCTTGTGAAGTTGTGTACTTCTTATTACCATATTTCTCTCCATTGCAAAATATACTACTCGGTGCCCGTTATTATTTGTTATATCATGTTTGCTATGTTTCCCTGCTATGTCCTCAATATATGTCTTCCTTTCCAATCTTTGAGTTGAAATCGCCCATTATTATTTTCATATCGTATTTTGGCGTTTTTTCGTATTCCTCCTCTAGTTGCTCATAGATAGGGCTTACAATACCGGGATTCCGGGATCCCGAATACCGGGATCCCAGACGATTTTTGTCCGGTATTCGATACCGGTATTTATAATAAAAATACCGGTATTTCGGTATTAGCTTAATTTATGAAAGTGAATTGATGCACAATAAACTTTCTTCTAGGATATTTTTTGCTATTAAAAGAAAATATTTTTGAAGATAAACAAGTAATATCATTGTAAAAAATATTTATTAAACACGTTTATTACACATACAAGTCAAGTATAGCGCTTTCTAAAAGCGTGAATGTCATTAATTTAAGACGAAGGGTTATATCAGCTTCTACAACCAAATTATTAAATCTCGTCTATACAAATACATAAAATTAGTTATATAAAAATTCTTAAATATTTAAAATTAGACTACTTTATTTTATAAATAAGTCGTAAGATTTATTAATCAGAATTGTTTTTACATTTTCAGATCTATTTTTCATTTTTTTGTGTATTGTGATGTATAAATTAGGCTCACTTAATTTCTGAATTATTAATAATAATTGAAAATATATAGCGGTCTAAATACAGAGTAATCCATATAAAATATTGGCCACAGTAAGTTAATCTTTGTATTAATATATTTTAAAGTTAAATGAATTTACAAATAGCAAATTTCATAAGTAAAAGTATGTACTATCCTATTATATGGAAAATTTATCCTAGAATCAAGTATATAGTTTTTCTATTTGCACATTTTTTGTATCTATCTATTCCTACTCTCTATGTAATGTTATAAACAACATCTACACATTTCAAAACAAAATTTAATAGGTTTCATATTAAATTATTTAATAACAAGTCGATATAACAACTAAGGATATTATAAATGTAACTTGTATATTTTTTATTCATAATACCGGTTTTAATACCGGGATCCCGGTATTTGAAATTTTAAATACCAAATACCGGTATTGCGATTTTGGCTCGGTATTGGAAGCTCTACTCCTAGAACATGTCTTTCTCATTTTCATCCGCATCTTCTATGGGAGCATGCACATTTATAATGCTTATATTTCTTCTTTCCCCTTTTATTCTTAAAGAACACAGTCTGTCAGATATAGACTTAAAAGCTATTACCCTTAATTTCAAGTTTTCCTGTAGTCTGAAACCTTTTCCTCTGGTTCTGCCTTTTTCACCACTTTTAAAAAAGTTTGTGCCCTCTACATCCACTATTTCAGTTCCTAATTGTTTGGTTTCTTGTACTGCAAGCAAGTCCAATTTATATTTCTTGACTTCTCCTACTAGATCTTTCAGATTGCCTGCACCATACGTCCCTCTCACATTCCAAGTTCCAAAGTTTATTTTTCGTATATATTTTTCTCATTTGCCTTAATCGTTGCCTCGGTCGTTTTACTGTTACATACCGTTTTTAGTTTTTTGAACTTTGCTGCACCTCAAAGCGGTTTGCCTTGGCGTTCAACTTCCAGACTTCGTTGTTTACTGTCAGTTTCTGGAAACCAATTTTTACATTCTTTCCTTCTTCTTTCTCTTTCTTTGCTCGTTTTCTTATTCTTCCTTGTATTTCCCTATTTTTGGCTTAAAATTAATTTTTTACCAATTTTTGCGGTCAAAATATAATAACGAATTTCCACCCCCGAAATTGGGTGGCCACTACCCCCGTGATAAAAGCGCCTTTCGGCATCGTATGGATTTTGATCCTTGGATTATCCACTAATTATTCTCAAATTTTCAAGCAAATCAAGCTATTCTGTAAAAACTGCGACGTGAAAACTATCGGTTCCTGGACTATTTTGTACATATCTTATTTCGCGTATCACCGCGTTTTTCGTGACTAAACAACTTAATAGAAAACGATGATTTTAATCAACTAAATGGTATATCAAACCAATTGCAAAATGTATTTCTATTTTCCGAAACGTTAAATTAATCAAATGTTAAAGTCATCAAACATTAAAGTTATAATGTGTATTTAGTAGTAATCTATATTTCGATTTACAGAATATTTACACTTCATATAATTTAGGTAATAAACAGGGTGTTCCTATAATTCGACTGCCAACGCTCCACTCTATAGCTATTTTGTTAATTGATCGATTTTAATATCCGAACATAACAACTTAAAAAGCTTAATTTGTCAAGATAAAGGAATGAAAATTTTAAAACAAAATTAGAGATTTCTGGCAAATCAGCAAGGTTTATGAATAGTTTTTAGGTCTAATAGTCAACAGCACCTTTACTGAAATAAAAATCTGACAGCAACTAACTTGTAAAAAGCTAATAAGTAGCACGCTATGATAACGTCTGCTCCCATTTTATATGCAAACTAGCAAAAGGATTGTCAACATCTTTTAAATATACAGTAAGGTCTCTTTTTATGCGGATTATTTTAATGCGATTTTGAAGTTGTGCGGTTTGTATTTCACCAAAAAAATTATATTATTAACAAATAGTAGGAACTAATATTAACTATTTCCATCCAGATGTGAGTAATCTAAGGGTTTGCAGTTCAGGTATTTCCCTTGTGACATGATGTAGCATGTAGTTGTTACATAATCTGAGTTTGACATTAAAAGGTATAACCTGTAATTGTTTTGAAATTAAATTTAAATGTTTAAGTATTTAAGAGTTTAAATGTTGCTGATTTCAAGTTGCAGTATAATAAACAGCACATTTTGATTTCTGGATTGAAACATTTAATTAGGTGTCGTAAAGTTTTATGTTCCATTAGAAGAGATTTTTACAATCTCAATATCGTTAGTCTGCGTTTATAATTTCTTCTTTAAGATTTTATTTGGCCCAACGGAGACAAAAAATATCAAAGACATAAAATTTTTGGTGGACAAAAGTCCACCGTTTTATGTGATTTTAGAAATTTACGGAACGTATCCCTATTTTTCAATGCAAGTCTTTTTTTATGCGATTTTTTTATATGCGCTTTTCTGTGGAACGTATCCACCGCATAAAACGAGACCTTACTGTATTCCTTATTTATTGATAAAAAAGTTATAATTATCTTCTATAGTACTTATATAACTTATATACCGTCGGCCCAAGAAATATCACAATTCTCCTAAACCTTATTAGCGTATCTCTCCTTCACAGTTGTCAGTCCTAATCACTTACAGGAATCTTTTCTTTGCCAGCCTTTATTATGTGTGCACTGTTATTTGAGTTTTTCTAATTTTTTAACAGTTTTCTCATAGCTGTTCTTGCAATAGTAAGCCTTCTACGTATCTATCCATCTGATCCTCATTAGTTTGGTATAAGATGCCCCAGGTATATGACACTATTTACTACTTCAAAAAAGGCTCAACCTCTGTATTGTAGATGGTTCCATGCTCTATCTACTATCATGAGTTTTGGCTTATAGACCAGGGCGCATCTGTAAAAATATTAGTACATTTGGATGTTGAGAGGTGACTCATATTTTTTTGCAGAAATTACTTGAATATAACTCATAATATTTGAGTTATCCTCCCACTCAAACTGTTCGGAACATTGTTTAAATAATCAAAATACAAAAAACGAAGGCAAAATTCGATTTTTTTCTTCGTTTTTTTTATTATAAATTTAAAAGTATTTATTTTCAGGAAAAGTTGTTCTGACATAAAAGTTGCATAATTAAATTTTCTACAATATAGGATTAGTTAATAATTTTAAAAATTGTCAGCCTATTTGAAAAATAGCAATAATTGCGAAAAAACCGTAAAAAAAAACAAGTATTCGCATTTTACAGTTTTCAACCATTTACGCTAAACTTAGGACAGTCATATTTTACCCATAAAAATTTTGTGATATGGTAAAACAACGCTGTAAATTTTATTAAGTTCGGTTTAATAGATTTTCCAAAATAAATTTTGCAATCCAGCTTTCACAAATAAAATTCATTTTTTCAAAATGTTGCAGGACTGAAAATAAAGCAGACAGCAAGTTGAATTTTTTTTACATATAGAAGAATACTGTACCTTTTATTTGCAAGTTGCAAAATTAAAATCAGTGAACTACCACGGCGTCCGTAATTTTTTTAAATAAACTTTATTGGTGCTACGCGCAGGACAGCGGATACGTTTGTTCTGATTGAGCATTCCAATAACCTTTGATAATGATTGATAAATTTTAATTTTTAGTACATTTTGATATCAATAAATAAATTTGTTTATTGCAGAATAAAAACACATACTCTGTCCTTCGAAATAACACTTTTTTTAGATTAAACTTTCTTTGTTCATACATTTTAACTTAGAGAATAAAAGTTTTTCATTTTGAAACATATTCAATTGTTTAAACAATATTTCACAAACAATAATCAAATTAGTTTGATTTTTTTGGAATTAAAATATTAAAATACAACACAATATAGAGTAAGAAAATAATATATTAGATAAAGATTGGAAGAAATTTTGGTGGAAATCAACTTGTGTGGATCGAACACGCTGTCCTGCGCGTAGCACCAAAAATTAATGTTTATTTAAAAAAAATCCTGATGCCGTAGTAGTTAACCGATTTTAATTTTGCAAATCGCAATTGAAAGGTACAGTATTCTTCTATATCAAAAATAAATTTAATTTGCTATCTGTTTTATTTTCAGTCCTGCAATATTTTGAAAATTTTTTTTTTTTGCGAAAGCTGGATTGAAAAATTTATTTTGCAAAATCTGTTAAACCGAACTTAATGAAATTTACAGTATTGTTTTATTGTATTATAAAATTTTTCTGGGTAAAGTATGAAGCTTATAAGTTTAGCGTAAATGGTTGAAACCCGTAAAATGGTAATACTTGTTTTTTATGTTTTTTTTTTTCGCAATTATTGCTATTTTGCAACAAGGGGGACAATTTTTAAAAATTTTTAACCAATCCTATATTCTAGGAAATTTAATTAAGCAACTTTTACGTTAGTTCAACTTTTCTCGGAAATAAAAACCTTTAAAGTTATAATAAAAAAACAATGAAAAACATCAAATTTTTCCTTCATTTTTTGACATTTGCTTATTTAAACAATGTTCCGGACCTTTTTGAGTGGGAGGATAACTAAATTAATATTATATGAGTTAAATCCAAGCAATTTCTGCAAAAAAATTTGAGTCACCTCTCAACGTCGATCTCAAAACCGATGCGCCCTGGACTATTAGGTACTGATGTTTATAGAGTTCATACTTTTGTCCTTCGGGCTTTTTTTCCATTTCTTATGGTTTTAACGTGATTAATTTACAATTTCTTGGATAATTTTGATTATTAATGTATCATCGCCATAATATCTAAGTTTACTTATTTTCTGCCCTTCAACCTATAGTCAACCCATCCATCCATCTCGTATTTTCGGATAATGCATTTGCTATACATATTAAACAGAATTGGGGAGATTACCTAGCCCAGCTTAACACCGGTTTCTGTTCTGAAATTATTATCGGATTATGTGTTATTTATTTTTACTGTGCACGTATGTATTATAGTCTAAGAGCTGGAAGCAGATTTTGCTCGTGATAAGTAATATGGACAAACTATACGGGGATATATTGAATTAGTTGTGTACATGACTTTCCCCTACGGGCGGAAACCAGAGTGGGGGACAACGGTAGTTATAAGGGTTCAAAGTCGCAAATTTTATTATTTTTTTCGTGATGCTCATGATCGTGATAGTGCAACAAAATTTGGGAATAATTAGATCATGACGTACCTAAGCAAAATCTCCAGGGGCGGAACGCTGCATGGGAGACAAAGGGGTGGTGGTCAGGGGAGAATATAAAAATTATAACGGACTTTTTGTGACCTTCTTGATCGAGACAGTGCACCAAAATTTGAGAATAGGTCAATCATGACGCATCTAAGCAAAATATCCAGGGAAGGAAACCACACTTGAAGACGAGGGAGGTTATAAGGGGTTAAAGTCACGGTTTTTATTTTTATTTTGTGACGGTTATGATCAACATAGTGTACCAAGATTTGAGAATAAGTAGATTATAACGTAAATAAGAAAAAACTCCAGGGGCGGAACGCTGTGTGGGCGAAAAAGGGGTGGTGGCCAAGGGTGAATATAACAATTATAAGGGTTTTTGAGACGTTCGTGGTCGAGATAGTGCACAAAACTTTAGGAATAATTAGATCATGCCGTAATTAAGCAAAATCTCTAGGGCCGTAACGCTGCGTGGGGGACAAAGGGTGGTGGCAGGAGCGAATATAAAAATTATAAGGCGGAAGGTTAAAACACCCCTTACAGTTTTTATATTCACCCCTGCCCACCCTTTGTCCCCCACGCAGCGTTCAGTTCATAGAGATTTAGCTTAGATACGTCATGATATACTTATTCCCAAATTTTGGTGAACTATCTCGATCACAAACGTCATAAAAAGCCCCTATAATTTTTATATTCACCCCTGCTCGCCACCCCTTTGTCCCCCACGCAGATTTCCGCCCCTGGAGATTTTGCTTATTTACGTCATGACCTACTTTTTCACAAATTTTGGTACACTATCTCGATCATGAGCGTCACAAAAAAATAATAAAATCCGCGATTTGACCCCTTATAACTACTCTCATCCCCCACTCTGGTTTCCGCCCGTAGGGGAAAGTCATTTACATAACTGATTTAATATATCCCCATATAGTTTGTTCATATTACTTATCACGAGCAAAACCGCTTTTATCTCTCCGACTATTATTTTTGCATTAGACGCCTTATCAGCTAAAATAAATAGTAGGGTGTCTCCATCTCCCTAGTATTGGTCATAGATGCTGCCATTTTACTTTATCAAAGAAGTTTCTGTAATCCACAAGGCATATTATGGTAGTAAATTCACGAGCTTTAGATAGAGATGAAAGTGGATGTTGTCCAATCGTTGGGCCACTTTGCAGTTTCTCAAATCTTTCTGCAGATCATGTGCATAATATTTACTTTACCCTCTTCTATGTCTTCTAACACCTTAGTTGTGATTTACTAAAATACATTCCTTTGGCTTTGCACAAACAGTGGGTTTATTACTACTTAGCTTAGTCAACCAGTTCAGGACATCAAGTATATGCTTAAGGCGACTATGACACGAGGGCCTCTGGTGCGAGTTGTAAGCTGCCCGAGGGTATTCACATCTATTAATACCCATGGTACATACAAACTTTTATGTATCACTAAATTGTAAGTAGTGAAAGAAGTTGCATATTTTATTGTATGGCATCCATAGAAAAATATAATTTTTCTACTCTCATACTTTAATATATCAATTATGATTTCACTACCTCTATCATAATAAGCTTCAGCTGGCTACAGACTATGCGTGATTCGCGATTCGTAGTGCGCGATGCGTAGTGCGTGTAATTCGATATCAGCTCGCTACACACTATGCACGATTCGCGATTCGTAATGCGCGATGCCTGCTGATTCATCGCAGTTTCAAATTAGTTCACAGAGTGTAAGCATCGTATAATATAATTATTAGTATAAATATAATTATTTTTAAATTGTTTGTATTTATACATAGTTCTGCACTGAAAATATGGAGAGTGACGATGATGTGGCAATAGCTAGTGCTATTTTTGTAATCATGGCGCAAAAGAAGAAGAAGAAGGTTGCAAACAAACGTAAAAAACGCAGATGATGGAGTGTATCACTAAGAAAAAAGTTTATTAATGGCAAGCTAAAAATTTGTTGATAGGTTAACGGTGTCTCGTCGGACAAACTGTGATATATGGGAACACTGGAAAAGGAGAAGTTTTAATTGTGGAATGGGTTAAAAATTTAGAACGCCAGACTGCAAAAACGTCCCATATATTTTGTCGGACAGAACTTCCAATTGATTTGTTACCCTTTCATTAAACTCTCATGCAAAAATCAGACTGGTATTTATCACCAACGGGGCATTTTATTAAGACCGACACGTAGAACAATGTCAAATGACAGGAATTATGACAGGTGATAAATAGCAGTCTGATTTTTTGCATGACAGTTTAGTGAAAGGGTAGAAAATCAATTGGAAGTTCTGTCCGACAAAATACATGGGACGTTTTCGTAGTCTGACTTTCCAAATTTTTAACCTGTTCCACAATTAAAACTTCCCCTGTTCCAGTGTTCCCGTAGATCAAAGTTTGTACGACTAGACACCGTTAAGCTATTAACAAATTTGCAGCTTGCTGTTAATCAACTTTTTTTTGGTACACGGGATCCAGGCCTATATACTTAAGGCAAATTTTACATAATATGTATATGATAATAATTAATAAATGGTGCTGAATTTTATGTACGAGCAAGGATGTTGTTTGTATAAAAAAAAACAGATAATAATCGTTCGATTCAGTACAGCGAATCTCTATTTCAAGATCCTAAAATAATGGGAACCCAAATTGACATTAATTATAAAAATTATTATTGTTTGTTCCTTAAAAATTAATATTGATCGTTTTTCGTGGATGATTTTCTAAGTTCAATTGTTTATATTTAATTTGTAGTTATTAAAATACTAAATACTGCACAATTGAATTACAATTGTTTTTAATTACACTAAAAAAGCAACAAGAACGCGAACACCACATTTTCATTGTAGACCAGGGCATTTAGCACTAAAAACACCCGAATAAATAAATTTTTAAATACAGCACCTAGAGACTTGCAGTTTTTTGCATTATGTTCAGGATGACGTCAGGAAAAAAGTCTACTATTATATTCAAAAATGGGTGGAAATGCATAATTTCACTGTAAAGTGCATAAACTGCATCCAAATTTGAATAAATATAAAAATAATGTCAAAATCAGTAAACTAAGGAACAAAATTTATTATTTGGGGAGGTTTTGAGATCCACTGAATACGATTACGCCATCAGAACTGATCCCAGGATCACCTGGTGCCCAAGGTCACGGCAAGAGACGTCATCTTCTGGAGTTTCGATGGTTTTCGGCACTAAATCGATGCAAACGGATTACTCGGGAGTTTTAGGAGTCGCTAAATACGAATATGATATCCGAATTGACCTACGGAGTACCTGGTGCCCAGGGTCGCTACTAAGGCACGTCATCTTCTGGAGTTTCGAGGGATTTTGGCACTAAATTGATGTAACTGGACTACTCGGGAAGTTTTTGAGGTGGTTAAACACAAAGATGCCATCAGGCTAGACCTTCGGATCACCTGGTGCCCAAGGCTACTGTAAGGGACGTCATCTTCTGGAGTTTCGAGAGCTTTCGGTATCAAATTGATGCAAGCGGATTACTTACGGGTTTTTGAGGTCTCTAAACACAAATATGACATCAACACCGACTCCCTGTGCACCTGGAGCTCAAGCTCACTGCAAGGGGCATCCTCTTCTGGAGTTTGGGAGATTTCGGCATTAAATTGATAAAAATGGATTACTCGGGGGTTTTTTTGAGTCGTTAAACACGAATATGCCATCAGAACAGACCTCTCGACAACCTGGTGGCCAAGGTCATTGCAAGGGACGTCATCTTCTGGAGTTTCGAGGGCTCTCGGTATTAAATTGATGCAAACGGTTTACTTACGTGTTTTTGGGTTGCTAAACACGAATATGATATCAGAATTGAACTCCGGAGTATCTGGTGACGAGCATCGCTACTAGGGCACGTCATCTTCTGGAGTTTCGAGGGTTTTCGGGATAAAATGGATGCAAATGGATTACTTGGGGAGTTTTTGAGGTCGCTAAACACGAATATGCCATTAGAACAAACCCACGGAACACCTGGTGCCCAGGGTCACTGCAAGAGACGTCATCTTCTGGAGTTTCGAGAAATTTCGGCATTAAATTGATGCAAATGGATTACTGAGGACTTATTAAGGTCGCTAAATACGAATATGCCATCAGAACTGAATCCCGGAGAACCTGGTGCCCAAGGTTATTGCTAGGGACGTCATCTTCGGGAGCTTCGAGAGTATTCGGTACTAAATTAATGCAAACGGATTACTCATAGGTTTTTGGGGTTGCTGAACGCGAATACGCCATCAGATCTCACCCTCGGAGCACCTGGTGCCTATTGTAGGTCATCTTCTGTAGTTCCGAGGGTTTTCGGCATTCAATGGATTATTTACTAATCGGATTTTGGCGTTGTTGAACACGATTGCGTCATCAGAACAGACACCTGATACATAGGACACGTCATCTTCTGTAGTTTCGATAGTTTTCGGTACTAAATTAGTGCAAACGGATTACTGTTGAGTTTTTGGGATTGCTGAATATTAAGATGCCATCAGACCCAACCCACTCAGCATCTGGTGCTTAAGGCAGGTCATCTTCTGGAGTTGTGAGTGTTTTCGGTACTAAATTGATGAAAACGGATTACTCATGTGTCTCTCAGGTACCTGAACACTAAAACGCTATCAGAACAGACACCGAAGCACCTGGTGCCTAAAGCACTTTATCTTTTGGAATAATAAAACTCATGTAAAAAATTAAATAGATCAACATAGTAGAGTTCGTATTCCGTAAACCCAAAAACCCATGAGCAATTCGTTTACATCAATTTACCTGGGCACCAGGTATTCCGAAGTTCAATTATGATGGCATATTCGTGTTTAGCGACCCCAAAAACCCGTAAGTAATCTGTTTGCATCAATTTAATACCGAAATCCCTCGAAGCTCCAGAAGGTGACGTCCCTTGCAGTGACCTTGGGCACCAGGTGATCCGGTGGTCTGTTCTGATGGCACATTCATGTCTAACACCACAAAATTCCCCAGGGCTCCAGGTGCACAGGGAGTCGGTTCTGATGGCATTGTCGTGTTCAGCGACCCCATAAACCCGTAACTAATCCGTTTGCATCAATTTAATACCGAAAGCCCTCGAAAGTCCAGATGATGACGCCCCTTGCAGTGACCTTGGGCACCAGGTGATCCAGAGATCTGTTCTGATGGCATATTCGTGTTTAGCCACCTCAAAACCCCCCGAATAGTCCAGTTTCATCAATTTAGTGCCGGTATCCCTCGAAACTACAAAAGATGACGTGCCTTAGTAGCGACCCTGGGCACCAGGTACTCCGTAGGTCAATTCTAATGTCATATTAGTACTTATTGACCCCTAAAACCCGTAAGTAATCCGTTTGCATCGATTTAATGTCGAAAACCATCGAAACTCCAGAAGATGACGTCTCTTGCCGTGACCTTGGGTACCAGGTAATCCGGGGATCAGTTCTGATGGCGTAATCATATTCAGAGACCGAAAAAACCCCCCAAATAAGTCTCTATGTGTTTTATTTAAAAATTTATTTATTTTGTGCTAAATGTCCTGGTCTATTGCGACAAAGCGGGGACATATGAGATGAAATAACAATTACAGTTTAGTTATCTATATTTTATTGTATACATTCATATAATCTTGTACAAAAACGTATGTTATTTATTGCTAACTATAAAAATATTTGTAAAAAATAATAATTTAATAAAAAATAAAAATAATTCCATGAATCAACGGTTCTTGTTGATGCGCAGCCTTTGATATTTGTTAATTTACCGCTCCCAAGAGCGAATTACTATGCACTCACGAATCATGCTGTTTACGAATCGACTTTCAACGCACAAGACCCTACACACTATTCGTGCACTAACGTGCACCGCCCGCGAATCGCGCATCGCGCATCACGACTCGCGAATCACTCAACGAACTAGCCGCTACACACTATGCGTGCACTGCCCACGAATCGCGAATCGCGCATCACGAATCGCGAATCGTGCATAGTCTGTAGCCAGCTTATACAGATTTTTAACCAATATAATTGCCAGATGACATTCGCGATGAAGGTGGAACATGCGAAGTCATCAATGTCGAGTCAAATACATACGCTTTGACAGTTCTCAATATGTAAACAAACTGACTAATTTAAAAATTAAATCTAACAATAAAACACTGAAAACGTTTGTTTTCTATACTTCCACAAAATTTATTATAACTAAGTGACTACAGCTGTTTCGGCGGAGTGCCTTTCTCAAGTGATACAGTTTACAATGTGTTTGCCTTTTTAAGTCTTCAACTGAAGAGGTTGAGGAGTGGGGAGCTGTTTGTCTCGAGTTGGTCATTCAGAATTATATCTGTATTTTTCAGTTTATTAATTTCCATAGATTCTAAAAAAGATAGCTTAAGGCCTTTATTTTGAATATGTAGAATTTGAAACTCTTCATTGAAAGAATGATTATGATCTAGAAGGTGAAGTGCGTATGTAGAAGTGTCTGTTTTTCTATTGTTGAATGCCCTTTTGTGTTCTGCTATCCGTTTGTCAAAAGTTCTGCCAGTTTGACCGATGTACGTTTTCGGACAGTCACCACAAGTTAGTTTGTACACACCACTCTGTAGTTGCTTTCTCTTTCGGCTTTTATTGTTCTTAATATATTTGCTTAAGTTGTTGTTAGTTCTGAAAGCTGGTGTTATTCCTTTCTTTTTATGTATCTGGCTATCTTTGTTGTTATCTTGCCAGTATATGTGAGAGAGCAGAAGGTACTGGGTTCTTTCTGTGGTGGTGGATACACTAATTTCAGGGCTTTCTTATGGAGTTTTTGGTTTAAAATTTTGTTAACTGTTTGTTCGTTATAGCCGTTGTTTGCTGCTATTTGTTTAATGATGTTTAGTTCTATCTCGAAGTTATTTTTTGTCATGGGAATTTCTGTCAGTCTATGTATCATGCTATGGTAGGCTGCTAATTTGTGTTGTGTAGGATGGGATGATGAATTGTGTATAGTTGTGTCAGTATGGGTAGGTTTATGATATACGGAGAACTCATGTTTGTTGTGTAGTCTGGAAATCGTTACATCTAGAAAGTTTATGGAGTTATTCTGTTCTGTTTCTATTGTAAACTCAATATTATTATGAAGTGAATTAATATATGATAGAAATTGGTCAAGTTGTCTGTTAGTACCTGTAAAGCATACTAGTATATCATCCACGTATCTCCACCAATATAAGAACTGTTTAAATACGGGATGTTTAGAAATTGTTGTTTCAAGTTGGTTCATAAATATATCTGATAGCAATGGGCTTAGAGGGTTACCCATAATAAGTCCTGCACTGTTGTTTGTGTATATTTGATTATTGAATTCAAAATAGTCTTGATTTATGCAAATTTCAAGAAGGTGTAAAATTTCAGATGCAATGATCGGATTTCTACTATTATGGTCTAAAAGATTTTTAACTAAAACAAAAGTTTCTGTAGGAGGAACACTAGGAAAAAGATTTTTTACGTCAAATGAAATTAGTCTGGAGTTGTTGGGCA
Organism: Diabrotica virgifera virgifera; assembly: GCF_917563875.1. Lineage (NCBI taxonomy): Eukaryota > Metazoa > Arthropoda > Insecta > Coleoptera > Chrysomelidae > Diabrotica > Diabrotica virgifera. Next base: position 166,659,119 of record NC_065444.1, read on the forward strand.
ATTGAAAATGTTGTATTTTATTAACTAGTTCTAGTGTATTTTTTACGGTGAATTTAGGTGAAAATTTAGTGTATTCTGTAATAATATCTGACAGTTTTTTTGAAAGTTTATATGACGGAGCTGTATAAAAAGAAACTACAGGTCTTATTGGGTGGTCAGGTTTGTGTAGTTTAATAAAAGAGTATAATTTAGGAGGTTGTGGGTTCATAATATTAAGGTATTTCTGTTCTGTTGGATTTAGTATTGATTTTGAATTTTCAATGGCTAGTTTAATTTGTTTTCGGTATTTTTCTGTGGGGTCTTTGTTTAGTTTTATACTGTTTTGGTTAGTTAAAAATTCTATTGTTTTGTTATTATAGTCTCGTTTGTCGATAGCAATAGTAGTGTCACCTTTGTCTGCTTTTGTAAATATTATGTCATGTTTTATTGATTTATTTTTAATTGAAACGGCTATTTGGTTTTCTTTGAAACAGGAATTATTAGTTTCACTACATACATCAGTAATAGATTTTGAAATGATGCTTTTTTCTATGTTTTTGGCAAGATAACAACAAAGATAGCCAGATACATAAAAAAGAAAGGAATAACACCAGCTTTCAGAACTAACAACAACTTAAGCAAATATATTAAGAACAATAAAAGCCGAAAGAGAAAGCAACTACAGAGTGGTGTGTACAAACTAACTTGTGGTGACTGTCCGAAAACGTACATCGGTCAAACTGGCAGAACTTTTGACAAACGGATAGCAGAACACAAAAGGGCATTCAACAATAGAATAACAGACACTTCTACATACGCACTTCACCTTCTAGATCATAATCATTCTTTCAATGAAGAGTTTCAAATTCTACATATTCAAAATAAAGGCCTTAAGCTATCTTTTTTAGAATCTATGGAAATTAATAAACTGAAAAATACAGATATAATTCTGAATGACCAACTCGAGACAAACAGCTCCCCACTCCTCAACCTCTTCAGTTGAAGACTTAAAAAGGCAAACACATTGTAAACTGTATCACTTGAGAAAGGCACTCCGCCGAAACAGCTGTAGTCACTTAGTTATAATAAATTTTGTGGAAGTATAGAAAACAAACGTTTTCAGTGTTTTATTGTTAGATAAAATGAACTTCCATCAAGTAACGGTCGAATCCATCAATTAAAAATTAAATATTTTTAAGAGAATTTCTGAAGACATACTAGGAACATTAAAAATTTATCCTCAAATTCATTTTAATAATTGTAACACTGAAAATATACATAAATGTATCAACAAAATAATTAATTCAACCATATAACTACTTAATTTATTTGTATTGCAAAATTAATAAATTTGAATATATTTTTGTTGTGAATGATCATAGAAAAATCATGTATACAACGCGCATTTAATTATCATTATGAAGCTTGTATTCTATACGAAACTCGCTGCTACTTGGCTCGTGTCGTATCCGTCATACTCGAATCATAATGACCATCATTAAATGCTCATTGCATAATACACTATTTTACTATAAAGTCAAATAGTTTTCTAGTACAATTAAAATAGGATATTTCTGTGCGCAAGTTTCTTATAGAATAGAATAGAAATATGCTTTATTGCCACTGAAAATTTTTACAATTTTATGGACAAAGCTTACATACAGTCAAAAGAAAAACATAATATAAATAACAAATAACAACTACAATTTACTAAAATTAGATAAATCGTCAACAATGTACAGTATAAGATATAAAAGCCAAGACAAAAACAATTTATTGCAAAACATATATAAATTGCAAATTGAACATACAACAAATAAAATAAAATAGGTACAACATAAGGAACTGACAAGTTTATGCTACTGCGCATGGAACCCAATTTTCTTAGTTATTCATTAAGAAATTCTTCTATTGAATAATATGGTCTTTTGGATAGATAGGCTTTTGTCATTTTTCGGAACTTAGGGAAAGATGTTGCAGATTTAAGTTGTAACGGAAGATGATTGTACAGTTTCTTTGCGGAATATAATATAGATTTCTTTACTAACTCAGTGGATGGAATCGGTAAATAAATATCAAAGATTGAATTTCTGGTGGAGTAAAGATGATTGGGCCTAGATGGAAAGACATGAAGGTGTTTACGAATTAAACAAACCGTTTCTAGAATATATAAAGATGGAAGTGTTAAAATTTCGTGATCTCTGAAGTAACTTCTGCAATGTGTAGATCTTCTGAGGCCAAACAAATATCTTATTGCTCTTTTTTGCAATCTAAAAATGACATCAAATTGAGCAGCTGTACTAGAACCCCAAAAAGGAAGACCATATCGAAGATGAGACTCGAACAACGAAAAATATGTTATTTTAGAAGATGCTAAATTGAGTTCCCTAGAGACAGATCGTATTGCATAGCAAGCTGAGGCGAGTTTCCTACTTAACGAATCGATATGAAGGGACCATTTGAGGTTGCTGTCTAAAAAAATACCAAGAAATTTTACAGAATCAACGGTACTGATCTGGCTGTTATGAAGTGGCAAAGGTTGAAGAGCTCCTTTATAGGATAATGCTACTGTTTTATTTACGTTAAAAGAGAGTAAATTAGAGTCAGACCAGGTCTTTATCGTCAGTAGATCCGAAGTTATAGTTTCATGAAGAGATGCAATAGTTGAGTTGCTCCAAGTGATACTGGTATCATCAGCAAAAAGAAAAATTTTCCCATTGATTTTTAAATTAGTAATGTCATTTATAAAGATAAGGAACAGTATAGGACCCAATACTGAACCTTGTGGTACTCCACAGACGATGTTTTTGAGACTAGAGTCAGTATCATTTGCTCTAACTAGTTGTTTCCGATTATTCAAGTAGGATTGGAACCAATTCAAAGAAATACCTCGAATTCCATAGAAATTTAGTTTTGTAATCAAGATGTCGTGATTTACACAATCAAAAGCTTTGGCATAGTCGCAGAAAACAGTGGCAGTATAAAGATTATTGTTTAGTGCTTGGTAAACCTCATGTAGTACAGAAAACATGGCATCAGTGGTACATTTATTTGTTAAAAAGCCGAACTGATTTTGTGATAAAATGTTGTTATCAACGATAAAGGACATAAGTCGAGTTTTAATGAGTCTCTCAATAATTTTGGAGAGTACCGGTAGTAAGGCAATAGGTCTATAGTTGCAGGCATCAGATTTTTCGCCACCCTTATGAAGAGGAATAATAATGGCTGTCTTTAGGCACTCTGGAAATTTACCTTTTTCGAAGGAATCATTAATTAGTGAGAGGAGGATTTCCAACACATTTTCTGTGAGATTAGAGAAAATTTTTATAGATAGTCCATCAGTACTACAGGATGATTTGCTTTTGATACAATTGATTGTTTGGATAAGTTCAGAGTTATCGACTGGTCGTAAAAAGAATGAATTCGAGACCTGTCTTGAATTAGGAAGATAGGAAATAGGATCTTGTTGCGGCAAAATTGTTGATGTTATATTTTTACTCACATTAACGAAGTAGTCGTTTAGACTTTCAGGATTTGGAAGGGAAAATGATTGAGCTGTGTGAGTTTTATTTCGAAGATCGTTTATTATAGACCAAGTCTCTTTTGCAACACTTTTAGAGCTTCTCAGACGATTTTGATAATAGGCTTTTTTAGCTGACCTGACAAGTTTTAGATATGTTGTCCTGTACTTCATGATATATTCAGTGACAGCAACATTGGTAGTAAATTTCTTGATGTATAGTAGTGAACGCATATTCTTAGCTGATATGCGAATACCTTTCGTAACCCAAGGTTTCCGATGTTTTGGCTTAATAGGAATTAAAGGAAATGCCTTATTGAAGATGTGGAGAAGCTTATCTAGAAAAACACTGAAATTATAGTCCACGTCTATAGAAGGAAATTGCCACTCAGAAGTTAAGCATAAATTTTGGAATTTACGAAAATTCCGGGCGGAAAAAATCCTACCTAAACGTCGGGTTTTTGAGGAGGGTTTGCTGAAGATGTTAAACTTCGTATACACTGCTTCATGATCAGATAGTCCCGCATTAATAACTGTAGAGCAGACATCAAGGGGTGAGAAATTTGAGACAATATAATCGATTATGGTAGATGTAGTTTTTGTTATCCTTGTAGGAGAATCAACGTGCATTGAGAGACCATACGATTCAAATATGTTTGCCAGGGACACTTGGGTAGCACTAGCAGCAGCATAATTAATGTTAAAATCACCGCATATAATTTTTCTGCTTTTATGAGGCAGGTCATCTAACAAATTTAGCAGGTTCTGAAAAAATAGTTCCACGGTAGAATCAGGTGATCTATAAATGCAAATAATGTAAAGATTAAGATTTTTATTATAAACTAAGGAAAACTCAAAGAAGGATTCACTTAACAAAAAGTCATATTTTGTTACCAGAGAAAAATCATTATTTCTAGAGAGAATCAGGGTGCCTCCATGAGCCGAACTTGGACGATCATACCTGGCAATTGTGGTATATTTTTCTACAAAAAAAGGCTCGTTAACTTCAAGCCAGTGCTCTGTAACCGCAACTATCGGAGGAAATCCTAATTCCTCCAGAAACAAAAATAATTCATCAGTTTTATTTCTTATAGAACGAATATTAATCAGAACCATGCCAAAGTTGTCATCACTAAAATAATTAGAGGTTTCTAGTCCCTCAGAACACGTCGTGTTGTTTAAAAATTTCGCTTTGGAGAGCCAGTGGAATAATAACTTCGGTGACATTTCCTTGACTTTTGTAGGTGTATAATTCGTTCCGAAGTTAGATAGGACCTATCAGCGGCAAGATCAGCTTCCACTTCAGCTGGACCAATTCCATAGGCATGGTTAAATTCTAGAAGAATTTTTCGTAGTTCTTCAGTCTTAGTAGGTAATCCTTCGGAAGCCAAAAAGAGTTTCACGCTGGTGTTGGTATATCCGTCATAAAATACAGAAGCAGGCTGATCGTGAAGAAAAGCAAGATGTAGTTTAATTGCCTTTAAGATGTCTGGTTCCCTTAATCTTGCAAGAAGATATCGACTGTTCGAGTTATTAGTTAGTCTAACTCTTGGTGGTGTTAAAGGATACAAATTTATGGATGGTTCCAAAGTATCTTTCTTAACAAAATTGATATGGGAACGGAAAGGCTCTTGAGATTTGCAAATTGTGATGGCCTGCTTGTCTGTAAATATATTGGTGTCTTCAACTTCATTTTTGTTGTTGCTTGGAATGGTAATTGGGTTTTCCAAGCTAACTTGGCTTCTGATGTACTTCAGATTCATATTTTCTTCAGATGAAGTCTTTGGTTCAGAGTGTGGTGATTCTATAGACCATTTAATGTTGACACCAGGTGGCCAAATTTCCTTATTAAATAATAAGTCGATAGATGGTTTGGATTTTATGCCTATTTTGAATGAGGAACCAGTTGCTGTGTTGGCGTCTTTAGGGAGAGCGTAACATCTAATATAATCCTTGATACCTAGCCTCTCTTTAATGTAGTGTACTATTTGTATAGGGGTGTATGCTGCTGTTAAGTTACTGATAACAACAAAATGACACTTATCTTCTGAAACTTTTGACTTTCTTTCTGGACAGGTTTGGAAATGTTGAGGGCCTTCAGTTTGGGTGCTTGAAGTGACATACACTATCTTTTTTTTTAGGTACCTCTTTTTCAGTTTGTATAGCAGGTAGTTTGCTGGAAAGATTACTTATCTGATTAGATATTTCGCTGATGTTTTCAGATAGCCTTTGTAATCCCAATTTTATCTCGGATGAATTTGAGTCTTCAACTTGAACCTTAATTCTTCAAATACAATTTTGTTACGGTACTTTTCCAAATATAAATAATAAAAATTTTAAATAAAAATAACCTAAAACCTCTTTATTGTTGCAGGGTTTTTAAATGCCAATACCGATCCATACAGTAGAAGTCCTGCTAACTACGGTTTGATGGACCAAATTGCAGCTCTACATTGGATTCAGGAAAATATCGCTGTATTTGGAGGCGATCCCACCAACGTTACTCTATTGGGTCATGGGACTGGTGCTGCTTGTGTAAATTTTCTTCTAACATCTAGTGCTGTTCCTGAAGGTAGGGCATTTTTTAATAAAATAATTATATCGTCATGATAACGACATATCCTCATAGACTAGGGCGCATCTGTAAAAATATTAGTACATTTGGACGTTGAGAGGTGACTCAAATTTTTTTGCAGAAATTGCTTGAAAATAAATCAAATAATAATATTTGAGTTATCCTCCCTCTCAAAAAGGTCCGGAACATTGTTTAAATAATGAAAATGTCAAAAAATTAAGGAAAAATTCGATTTTCTTCTTGGTTTTTTGATTATAACTTTAAAAGTATTCATTTTCGAGAAAAGTTGTACTGACATAAAAGTTGCGTAATTAAATTTTCTATAATATAGAATTGGTTAAAAATTTAAGAAATAGTCACCCTTGTTGCAAAATAACAATAATTTTGAAAAAAACATGCAAAAACAAGTATTTGCATTATACGTTTTTCAACCATTTATGCTACACTTAGGACCTTCATATTTCACCCTGAAAAACTATATGATACAGTAAAACAATACTGAATATTTGATTAAGATCGGTTCAATAGATTTTGCAAAATAAATTTTGCAATGCAGCTTTCGTAAAAAAAATCATTTTTTCAAAATGTTACAGGACTGAAAATAAAGCAGATAGCAAGTTGAATATTTTTTTGCGTATAGAAGTGTACTGTACCTTTCATTTGCAATTTTGCAAAATTAAAATCGATTAACACCACGGCGTCAGGAATTTTTTTTAACTAAACATTAATTACTGGTGCTACGCGCAGGACAGCGGATAGTTTGTTTTGATTGGGCATTCCAATGACCTTTGATAGTGATTGATACATTTTAATTTTTATTACATTTCGATATAAATAAATAAATTGTTTATTGCAAAATAAAAACACATACTCTATCCTTTGAAATAACACTTTTATTAGCAAAAACTTTATTTGTTAATATATTTTAACTTTAACTTTAACTTTAACTTTAAACATATGCAATTGTTTAAACAATATTTCACAAACAATAATAAAATTAGTTTGATTTTTGTGGAATTAAAATATTAAAATACAACAAAATATAGAGTAAGAACATAATATATTAGATAAAGATTGGAAGAAATTTTGGTGGGAATCAACTTGTGTGAATTGAACACCGCTGTCCTGCGCGTAGCACCAAAAATTATTCTTTATTTCAAAAATTTTCTGACACCGTGGTAATTAATCGATGTTAATTTTGAAAATTGCAAATGAAAGGTACAGTACACTTCTATAAGCAAAAAAAAAATTCAACTTGCTATCTCCTTTATTTTCAGTCCTGTAAAATTTTGAAAAAATGAATTTTTTTGCGAAAGCTGGATTGCAAAATTTGTTTTGCAAAATCTATTGAACCGATCTTAATTAAATTTAGAGTATTGGTTTACTGTATCATAAAATCTTTTTGAGTGAAATATGAAGGTCGTAAGTGTAACATAAATGGTTGAAAAACGTAAAAGGCGAATACTTGTTTTTGTATGATTTTTTCGAAATTATTGCTATTTTGCAACTAGGGTGACCATTTTTTAAATTTTTAACCAATTCTATATTATAGAAAATTGAATTACACAACATTTATGTCAGTACAACTTTTCTCGGAAATGAATACTTTTAAAGTTATAATCAAAAAACCAAGAAAAAAATCGAATTTTTCCTTCAATTTTTGACATTTTGATTATTTAAGCAATGTTCCGGACCTTTTTGAGAAGGAGAATAACTCAAATATTAATATTTGATTTATTTTCAAGCAATTTCTGCAAAAAAATTTGAGTCACCTCTCAACGTCCGTCTCAAAACAGATGCGCCCTGGACTATCATGCAGTTTTCTATAATGATCCGACAGTACTCTACCACAGAAAGCTCATACTTACGACAGTACTCTACCACAGAGAGCTCGTACTTAGAGAAGAACATAACGCACCCTCAGTAATATAGAGGCACAATTCAAAAAAGTAGATTTTTGGGAACTCGCATTAAAGATTCTGGTTCCCAAAATTACAACTATTTTTTCAAATAACATGCTTATTATTGAAGGTATAATTGTGAAATTTGGCAGATTTGTTATGTGATAACTGCACAAAAAATAATAAGAAAAAAAATTAATATAAATAAATTCCATTATCCTTATTGATCCCATTTCTTGATTTTGGGATAACTCAATTTAGCCGTTCTCAGTATACCGTTCAGGAGGGCATCAGTGAACTTATTTTCAGAGTTTGTAAAAGCTCTGACGAAGGTACCCAATACATGCCGAAGTCGTCTATATATCGATTGATTATCTTGGTATCGATATATTCTTTCGATAGTATCGATACCGATAATATTGATACCGATTTAAATGGAAAATCGCAAACTAAAATGCAATATAAATTAACAATTTATCATGAATTTTATTAATAACACTGTAACCTGTTGAGTATAGATTAAATAACCGAATACCTGTTTTTTTTTTGATCGGTTATAACCGCTAAGTTAAATCGTAAGTAAAAAAAAACGATATAATCGAAAACCGGTGTTTTTTTTTCAAATAACGCCATCCCTAGATTACAGTCATACATTACAGTCATTATAGTCAGTACATTTGTTTGGATTCCATACTCCATGATCAAACACATAGCCTTCGACATATCCAAAGGAAAACTTTGCTTCGTTAGATATTCTTTCCAGGTGTGCGTTTTGTATAAGACTTTTATTATTTTTACTTCAAGATATTTGACAATCAACTATTTTCATTGGGAAATAAGCCACAATTTTACCAAAACAATGATTTTATTAATGTTTCGACGCCCAAGTCGTGTGTCGTTGTCAAAATACAAAATAATGCTGTATAATAATAAAATATTTTGACAACGAAACCCGACATCGGCGTCGAAAAACGTCAATATTACCGTTTTGAAAATTCCATTATTTATTTAATTTTGACAGAAAAACTATTGATTTATATTTAAAAAACAAATGGATCACATCATCACGATGTCATGGTAACTTATTTGTAATTAGGGTTATCAAAAATGAAAGGAGAATAGAGATATTTTTAGGTTCACACCCAAACACAATTCAAACGTTCACACTGTATGAAAATATTATGTTGGTGAAAAACAGAAAATGAAAACATTTCTATTTCCATGATGTTTAAAATGTGTTTTATTTTAATTAGGCAAATTAAAACAATGAAATCAGTATCACGCAAAATTTATGAAAATTTAATTTAATTAAAAAGAAATTAAAATATGCTTAATTAATTTTAATTAGCATAATATATCTATTATTATGCAATAAAAAGATCAAACGTGACGATTAGACTTTTGATACGCGTTAGCCTAGAATTGGCTTAAAAATTATATACTAAAATAAAATGTAAAACCATAACAAACTGAGTTGTCACTAAAATTTATTACTATTATTTAGTGCGGGAGATGTGTTTTCAAACCGAATTCAGTTCCACTGAGCCGCTTTAAGCACTAGGAAATCTAACTATAAAAAATAGTCCAGTCGGGTTAGACGAGTAACAGGCCTAACCTTGCATTAGGAGCTGCCCCAAATTTCATTTTTCTAATCTTTAGGGAGGGTCAATATTAGTATAAATTTAAAATCTCGACTGAATTCCACCGTTGCTTAGCCGCCATCTTGATTTTAAACGAGAACCGTGTTTGCTCAATACCTCCGCCATTTTAAATTTTTTGACAAAAAGTGTAAAAACTGAAATTGTTGAAAATGTGATTTTCTATAATTTCATTTATTATAATTTTTTTCGTGCGGTCGATATTTTCCGAGTTATGAGGGGAAAATAGTGACAGTTGAAGCATAATTATTGAATTATTGAATTATCTCGTTTACTATTAGTTTTAAAACAAATATGTACCTATATAAAAATGAAGAGAATTAAATTCTACACAATTTTGATCTCTTTCATTTTTTTGCTAAAATTAATATTTAAGGTAGTACGCAAGCGGTAATGGCGCGAGCGTAAGACCGGATTGATTTTATAGCAATTCTTTTTGTTCAATATCTACGCCATTTTAAACTAAAATTGTTCAAAATATAATTTCCTACAATTTCTTTTTAACAATTTTTTTATGTGGTTGATATTTTCCCAGTTACGTGGGAAAATAGTAAAAAGTGGTGGGGGGAGCATAATTATTGAATTGAATTTTGTATCCGAGCTGCCCCAAATTTTATAATTATATCCTTTAGGAGAGATCAATAGTAGTGTAAATTTAAAATCTCGACTGAATTCCGCGGTTGCATTAGCCGCCATATTGATTTTAAATGAGAACTGTTGTTGCTTAATGTCTACGCCATTTTCAACTTTTCGACATAAATGGTTGGAAAGAAAATTGTTGGAAATGCAATTTCCTACAATTTCTTTGGCACAATTTTTCTATACGATCAATATTCTCAGAGTTAAGGGGGAAAATAATGGAACCGGAGGGGAAGCATAATTATTGAATTGTGTCATTTATTATTAACTTTACGACATAATTGTACATAAACAAAAATAAAGAGAATTATATTTTATACAATTTTTGAAACTTCCAATGAGACATCAACCAAACTAAGTATATAAAAGACATAAAAAGACATTATATACATTAAATTCACTTAATTTTATTAACTAGCGGGTTTTATTGGTCGAATTTTTCTGTCGATATTTTAAGTTTTATGTCAGCTAATACCTAGATGCCCCATTTCAAATGGACTTGCCTCTACATAAATTTACTGTAAAAGAAGTCAAACACATTGTAAAGCATGAAATCAACATAAAAAAGGCACCTGGATTCGATCTAATTTCTGGAAAAATCCTACAAGAGTTACCTGAAAAATGTTACAAACTTATAACCTTCATATTCAACGCAATGCTACGGACGAGTTACTTCCCCTGCACCTGGAAGGTTGCACAAATCATCATGATCCCTAAGCCCGGAAAAAAACCAGAAGTCGTCTCCTCATATAGGCCAATTAGCCTGCTCCCAATGTTATCCAAAGTTTTCGAAAAGCTCTACGCCAGTAGGCTCGAAATAATAATAAATTCAAAAAAATTAATTCCAGATCTTCAGTTTGGATTTCGAAAAAAGCACGGAACAATTGAGCAGGTGCACAGATTAGCTAACCAAATCTATAGGGATCTGAACGGTAAAAGATATTGCTCAGCAGCCTTCTTGGATATAGCACAGGCATTTGACAAAGTATGGCATAGCGGCTTACAATTTAAATTGAAAGAACTCTTACCCTATCCCCACTATCTACTATTAAAATCCTACCTTTCAGACAGACATTTCTTCGTGAAGCAAGGGAGTGAACTTACTGCATTACATCCAATATATTCTGGCGTTCCTCAAGGCAGCGTCTTGGGACCTATATTGTTTCTTCTTTATACAGCTGATTTGCCAAGAACAAGAACCACCACTGTAGCAACATTCGCTGATGACACAGCGGTCTTGGCATCCCACACCAATCCGGCCTCAGCCTCAAAGAACCTTCAGACAGACCTTGATAAAATCCAAAAGTGGCTAAAAAGATGGCGTATCAGAGTTAATGAAACTAAATCTACACAAGTGACATTCACTTTACGCAGAGAAACATGCCCACCAGTAAAAATCAACGACTGCTACCTCCCACAAGCTGACGATGCTAAATATCTTGGCATGCATTTGGACCGACGGATGACTTGGAAGAAACATATATTCACCAAAAGAAAACAGCTAGGCCTTAAATTTAGCAAAATGTATTGGCTGATAGGACGCAAATCTAAATTATCATTGGACAACAAAATACTGTTGTATAAGGCCATTCTCAAACCTGTATGGACATATGGTATACAACTTTGGGGAACCGCCAGTAATTCCAACATTGACATCCTTCAAAGATTCCAAAACAAAGTGTTGCGAACCATCGTCGATGCACCTTTCTACATCCCCAACAGGGTCATTCTACACGACGTCAAGTTGGAATCCATCAAGGAAGTGATCTACCAGTTCAGTGTTCGTTACAGTGAAAGAGTGTCAGTGCATCCTAACGTGTTGGCCAACCGCCTAAACGTGCCCGATGTCAACGAAGTGCGTAGACTTGGACGCCTGCTGCCTGCCGACCTGTCTACAGGACTCAGATAAGTTTTAGCTTTTAAGGACATATAGACATCAATAAGTACTTTCATTGTCAAAAAAAAACTAAATTTAAATTTAGCTAGTTCTTTAAAGGAGGAGATCACTCACTGGAGTGATACTCTACATGTCAATCTCACATTTGTCAAAGCAAACGCTTATTGCCCTTCCGGCAGATTGTAGAATCCAATAGGGGTTATAAAAAAAATGTCAGCTAATATATCGTGCTGTTCCAACAATTTTTTTTTTTAAATTTTGGACCCTTTTGGGGGGAATTTTCCCATTTCCCCCCCTTGTAGACCCGCCACTGGTTCTCTCGAGAAATTGTAGTAAATCGTAATTGCAACAATTTCAGTTCTTACACTTTTTGTCGAAAAGTTGAAAATGGCGGAGATATTGAACAAAAACCATTGCTACAAAATCAATCAGGTCTTACGCTCGCACGTTTTCCACATACGTACTACCTTAAATATTGATTTTATCAAAAAATTTAACGGCATCAAAATTGTACAAAATTTAATTCTCTTCATTTCTGTATAGATAAATATTTGTTGTAAAACTAATAATAAACGAGATAATTCAATAACTCAATAATTATGCTACAACTATCACTATTTTCCCCTCATAACTCGGAAAATATCGACCGCACGAAAGAAATTACAATAAATGAAATTATAGAAAATCGCATTTTCAACAATTTCAGTTTCTACACTTTTGTCCAAAAGTTGAAAATGGCGGAGATATTGAGCAAAAACGGTTCTCTTTTAAAATCAAGATGGCGGCTAACGCAACGGTGGAATTCAGTCGACATTTTAAATTTATACTAATATTGACCCTCCCTAAATATTAGAAAAATAAAATTTGGGGCAGCTCCTAATGCAAGGTCAAATGCTATCCCGACTGGGCTAAAATACAAATACGTCAAACAAAACCAATATAGAACCTTTACTCAAGGAAATTCGTAGCAGAAAAGAAGTAGGTGTTCTACAGTATTATCTGTGTAGTGTTTTGACAATAGGCCGTTTGAAGACTTTGACTTTTATGACACTAATATGAAAGCTGGGAGGCACACATTGAAATTATTTATATTTGTACCGCATTGAGTTTCTTGAGTTTTTTACATTTAATAGTTTTTTTATAAAATAGTTATTGTTGTTATAAAATAGTGGTTTATATAATTGTTTTTATATAATAGTTTAATCGTTGCATAATTGTTTTTTATAGTTGTATTTTCCGAACTTTTGCTGTTTACTTCGTGTAGCTTCTAGCTGTAGAAATACTTTAACGACTGCATTTAGTTTTAAGCAGTGAATAAATAAACATAAGTGAATATTTTCAAAAGCTGTTGGTATATAGATGATCCATTTTCCCTCAAGGGGTATGAGTGAATCTACAGTAGAAAAAGTTTTTCAAGGGTAACTAACAACATGGACATAGTTACTTACATGGACATAGTTTTTATTTGTATTTAGAGCTTAGTAATAGTTTTTACACAGGTCAACAAATGAAGGCATTCAAGAGTTTAAATTCTTACAAATATTTTGAGGTAGGATTTGTATATAATTGTGGAGCTATAAAAATAAATAATTCCATCATAGTGGTTGGTAATGTAGGTTTAAATTTTATTAGCTCTAATAATGCATGGTTCGCCTCAGATATCTTCAAAAATTGCCTTTTTAAAGAATTTGTACCTGGAGTGAAAAAATTTCAAGAGAAGAAACTGGGAATCTGCCGGAAGAGGTGAAATTGTTTTTTGATTTTAGACAACGCTCCTGCTCATCCCTCTGAAAATATTCTATGATCAAAATATGGCAACTTTAGTTGTATGTTTTTGCCAAAAAATACAACATCGCTTATTCAACCCATGGATCAGGAAATAATTTTAGCACCAAAACGAATATATCGCAGAAAATTTTTAGATGAAGCAATTGTATGATGAAGATAACGCAGAAGATACGAGAGGGCAGCATACTTTGCAAAACTTAACTGTTACAATTTGAAATCAACAATTTGTTAAGTTTGCTACAGCATGGAAAGGCAAACATTAAGGGGTTGCATAGGTATTGCGGGTAAAAAAAGTGACATATTAAAAAAATTTTATCTTGGAAATTAAAAATTATTTCTATTTATAATTGGAACATGTAAAAGTAAAGTACTCTCAAAAAAATTTCAGCTAAAAATATTCATTTTTGTAGAGTTGCAGTTTTGTAGACTGCAATTTTCCGACAACAGCTCTTTTTTGCGGTGAGCAGCATAACAAGTCCAGTCTCATCTGAAATCAAAAAGTTTCTCGTAGTTTATACCTCTAGCTAGTGAATGAACGAAGGATTTTTTATTAGATGAGGTCGTTTTTGTTTTATAAAAAAAACTACTTTAAAAATGGTCATTTTTGAAAAAATGAGAAAAATTGGGGTCGAAAATGTGTTTAAACTTATGTAAAATCTTCAAATTTCATTTTTTTAATTCCTTCGTTCATTCACTGGCTAGAGGTATAAACTACAAGAAACTTTTTTATTTCAGATGAGACTAGATTTAGTTATGCTGCCCACCGCAAAAAAAATTACACATCGAAAAATTACAACTCTACAAAAATGAATATTTTTGGCTGAAATTTTTTTGAGACTACCTTAAGTAATATACTTTTACATGTTCCAATTATAAATAAAAATAAATTTTAGTTTTCGAGATATAATTTTTTAAAAAGTCACTTTTTTACCCACAAGACCTATGTCGTAACCGGGCAGATTGCAATTGCGCGCAGCGGTCAGGGTTCTCAACAGGGTGTCTAAGCCAATGGTGCAATTGCGCGCACGTCTTTAAAAAGGTATGCTGTGATTGCGCGCAAAGTCGTAAATTATAGTAAACGGAAGTTTTATTTACTTCTTATTCGTTTTGAACGGAAATTTTGCTAGTGACTACTAGCAAATACTACATTGAAATAGTTGTGATAAAAAAAACTAAATAGTGTTTCTTTTATAATTAATATTTATTGTATTAAATAATGTACATATGTAGACATTTAATTTGAACATGCCTTATAACATATAGCTTTAACAAATTCTATTCTGGATATTTCTTTATTTTTAAATTTCTCTATCAAATTTGTTACATATTTTAATGTTCTTTCATAATTAATATTTTTAATTTTTTTTTGTAAATGTAAGCTATTTAATTGCACATAACTAATTAAAAAATTAATGTATTATATATATTATATATTATACAGTACAATTTTCAAAGAAGGAAGACCTAACCCTTCGGTCCAAACCTAATTTTCGGGTATTAGAGCTGCTGATATATACCGCTGCGCGCAATCACAATATACCGTTTTGTTTACCTGCCTTAATCCTTCCGTTGCACGCAATTACAGCAACCCTCTTAAAGGTAAATTTCAGTACCCCAGGAGGTATTTGACCGCTACGCGCAATCACAACCCACCCATGTAACCTCTTAAAAAAATGTTTGGAAGAATTTATTTGATGGCCAAGATGCATACATATATTTAGAAGGAAAGTTCCTGATTTCTGTAGTATAATACATAATAATACCGAAGAGGAAGTAACCCTAAGCGCCGGACTCCACTTGCGATTTGTAGTCATGAAGATTGAACACATTCTTTCAAATAGAAGTCAATCCATGATTATTTAGTCACAAATGGATTGACTTGTATTTGAAACAATGTGTTCAATGTTCCTGACTACAAATCGCAAGTGGAGTCCAGCGGTAATAACACCAAAACATTCCGTGTATGTTTCTAGAAGGTACACACAGGACATTGAAAAAATTCCTGGAATATCCCCAAAAACACAAGAACGTTCCCTGAACATCCCAGGAAAATCCTGTGTCAGCATAACATTCCATGAATGTCCACGAATGTTCTTTGGACATTTAAAATATATTTTTTAGACATTCCCTGGATATACCAGAAATATATCCTTGCTGATGTGACAATACCTCCTATCTGTTTTTTCATGAGTTTTGTAGGAGAGGTGGAAAAACATGTTTTAAGGTCACCTCCTGTTTTCGTATGTAAGTTTTGACTTGTTTTGTAGTACATAGATAGTTTAATTTACTACAAAACAAGTTAAAAAATATCATATGAAAACAGGAGGTGACCCTAAGACAAGTTTTTAGTCTCTCTTACAAAACTCATGAAAAAACAGATAGGATGTATTGTTTTACATCACTGACGATATGTGGCCATACCAAATAATACATCCTTGATAAATATGAACATTTTTATTGAACAAAATCTTTTCATACATTTTTTTAATGTAATTTATTGATATTCCTAAATATTTTTAAAAAAATATGCCACATTTGCTTTGTAAACCTTTCTTTTGCCTTTTGTAGCCACATATTCCGTTTCCTTCCTGGTTTTTTGTAGACCACTTCTCTCAGCTGATTCTAAAAAATTAAAATAAATGGTAATTTTTCTATCCTTTACAATTAACTATCAGAAGAAATATTTACAGGTAATAATATGCATAAATAATAATATTTTGTATGTTGACAATGACGTCTGATGTGGAAGTCGAAAGGTTAATAAAATTATTTTTTCAAGTTAAATTGTGGCTTATTTCCAAATTAGAATAGTTAATTACAAAAATGCCACAAATAACTAGCTTCAGAACAGTAAATAATTCGTTTCATACTCTAGATAGGTTTATTGTTATTTATTCACCAATATTATTTCTCGTTACCTTGTCGTTTACTTAGCACAGATTCAAAAAACAAAGAATAAAGGAAATTGAAAACAGATTTTATAAATCCTTACATAATTATATAAACAAAAAAGATCCAGAGCAAAACCAACAAACCAAAAAGAAAAGCAAAAACCACTAATTTCCAACCACAATTTTTTAGATTAACTTATGATGTGATAAAGTCGATTCGCTTTTCTGAGATAAGAAAAAAAGTACTATTTATAAAAAGCTTTGTATGTCCTCACACCTAAGATGCAACCATCAGATATCACATTTTATTAATTTTTTACGAGGTATGTCAAAAAATATGAATTTCACTCAGGAGTAAATTACCTTTATTTTTCACAATATTTAAAATTGCTATTAAAAAAAGTTGTTTAGATTTAAAAACTATGTTCCAATATGCAATTACATCCATCTAATTAAAATATTGTGAAATATAAAGGTACTATACTCAAGAGTGGAATTCATATTTTTTGACACAGCTCGTATAAAATTTATAAAAAGTGATATATCATGGTTGCATCTTAGAATATAGACTTTGATGAGCGTTTTATAAGGAATAACTTTTTCTTCGAAAAATGAGTAATAAAAGAGTTATCATATTTAAAATAAATAAAAACGATGTTGGGTATTTCATTTTGAGAAAAATTTGTAAAATATTTTTTTTCTAACTAGAAGTATGTAATTGCATACTTAATATTAGTTTTTAATTCCAAATAACTTTTTATAATAATAATTTTCGACATTCAGAGAAATAAAGCTACTTTACCCTTGAATTGAATTCATATTTTTTAACATACCTCGTATAATATTGTAAAATTTGATATCTGATGATTGAATCTTAGGTTTTAGAGCATGCAGAACTTTTTATGAAGAATAACTTTTTTTCGTAAAATTAATAATAAAAAAGTTTCCCATATGTCTCCAACTTAAGTAGACACGCTATATATAGTCCGTCCGCTATAACTTTTCCCATGCGGTATGATTCATTTTCAATCAAATTAAGTCAAAACAGAAAGTGAAACGTACGCCGATGTGTGTAGTATATAGTATACAGTATACAAAATGTATATACACATCGACGTTTGTTTCAATTTATGTTTTGAATTAATTTTCTTGAAAATTAATCGTACCGCATGGGAAAAGTTATATCGAGCGGACTATACACCATTATAATGTATTGATAACAAGTGAGAAAATTATTTATTGTACAAAACCAAAATATTTTGTAGAAATGAACTCACAAAATTTTATGGGATTAGTACCTATTATACACTCCCACTATTTCTAATAATTCTTTTTTTTTAATGAAAGATGATTTGAGCAGGTAATAGTGTGAAGTAGGAATTTTTGTGTTGTATGTTTTCTATTCCAAATGTGTCAAAGTGAATCTCAGCAAAGCGAATTCAGTATACCACACCCCCATCGAGTTATCAAAGAATCCTAGTTACCAGCTGCGGTATTGATACTTAAGATTTGCTTTATTATATTTATTGTGTGCTATTTCTGATGTTTTTATTTATTTACATTGAATATTAATTTGTTTTGTTGTATAAAATAATCCACTTAGCAATACTTATGTGATATATTTGACTTAAAGTGAATTCAAAAATTGTTTGTAATTGGGCGACAATGTCAACTTAGATCTCTGATGTAGATAATGACGTGCAATGGTATTTATATTGTACGGACTCTATTATTAATTAGATTAAGCATATTACCTGTCTGACATAAGCTATTTGAACAGCACAGTCTCTCAAACGAACAGATGGAAGTGAAGTTCTGTCAATATCTTTTCCTAAAAAATGTTTTGAACATACTTAATACACTATTTTTGTTAGGTTTCCATACTGCTCTATTAACAAATCTTATCCATACTTCAAGCCTTTCAGGAGCTTTTGGAAACCTAAAAATACAAATATATGATTATAATTCGACCAAGATTTTGCTGCAGTTAATAAATTTCTAGGTGAGTCCTCATTTGGAAAAAGTCAATTATAACTGTAGTATTTCCATGAAAAGATTATTTAAGTGAATTTGGCATAGTTTTCTTTAAAATGTTTCTATCACGCCAGAACACAAAATTTTTTAACCTAAGGCACAATATATACAAAGTATTTTTGAAATAAGTTGATACGAGTAGGGTGAAATACCAAACATATATCCCAAATCTTTATAATCTAAG
The DNA here is from genome assembly GCF_917563875.1 of Diabrotica virgifera virgifera. NCBI lineage: Eukaryota > Metazoa > Arthropoda > Insecta > Coleoptera > Chrysomelidae > Diabrotica > Diabrotica virgifera. The sequence continues at coordinate 166,678,185 of NC_065444.1, forward strand.
TTTAAGCTTAGTTTAGCTTGACCACTTGGTGACAAAACAGTATTTTGATGGTATTTGATAAATGGTGTATTATACTTTAAAGCTATTTTGAAAACATTTTTTAATTTGCTGAACCAGTATAATTTTTAGTTTTGGCATCATCATTTTCTATACTTTCACAAGATAAAGCTAGTTCCTTCAGCTGATATTTAAAATCCTGTGTTAATGTTAATGACATAAAATGTATTATATGTTATATTATATTATATTAGGTTTGTTCTAGCATCAGTTTCAAACGGTTTGAAACCATCAGCGAATAGTGGACCAGCGCCAGTAGAGGGGATAGCACTGGTGACTGTATTATGTTTTCTCACTCTCACTGATCAACTGTTTGCTGACGGTTTTTGACTAGTTTGACTGTTTGCTAGAACAAACCTATTATATTATGTTAATTTCTCCATTGTAATATCTGTTTGACAGTTTTGACTATTTGGCAAAATCTTGTCTTCTACCCTTCTACTAAACTAGCTTCTATACCAAAAACTGCTATCTACCACTACTATCCACTGTTTCTAAATCTACTAAAGTAACAGTAACCTATCGCCTATCATTAATGAAAAATGTGTAAAATCAGACCTACCTAGTATTTGTAGAATATAAGACAGTCCAGTGCCTTATAGATCATTTCAATAGGAATAAAAAAAGCAAATCCTTTTCTTTTAATTCTCCTTTGATATCACTCCATTTTAGATTTTGGGGAACTCATTTCATTGTGTTTATAACCCATATTTATTGAAGGAACCCAATCTGGATTGTTATTATCGGTTAAGTCGGCTGGTTTTCCTATCAGATTAAAATGTTAACATCTTTAAAAATCGTTAATATTGTAACTTACCAGATATAAAATGATTACAGCAGACAGGAGAATTTTCATTTCGCTAGTAAACCTTTACGTTTTATTGCATTTAACCATTGTTGTTGTCTCTCAGATGATAACTGTAACTTATTTAGTTCAGTTGGTTCAGTTTTGTGCTTAAAATGTAGCACTGATGGTAAGTGGTAAAAGCTAACTTTATCACGATTACTTTGCATTTCACACTTAAAAACACAACACCAATGAGGCATATTATCTTTCTAAATTAATACTTCCAGAGAAAATGTTAAATTAATCTTTGTATAACACAAAATTGCAAAGAATCACAACTAAAATGATCTAAAACCATAAGAACCTGATAGAATAACATTTAATGTTTGACTCCCAGTAGCCATATTGATTTAATTTTGACAGCATCTTGAAACGGCCTATAGTTTATATCACATACCTATTATGTGCATCTAACCTAATTTTTAGTAGACTGTTTTAAGAGTTTGAAAGACCCTCTAAATTCTTGAAATATTCATAACGAGTGGCCAATATGAGTTTCGACTTACCACATTACAGGCGTAACGAAATACACACAAAAACAGGATACAATATAATGTTTTGCCAACCAGGAACGAATAGTAATTGGACAGATCAATAACTGTCAATATAAGAAATCAAGTTAGAAATCAAGTTCTGCCCTGCCTAATAAGTACCACAATGGACATATCAAATTGTCATTCTCATTTTTAAAGGTTTTACCTTCATCATAGGCATACCAAACTCTACCAACATGAAAAAATGTTACTAAATAGCAGATCAAGCAAATACTCTCATTTTGTCACAAATCGAAGTTATCAAGTTTTGCCATACCGCTACAGAACTATTATTATCGGTCACGTGGTACCCTCTGGTGACATGGGGGACAAAATGGCGAAAATTATTTAAAGTTTTACTTTTTGTGCTTTGCTTATGTATCAATAGATTATTAGAAATTTTCTATAAATACCCTATATGGAAGAAAATGTTTTGATGTAATACATACTGTTATATTTCTATTTGATATGAAAATTAAATTTTGATAATTATAAACAAAATTCACTTTAATATAAAATATTTTTAATTTTCTCAACCTCGGGCATATAAATTTAGAACAACCTGTATACAACAAATTGTTATATTTAATTTTAAGAAGTGATTAGAATAAGCGTACGAAACTCGGAACAATGTGCTTAGATAAACAAAGTGAATGACGCGTACCATTATCGTTCTTCTCGGAAGGTCGATCATTAGCCTATGCTAAATAAAACTCAGTGAAATAGATGATAGTTCATTATCGTTTTTCGCGGAAGGTTTCGATCATTAGCCTATGCTAAATAAGACTCATTTGAAAGAGAGAATAGGTCATTAAAATTTGTAAATAGTTAGAAAGTATTTTAGAATGGGAATTAAATATTTTCTTTTGAAATCCATTAAGCATATTTAGAAAGATTAAAAATTGGTTTTGAGGAATATTACGAATGAGAGTTGGTGGTGGAAGATTGATTTGTGAATCTGGAAGGGATATTTAGAAAGTAGGGGAATGGATGAGAAAGTGAGATCAGAATGTTTTGAGCTGTCGAGAAGTGAAGTCGAGTAGTAGACGGTAGTGTACGGAGAGTGAGAAAGCCGATGTAGTTCCGTGAGTGTGGAGTATCTATCGTGGAACGAGAAGTAGGCCAGGTCGAGAGTAAAAGAACCTCCTTGAGCCAAGAGTGTCCCGGTAGCTGATAGCAGTTTCGAGAAAGGTAGAACACAGCATCACGACAGACGCAGGAACGAGAGCTATACGAGCTAGTTTTTCAAAGGAGAACATTACTGGAAGCCAGGACGAGGTTTGATCGCAGCCAAGGATAGCAGGAAACGGGTCTTGTGTGAGGACATTTTCAGTTCACCAGGAAAAGGTCAGTCTCATTTGTTTGGACATGAATGTATGGGTTTTTCGTATTAAATTCCACATAAAAAATTGAATAACATAATCAATAATATCAGAAAAGCTTCATCAAACTTAAATAGAGTTGTTCCTAATAACTCCTAATAGTTAAATGTTAATAAAAACTTTCAATTGAAAACCAAAAGGAAATAAGATTCCCATTTGTAAATGTTATGTTTAAGAATAATAAGAAATAGCAAATATTAAGCATTGATTGCCTTTTAAATAAAATAAAAAATATTTTGATTATAATTGTAACCCATATGTGTATTTTTTTTACTCTTTTCTTTTCTATCCCGATTAGGAACCATTAAGAAATATTTAGAAGCCACGAAAGTAAGTAATTAATTTATAATTCGCCCTGAGATTGAAAACATATTGATATGTGATCTGGTTAATTAATTAGATTAGTATTAATACATTGATTAAATTAAGTGACATATAAGAATATTATCTCATATCAATAATCAAGATCACATCAACTGTCGTCCAACGTGGAAAGCATTGTAAAGTATTTCTAGTGGCAAATTTGAAGGATAGAAAGAGTAAAGCCGGTATTTGAAAATTTACATGCCTGTGGTAAAAAGTGAGATACTTACATTTGATAACATAAAATTTTAGATCTCTTTAGGTACAAATTTTACATAACTGATTTAATATTTTATTTTACGATATTTACATTTGATATATTTATTGACAATTTATAATATTTGGGTGAGAAAAAGTCGTCTTGGTAACATACTAGTAAAATTTCATATTTGGCGGGGACAGTACTTCTTGAAAACAAATGTCTGTGACAAGAAGCCAAAGCAAAGACAACAAAAAACAAAAAGAACATTCAAATCAAGAGAATAATTCAGACCAAGAAGATATTTTAGACAAGACAATCATGGCATAAGAACAGCAAGAATTATCAGGAATAGATAAATTATTACAAATGATGCAACTCCAGTCACAAAGAATGGAACAGAAAATGGATGAAACACAACAAAAACTGGATGACAATCAAAGAGAAACAAAACAAACAATGGAGAAAAATCAGGAAGAAACATCAAAGAAAATGGATAAAGTGGATCAAAAAATGGAGGAAACACAACGAAAAATGGATGAAACACAACAAAAATTGGATCAAAAAATGGATGAAACAAAAAGAATAATGCAAGAAAATCAGAAGGAAACAAAACAAGCCATAGAAGAGAACAACAAGAAATTGGAGGAACGCATAGAAAAGTATGAAATGAAAATTCAAGATAAAATAAAGGAGTTAACGAATGGCCAGAAAAAGGAACTAGAAAATTTGGAAAATAAGTTGGAAAATGCTATTCAAGTAGACAGAGAAGAAGTGGAAAAAAGAATCACAGAAATAGAAAAACAAGTCACCGAAAACCGGACGCAACAAAATGTCGGAGAAAGAAGAGAAATGGTTATACATAGCACAGATGACGTGAAGATAAGGTTTGGCGGGGATGTAAGAAGATTACACCCAGTGCCGTTCATAAATAGCCTGAAAAAGAAAATACAACACATCGGAAATTTCGATACAGCAAAAGAAACTATCAGAAACCATCTCAAATATGAAGCAAGCCTATGGTTCGATAGTAAAGAAGAAGAATTCGGCAATTGGCAACAATTTGAACAAAAATTTTTGAATTATTTCTGGGGAAAGGTCCAACAATTGGAAATTAACAAGGAATTGCAAAATGGGAAATACAATGATAGGATGGGTGTATCAGAAAAGACATATGCTTTGCAAATTTACAATAATGCAAAACATTTACAATATAATTACTCATCGGAACAATTAGTCGAACTGATTGCAAGACATTTCGAGGAAACGCTGGAAGACCATATCACATTGCAAAATTACAAAGACATAGATAGTTTATGCCAATTCCTACAAATAAGAGAATCACGTCTAAGAGAAAGAAAATCAAGAAGGTCGCGAGAAGATTACAGGCCCCGAGAAACACAAGATTACAGAGATAGAAATCAAAATAGGAGGGAATATACAAGACGAGATTTTAATCCCAGAAGGGAAAACGAAAATAGAGACAACGGAAGAGGAAATTATGAACAAAGAAATAGGCAATGGAATGAGGACAGAAATCGAGAATACCAGAATAGAAACACCACACGCTCAAATCAAGAAAACAGAAATAATGGTAGACAAAATGAACAGGTATATCGAGAAAACCGAAACAGATCCGACAGACCAAGAGAAAATAGAAGAGAAGTAAATAATACCCAGACAGATGAATATGACGGAGAGAGACATTATGACGAAAATATAAACAACGATGAGCAACCGGCGTCTTTTCACGACGGCGCTCACTAAAAACCAAAAAGCAAACAGGAATCTTTTGTCACCCCAAGGAGTTTATTAAATTGGCAGGAAACAACGAAAAGAAAAATGGAATTAATTTAAAATTTGTGGATGGATTTATCAACGAGAAACCAATTAAAATTATGATAGACACTGGATCTGAAATAACATTGGTCAACAGAAAACTAATAGAAGAAGTTAACTTAACAAATTTAATTTATAAAATACCTAGGGTAAATTTAGTGGGCGCAAACAAACGGACATTGGCAACTATAAATGAAGGCATACGAGTAATGGTACGACTGGGCAAGAATATGTATGCACTACAATGTGTAATAATGCCAAACATGTCACATGACATGATAGTAGGAGTGGACGAATTGGCAGAAAAATATGTAGTGATAGATTTTAAAAATAATACGATGAAACTAACAGAAGAAAAAGAAAAAGAACAGGACAAGGAACATGAGAAACAAAATACGGACGAATCAGGTAAAGAACAAAGAGTGGAAATGAATTTGGCAGCGAAGCAAGGACAAAGAAGAAAAAGGAGAAAAGGTCAGAAAAAGATAAAAGAAAATGAAACCTGTGGCTCCTTAAAAGAAGAGTTGAGCCCAGAAGAAGAAAATTTGAGAGTATCAGAAACAAAGGAAACCTGGGATTCCTCAAAAGAAGAGACGGGCTCAGGAGAAGAAGAAATAAAGCTAAAAAATGAAAGTGAAAAGAATATGATTGAAACAGTGGTATTTGAAGAGGAGGTATATGCAAACGAGGATGCAGAATGCACGGTAAACTTGTGTGAAGAATCTGAGAAAAAAGACAGAAAATTGATATGTGGAGAAGGGAAAGAAAAAGAATTGCGGTTGATGCTAAGAAACTACGAAAATTTGATCAATGAGGAAAACAGAGTGGCTAAAAAGTACGAACATTCATTTGAGGTGAAAAACTTGGGAAATTTTCGATCAAAGACTTACCCGATTCCATACAAGTATCGACAAGAGGTGAAAGAAGAAATAAATAAAATGTTGGAAGATCAAATCATCGAAAGATGTGATTCACCGTATGTTAACCCGATTGTGATAGTAAAGAAAAGCAGTGGAGAATTGAGATTATGTTTAGATGCCAGGAATATCAACCAGCACACAGTATCACAATATGAATCACCTCTAAACATCGAGGCCATTTTTGGAAGAATCACCGGGTCACACATATTTTCGAAAATTTACTTAAAACACAGTTTTTGGTTGATACCGTTAGCTGAAAAGTGTAGAAACTACACCGCTTTTTCTATTGATGGTATTGTCTACCGGTTTAAGGTAGTGCCGTTTGGATTGCAGAGTGCTTGTGCTGCACTCGTCCGAGCTCTACATACCATTTTGAATCGCCACGAAGATTTCATAGTTCATTATATCGATGATTTATTAATTTTTCCACAAGATACTCAGAGTCATCTGAAACACATAGAAATAATTCTGGAAGAATTGGACACAGCGGGATTGAAATTAAACATTGAAAAATGTCAATTTTTTCAAAAAGAAGTCATTTATTTGGGTTTTCAATTGGACACCAAAACAGTAAGATTATCCGAAGACAGAGTCAAGCTCATAGATGAATACCCAAGACCAACGAATTTGAAAACATTGAGAGGTTTTCTTGGCACGATTAATTATTTTAAAAAACTGTTTCCCGATTTGAGCCAAAAGGAAATCCCTCTGATAAAGTTGCTTAAAAAAGGAATAAAATGGAATTGGAAAGAAGAACAGGAGGAAGCTTTCGAAACATTAAAACGAGAATTCGCAAAAGGAACGAAAATATACCACCCCATTTACAATTTACCTTTTATACTCCGAACTGATGCGTCCATACAAAAATTTGCAGGAGTTCTGTCTCAAATACAAAACGACCAAGAAGTGCCGATATGTTTTATATCTCGAGTGACTAAAACACATGAGAGAAAATATAGTGTTACAGAATTGGAGTTTGCCAGTGTACTATATTGCGTAAACAAATTGAGGTTTTACTTATTGGGAGCAAAATTCACAATCGAAACAGACCATGCAGCTTTAGTACATATCATGAAGAATAGATTAGTAAATAATAGAATACATAGAGGCATTCTATTATTACAGGAGTATGATTTTGAGTTCCGATATATAAAAGGAAAAGACAACATAATAGCCGACGCTCTAACACGGGATGAGGACACCGGAAAAAAGGAAACAATTACTCTACAGGTGGGACTAAATAGATTAATACAAGAAGAAGGGATATATTCGTTAAATGAGATAAGGACAAACCAAGAAGACCTAGAGGAAAGAGAGAAAAGAAGAGCGGAAATAGAAAATGACATATATTTTAAGAGAATAGACGGAAAGGAACTATATTTAGTGACACAGACATTGGCCGAAAAGATAATAAAGAAATTACATGAGGACAATGGGCATATCGGTAGCAGAAAAGTTTGGCTCGTTTTTAGGGAAAATTACATCAGCCGACAGGATTACCGCATTGCAAAGGAAATTACCCAGAAGTGCGATGTATGTCAAAAATATAAGAGTCGGAATTTCAAAAACGAAAATGTTGCCAAAAATATTGAAGCCCGAAACAAACTAGACATTGTAGCAATAGATATGTTAAGCGATCTAATTATGACCACTAAAAGGAACAAACATATTCTGGTAATGGTGGATGTGTTTTCAAAATACGTAAAATTATATAGTTGCCGCACCACAAAGGGGCAGGAAATATTAAGAAAAATCGACAATTTTATAGCCATAGTAGGAACACCAAAAAAGATTCTACTGGACAATGCAACGTATTTCCGAAATGATCGTTTCAAGGGACAACTTCGAGAACGAGGAATAGAGACAAATTTTGTCAGCATCAGGCATCCACAGAGTAATCCTTCGGAACGATTCATACAGGAAGTGACGAAATTTCTTCGCATTGCAACAGATGGTCAACATCGCCACTGGGACAGGAAAATGGCGGAAATAGAAAGGTATCTAAATACAATTCCGAGCACAGTAACAAAAGAGACCCCAGAATACATCATGAAGGGTGTACTGCCGATAAGGCCATGGGAAGACCAAGAGCCAAAAGAATATCAACAGGTGATTGAAACCGTACAGAGAAGATTACGGCGAAGCAACGAAAAATATATCCAAAGACAGGAACAAAATAGAAAAAGAAGACCAGTGACTTTCCAAAAGGGTGAAAAAGTACTCGTGAGGGCATTACGAGTATCAAATCTTCCTGGGGGCATTTGCGCAAAGTTGATGCCTGTTTTCGAAGGCCCGTACATCGTGAATAATGAAAATGGGATAAATAGTTATGAGTTGAGGCACAGGAACTCGGAAAAGATCCGAGGAATTTATAATATTCACGATGTATACAAATATCACGAATAAAAGACAGAATTACATGAAGTAGATAGTAAGTTAGGATATAAGACGTAGATTAAAGTAAGGAAATATACAGGGAGTTGGTTTTGCCTCGAGAAAATTTATTTAAAAATGCAGATAAATTTTATCGAATACAAGGCGGGGATTTGTTATATTTCTATTTGATATGAAAATTAAATTTTGATAATTATAAACAAAATTCACTTTAATATAAAATATTTTTAATTTTCTCAACCTCGGGCATATAAATTTAGAACAACCTGTATACAACAAATTGTTATATTTAATTTTAAGAAGTGATTAGAATAAGCGTACGAAACTCGGAACAATGTGCTTAGATAAACAAAGTGAATGACGCGTACCATTATCGTTCTTCTCGGAAGGTCGATCATTAGCCTATGCTAAATAAAACTCAGTGAAATAGATGATAGTTCATTATCGTTTTTCGCGGAAGGTTTCGATCATTAGCCTATGCTAAATAAGACTCATTTGAAAGAGAGAATAGGTCATTAAAATTTGTAAATAGTTAGAAAGTATTTTAGAATGGGAATTAAATATTTTCTTTTGAAATCCATTAAGCATATTTAGAAAGATTAAAAATTGGTTTTGAGGAATATTACGAATGAGAGTTGGTGGTGGAAGATTGATTTGTGAATCTGGAAAGGATATTTAGAAAGTAGGGGAATGGATGAGAAAGTGAGATCAGAATGTTTTGAGCTGTCGAGAAGTGAAGTCGAGTAGTAGACGGTAGTGTACGGAGAGTGAGAAAGCCGATGTAGTTCCGTGAGTGTGGAGTATCTATCGTGGAACGAGAAGTAGGCCAGGTCGAGAGTAAAAGAACCTCCTTGAGCCAAGAGTGTCCCGGTAGCTGATAGCAGTTTCGAGAAAGGTAGAACACAGCATCACGACAGACGCAGGAACGAGAGCTATACGAGCTAGTTTTTCAAAGGAGAACATTACTGGAAGCCAGGACGAGGTTTGATCGCAGCCAAGGATAGCAGGAAACGGGTCTTGTGTGAGGACATTTTCAGTTCACCAGGAAAAGGTCAGTCTCATTTGTTTGGACATGAATGTATGGGTTTTTCGTATTAAATTCCACATAAAAAATTGAATAACATAATCAATAATATCAGAAAAGCTTCATCAAACTTAAATAGAGTTGTTCCTAATAACTCCTAATAGTTAAATGTTAATAAAAACTTTCAATTGAAAACCAAAAGGAAATAAGATTCCCATTTGTAAATGTTATGTTTAAGAATAATAAGAAATAGCAAATATTAAGCATTGATTACCTTTTAAATAAAATAAAAAATATTTTGATTATAATTGTAACCCATATGTGTATTTTTTTTACTCTTTTCTTTTCTATCCCGATTAGGAACCATTAAGAAATATTTAGAAGCCACGAAAGTAAGTAATTAATTTATAATTCGCCCTGAGATTGAAAACATATTGATATGTGATCTGGTTAATTAATTAGATTAGTATTAATACATTGATTAAATTAAGTGACATATAAGAATATTATCTCATATCAATAATCAAGATCACATCAATACATATAGTTTAAATATACGAAAACACGAAAATTTTAAGGTTAACTTATGTCTGGTCGAATCCAAAATATATTTGACAATCAATGTAAGCTTGACATATTATTAAGACAATGTAAGACTATATAAGACAATGTAGTAAGCTTGGCAATGTAAGCTTGACATTGTTGTCATGTCGTCAATTATGTTATACTCTCACGTCCAATGCCAAATATATCCGCTAATGTATCAAAAGTTAATTGCAAAAAATAATTTACAATATTTAGCTGCATTTAAAATAAAACAAAATAATTTATGAATGCTGTTTTATATAAATTCAAGATATTATGTAGTTTCTCATAACAAACAAAAAATAAAAAATAAAACAATATGAAAAAACCTTTTTTAAGAAGAGCTTTGATTTAATTATGAATGAAAAAGCAAAAAATAAAAAAAAATCAAACTCGACAGATTATTCGAAAAAAACGTTCGTTAAAAAATGAAAAAATCTAACACATTCGTTAAAGAAAATCTTGGGGCGAAAACCGTTTATTCGATGAAGACGCGCCCCACGCTTTTCTTTAACGAATGTGTTCATTTTTTTTACGAACGTGTTTTTCGAATAATCCGTCGAGTTTGATTTTTTTTATTTTTTGATTTTTAGTTGATTTTTTTATATTGTAACTTTTTGCCACCCATAACTAAATAAAAGCGTTTCTTCAAAAAAAAATTTTCATATTGTTTTATTTTTTACTTTTTAGTCTTACACTTTTCGAACATTAAAACATATCGTCATGTTTAAAAAAAGGATGTAGGTATATGATAGATAACTTTTTTGCATTTATTTTAACTTTTGATACATACATCGTACATTTTCTGTAATTTCTTCATACATTTCTTAAATCAAAATCATTATATACGACTATTACAGTTTTCGCAGTATTTCCATCTCTTGTAATACTTTACTATTGCACGGTGTAGACACTGTTATTTTCTCGCAATGCAGTTCTTCGATGCGCAAGCCGTCGTACGAATCCATACAAGGGTAAACCTCGCTCGGTGTAGTAGCTCCATTTAGTGGATACGTCAGTGATCGTCGCTTGGCGCGTACACTCTTCGTTTCAACCGGTTTGCGGTTTATATGTAAGGGAGCGCATGCTGTATCCATTTGAGCAGCTACACCGAGTAGGGTTCACCCTTGTATGGATACGTACCATACTGATCGCACTCGGCTCAATCAAACGTAAGCTTTGCAGGCTCAATGCAGGCTTTTAAGCCTGTCCTTACGCGAACACTTTCAGGCCCAAGTTCACGACAGCGCAGCGTAGTCACAGTCGAACCCTGCGTTTTATGGACAGTTGAAGCCCACGACAATACTAAGGGCAGCATTCGTCCATCTGCGGTGCCTTAACTTTTTTTCGCTGAAAACTGGATAGAAATCGGACAGAAACAGGATAAACTTGAAACTTTATTATTTATATATGAAGCATAACGTAAACAAATAACGTAAAAAGTGAAATTATATATTGTTCATATAAGTAGCTACTATCTGTAAAAGTTTCAATTTTCTACTTTGTAAAAAACAAGACAATTTAAGTATTGTCCTTTAAAATCGTTTTTTTTTATTAAACAATTCATAAACATAAAAAAGTTTTGATCAACTATTCGTGTATTGTTCCCGCAAATCCATATGTCTGCAAAATTTCATTCGTTTCCATTGAAGAAAAGGCAGTCAAATTAACGTCTAAAAATTTGACGCAAACGATTGAACTAAATAAAAGCGTTTAATAAAACAATTTAATTTCTTAAACGTCTATATTTATATTTTAAACATTTGTATACATTATACAAAAAAAAATTGGCAACATTGCCCTAAACTAATTATTAAACAAAGCTTTAATCAATTTTTCCTTGTTCCAACCTATTTTTGGATGTAGGAAAACAAAAGGATTTCACTCCACTATTTATTCACGTAAATAAACAAAAAAAAACGACTCAAGAACTGTGATGAGGCATTTTTAAAAACTAAACGTATTATAAATGTATGTACAAGCGTCTCCAATGTTTAAAACTTACGCCACCATGAGAAGCACTTTTGAAATGCCATAACACTCCCAGCGGATATGTGTTCGTGTTCAGGTTCACGAAGAAGTAATATAAGATTATTAAAGCAGCAAACTGATAAGCACAGCACCGTCTAATATCCATAAAAATCCATATGGCATCAGAATCTGAATGTATATCAACAGAACTATTAAAGCATGGAACACCCAAGTTGACGTCCTATCTAAGATATTTACAAAAAAGGCCCAAAAGACTGTTTTGGAAACTAGAGATGCAATTCAATGGCCAATATGTGTGGAGATATCGTGCCTTACCTATTATCCTGTTCTTCATAACAGCAAAGTTGATGAGTCTCACTCCGTTGTCGTTTGAGTCTACATGTAGGCTCTCCTTAGCAATGGAGGGAGAAAAGATAATCTCTCTTTCAACTTTGGATACTAAGATTTCTTGTTCTTCCTTCTTGTATGTATGTTGACTTTAAAGCCTGTTTCTTTTTTAATATTAGCCTTCTAAATTGTTTAAATTGTCGCACCATCTTTTTCTTCGTCTGCCAATACTTCTTCATCTATTTGGTGACTTATCTCGTGCTATTCATACTATCCTATCCTCTGCCATTCTACTAATGTGTTCATTCCACTCCTGTTTCCGTTTTGTAACCCATCCATTCATATCTTCTACATTGCATGATCTTCTTATGTTTTCTTTTCTCCCCTTATACAACAGAGTTTTCCCTAATATTCGTTGAAGTATTTTCATCTCTTTTGTTTCTAGTTGTCGTCTCGTTTTAGATGTGTCAGGTCTTGTCTGCGCCGTATACGTCAATATAGGTCTAATTGCTGTTTTATAGATTCTTGCTTTTGTGTCTTGTCTTAGGTGTTTTTTCTTTCAGATTGTATCATTAATCGATCCCGCCGATTTACTTGCTTTTAAGCTTTGTTGTTATATTTCCTCTTCAACATCTCCGCAACTGGTTATATCGATTTCCATATATCCAAACCTTGCTTCCTGCTGTATTATTTTCCCTTCAATTTCGATTTTACATAGTAGTGGGTATTTAGATGCCGTACATTTGATTTTTTGGGCTGATATTATCATATTGTATTTCTTAGATGCTGTATTGAAGATGTGTTATTCTTTGGAGATCGTCTTTTGTCTCGGCGATTAATTCGGCATCGTCTGCATAACATAATATTTGGATTCCTTTGTTCCCCATTCTGTAATCATGACCTTTACGTACTTTATTATATTAAAGAGCAGTGGGCTTAACAAGTCACCTTTTCTGACTCCGCCTTGTACTGGTATAAACTGTGTTAGTTTTCCATTTATCTTTGCCTCTATTCGATTATGGAAGTAGATGTTTTTGATGTTTTGTATAATATTGATTGGTATCTTTCTTCTATATAGTAAGTGTAAGACGTTTTCGACTTGGATGCGATCGAAAGCCTTTGTCAGGTCTATGAAACATAAATATGCTAATTTATTGTACTTGATGGCCTTTTCTTTGATCTGCCTCAGTACAAATACGGCGTCTACGCAGGATCTTCCGGATCTGGATCCTTGTTGTTTATCTGATAAAGTTGTTAGTTTATTGATTTTGTTTGTTAGGACTTTTGTGATTAGCTTAAGTGCGGTGTTCAGTAAATTTATACCTCTATAACTGAGGTGCTCAGAGCAACAGTGGCCTAAGCCACAAATTGAGGGTTTTTAGATTTACAGATTTTTAGGTTTATAGGTTTATAGGTTTATAGGTTTTTAGATTTTTAGATAATGTATCAATAATAGCAGCAAAATTAAACCTTCGGATTAACAAGGGTCTACGCAACCTACCTCTATATTTGGCTAAATGGCGCTACATAATTTGTAGCGTCATCCCATAAGTGTAATGGAAATACGAATGCAAAGATTGCATTTATCTCAAACCTCCGTTTATGGGGATAGGTCACTGTTGAGCGCCTCAATTGTTGGGGTATTCTTTGTCTCCTTTCTTGATCGTTGGTATCATTATGCGGTTTCTCCATGCGTCTGGTATCTTGCAGTGCAATATTAGTTTTTTGTAAGTTTTGTCATCTGTAGGGTTATACTTTCTCCTCCGTATTTTAGAAGCTCGCTGGTTATTCCGTCTGGTCCTGGTGACTTCCTATTGGATACTTACGCTAAAGCACAATTAAGTCATAACATTTATTTGTCCAACCGTGCAAATTTATATTAGACCAACATCTTGACCCTTAATTTACCTTTAGATACCGTCGCTTCAGTCGTTCCGAAACAATGAAAGATTCTTGTCGGTGTTATGCAGTTATGGATCGAATTGTCATGTAGCATGTTTGATTGGGGGAGCAGCTGAGCAAGGGCTTGGCGTCACATTGCCCCCTCCCTAAGCGATGTCTACCTGTAACCTTGTAGCTTACACAATAGGTTCCTGTACTCAGACAAGACTGACTAATTTTCTCTGTTAAGTGTGTCAAATATGATCTCTCAGTTCCGTGTAAACGCACTTACCACTTACATAATAATATAATGCCCTATGCCTAATTGTTGAAAAAACTAGCGCTCTAATAATAATCGAGCGAAAATATCATAAATACAGCTTTATATAGAACAGTTTTACACGTAAATTTACTTTATTAACAGTATTGTACCAACCAATAAAAATAAAATTTAATTGATAAAACGTCACAACTGTGTAATCGGATTGGTTTTTTATATAAAAGTAATAAATTCTGTTTTAATGAAATTTCAATTTCGTGTTTGAAATTATTGAGCACTTACAAAATGTATTGTCGAGGAAATTCTATGATGCAGTTTTAATTTCGTGATATATTGTTAAAAAATTGATAAAATTATGTAGGTCATTTTAGGCAAATAGGAAAATATTTTTAAGTTGTCAGTTTGGAAAAATAAAATCTCGGCAAAAGCAAAAATAAATGTCAGTTTAAAAATAATCCAATAAAGAGGTAAACAATAAAAAAGGAAACATGGAAATGGTAACATCTATTTTTACGGCAAAAATGGCGTATGTTTTATGTTCGGTCTTTAATTGTTACAACGGTTGACCTAGATACTGCTAAATATTGTTGTTGACATAATAGTATACATATGTACATAAATCTGATAAATTTGGGGAAAATATTGAAATTATTGTATTTTTGTCTAAATGATTCAAAACTAATTGGGTACTTGCATATTTTTTTATTATATAATAATGTTCAGTTTGGTTTAAAAATGAGATTTTTTCAAAATTTCACGTTTCAAAAACTCATAATAACTTAGAAGTACAAATAAAATCTTCTCTGTATTTAAAATAGTTCAAACGACCCGTGGCGTCACCAAATTATATTTTATTTATGTTTATGGTTATATAACGAAGTAAATGTACTTAACAGGTTATTTGTATTTTATTCAAAAATTAAACTAACTTTCTTATCTACCACTTTCAAAAATTTTTTATTAAAACAACCAAAAATAAAAAAAAATATACGAATCGCCCAGGATTCGAACCCGCGTCCCTCCAATCTCGGAGCTAACGCCCTACCAACTACTCCAGCGAGGTCCTTGTAATTGACGTCTAAGTTTCGGATATAATAACACAACACGGTGACAAATGGTGTAAAAGTTATGCCTACATAATATTTTATTATTTTACTACAGAGAAACACAAATCCAAAAACACAAGAATTATAATAAATAATACATTTTCTAAAAACACTAATATATTCTTTTAATGACTTATTTGCACGGTTACAGATACATACATACCTATCTTGAAAGATTAGCAATGAACTACATTCTGTCTGTGTGCACAGGCGCGCAGATTTATGTACAATTTTACCCTCAATCGAATCGCCGCTAAAGAAGAATATCTTCAAAAAACGAAGCGGAATAATTTACCTAACGAGGGCGACGACACAGCTTGGTCTATACGTGAAAATCTGTTCTACGAATACGATAGAAAAACTTGATTTGGAAAAACTACGGCAATGTCTAACCTTTAGCTTTTTCTATTTGTCTTGAGTTTTATTGATTGCCCTAGCGAAAGCTTCCTTATCAGGGAACTGACGAAAATGATGCTTGAATGGGATCTCCATTTATGATGAGGTAATAAGTTTATAAATCCATAACAAATATTTGTGTCTCTTTACAGTTATTTTTTCGTATTTTTCTTTCGAATGTTATTCGTTCCAACATTTAACTTGATTTAACTGGTTTTATGATGCCAATGTAGATTGATATAGGCTTTTTAAAAAACTGTATGATATATTCTCTGCTCTCTTATGAGTAAGCTGATGATGTTTAGCAAATATTAGCAGCAGGGGAGTGCAATTAGAACGAAAATATTCATTGTTTCGGGAAAATTCAAACAAGCTTATATTTTTCTAAAACTTTTTTGTTAGTTTATATACATCTTAAAGTAAAAAGTTCTACTCGCAGACTTGGCCGCTAATTTTTTATTAATTGTTTAAACAATAAAAATTATTTTGTGTAAATAATTTTAAAAATATCGTTGAATTCATCATTTTACTTTGATCAAATATGTTTCTATTTTGTTTTTGATTATGCTGAATCCGAATATGTCATTGCAATTTAAAAATTCTTATACAGAAAGCTCTTATACAGTATGTCTGCGTAGCTAGGAATCATATGCAAAACTTTTTTATTAACAATTTTACGAAAAAAAAGTTATTCTTCATAAAATGCTCTGGATAGTCAAAAATTTAAAACTTAACCGACATATCAAATGTTATCAATTTTATACGAGTTATGCCAAAAATATAAATTTCGTTAAAGTGTAAAGTACCTTCATATTTCAGAATATCAAAAAATGCTATTATGAAAAGTTGTTTGAAATTAAAAACTATGTTTTAATATACAATTACATTATTCTAATCGAAAAAAAAATTTTCAATTTTTTCTCACTTTACGGATACCCATCATCATTTTATTAAAATTATGATAACTAGTTTATTATCAATTTTACGAAAAAAAGTTATTCTTTATAAAATGCTCTACCTGGTCTAAAATCTAAGATAAAACTAACAGATATCAAACTTTTGCAATTTTATACGAGGTATGTAAAAAATATTAATTTTACTTAAGAGTTAAGTGCCTTTATTATTCACAATATTTTAACTAGAAGGATGTAATCGAACACTGAAACATATTTTTTAATTCCAAACAACTTTTCTTCATATCAATTTTCGAGATTGTGAAATATAAAGGTACTTTTACTCTTGAATGAAATTCATATTTTTTGGCATACCTCGTATAAAATGAGTAAAATTTGACATTTCGTGGTTTCATCTTAGATAATATACGATGCAGAGTATTTTATAAAGAATATCTTTTTTTCGTTAAACTGATAATAAAAAAGGTATTAATAGGTTTCAAGTTACGCAGACATACTGTATAAGAGCTAGAAAAATTTTTTTTTGTTGAACATTTATTATTGTTGAAGCTTATTATTAAATGTATTTTAGGTAAGTTTTATAGAAAAAAGTTTTGATCACTTTGTATAAACATTATTTTAACTGGTAATTTTCGGTTTTTGTATTTCATTTTTGTTATCTTTCTTAATTTTCTCAAAAAGAAATAGTTTATTTCATTTCTAAAGTGAAATAATTTAGTGCATTTTTAAGATTGCGTCCTAAGCTTTACAAAAGCACCTATAAAACTGTAATAGATATGTTCAACCTTAACTAATACCGTCTTAAGTTTGTAGTAATTCTGTAAAACTACGATGTCTTCAAAAATTACATTCTTTGAGACGTCGTATCATTTGAATTAAATTTTTCAGATTTTTTTTGAGAGGAGCATCGTTTAGTAAGATGTCTGAAAGGTAACCTGTGCAAAATTAAGAGTCTTATAAGAAACATTGTATTAGTTACACATTTTTAAATCATTTTTAAACCAAATTCATGCAAGTCTCATTTTCCGCCCACACCATACTTATGCCCGTACATTTTATTTCTTTTTATTACAACCATAAGGTAGCTAAATTATTCTTCTATCATGATCAACTTATAAAATTCCATTGGATCCAATAGTTAAAGAATTACATTAAAATAACTCAACCGTGCACTTCGCCGTAAATACGCTAGTTTGCAGTGCGCCAATGTTTGTGAGAAGGGTGAATTTAGAGTTATAAATAAATAAATATAGAAGCTACAGATTTAATTTTAGACAAATCTTTATACAGGGTTTTTTGTAAAATTTTCTGAATTTATGAACGGTCAAGTCAGTTTTTATCTACAATTTATATTTTCGGGTATATCACAAGAGTGTGAGAATAAACTGAAAATAATGCGACAGATTTTAGAAAATTTGTTGTCTGGCAATAGACACGAGAGCCCACAGGGCTAGAGTGGCTACTGTCCATTGACAACAAATTTGAGTAAAAATGAAGCATTATTTTCTTATTTATTCTTACTGTCGTGTGATATTCGTAAGATTATTTTTTAATACGTATATTATGGATATTTTCTTAACCCGGGAGTAGTCGCGCTCACTTCTGTAACGTCGATAGTCGCGTGTGAGATTCTATCTCAAAATACGAATTTAAAACAAATTTTTATTTTGTACTATTTTTATCTACTTTTTATATTGAAAATATATATTTCGAACAATTTTATTAAAAAAACCTGTGTTAACGGCCACCTGCCAACATCGGCCACCTGTCCTAACGGCCAGTTTAAAAATTTCCCAAACCAATTATATGTAGACTACAAAAACTGGCAATACCGTCCACCTTTCTATATCGGCCAATAGTTCTTTCATTTTTAGTGGCCGTTACTGACAAATTTTACTGTACAGTAAAACCTGTGTTAACGGCCACCTGCCAACATCGGCCACCGGTCCTAACGGCCAGTTTAAAAATTTCCCAAACCAATTATATATAGACCACAAAAATTGGCAATAGCGGCCACCTTTCTATATCGGCCAATAGTTCTTTCATTTTTAGTGGCCGTTACTGACAGGTTTTACTGTATTACGAAAAAGGATGAAATGTGAGATTCTATCTATCGGCGCGACTACTCGCGGGTTAAAGCTAATTGGCTCTCCCAAAGCCATAAATTCCACAAAAAGAAGAAGAAGAAAAAAAAAATTCCTACGCATTACTACACCCTTCCTCGAGGCACTTACGAAATTTTTTCAAAATTGCAAAATTTTTCATCAAGTTATCGCGAAAAAGGATAAAAATTGAGATTCTATCTCACCGCGAGACTACTCGCGGGTTAAATATGACAGTTGTCAAAACTAGGAAACAGGTTGCCATTAAACAGAAACAATCTACTTAAAAAAATTCTATCGGTAATTTTCTACAGTAGATAATTCTCAGTATAGTTTTAATCTGATTGGACAGAATTAAATGATCAAATATCTTACTACACGATTGGAAGTGAAAATCATCAAAAAATAATCGGAGTTATTTAAAAAAAAATCTGCTTTCGCATTTCAATTGTTTAATAAAAAATGAAGCACCCACTTCTCGAGTAGAACTTTTTGATATGTTGTTTATTAAACATGTCTTAATGAAATTACAAAAAGTTCTATCTTGTTTGATTTTTTCCGAAGTGAAAATCTATATAATACACTCCCCTAGAGTTCGATTTTTTGCGAAAATAACCCAGTTTATTGTATGTGTTCATTATCCTTATAAAACTTATAATAAACTAGTGATTTTGCTTGTCGCCATGAGATGAAGGATCCAATTAATTGCCATATTTATATTCCTACATACAAGTGCCTACAGCCTACATACTATTTTAACTCCACTATTTTTTTTTACTTTTAAAATTAACAAACTTTCAAGAGAATTAAAAATTAAATTTTTAAAATAATAAACGTCTTGCATGTAAACCAAGTAACTATAAAGTAACATAGAGCTTTAACTTTTTGATTAATAAAGTAACAAGTAGTTTCGTCAACTTGGCGAAAAATTTAGTCACTGATAAAGGAGTAGTAAAATTTTCAAGTAAGGATAGCTGCAGACTTGGATGACAAAGACCTCAGAATGATTTCAGAACTCTACTGGAATCAGACTGCATATATTAAAATTAAGGGGGAAGAAACAGATCACATATAAATGCTACGTGGAGTTAGACAGCGATGTATCTTATAATCTTATCGCCGTTGATATTAAATTTAATATTTATGTACTCAGAGTAAATTTTTAACAAGGCTCTATACGGAGTAGAAGAATTTATCCTTCTTAGTGGGAGAAGAGTAAACAATATTAAAAATGTTGAATACCCAGTAAAAATAAGCAACGGCAAATCTAGGGGATTTTTGTTATTGTATGATGTAGTTGGAAACAATGTTATATAAGTGTCAGATGTCAACGAGAAGTAAAAAAATGTGTCAAAAAAAAGAAAAATAAATGTTGATTTTGATGTTTAAGTTATTTGTAGAATTATTGAGTTTTCTTTTAAAATAAAACTGACTAGAAGTACTTCGGTGTTTAATTAACATCCACGCAATTCTGCAAAACATCAGGTTATGGGCCCAGATCACTTGTTTTCGTGAGTATTTCGCCAGTAAAAAAAGTCAGTGTTGAAGAGCCTGTGTCGGTAGTTTGCCGCGGCCAACGAAAATAAAAAAGAAAAGCTGAAAAAAAGGTGAAAAAGAAGCTCGAGTATATATACATAAAAAAAGAAAAACATAAATCCGAAAAATGGAAAATTCATCGGCTGCGTTGAAACTTAGTGGTGGTGACAACTGGGTAGCCTGGAAATTTCAAACAAGGGTAGTGCTAAAAAGCCGTGGTTATTATGACATAGTAATAGGAAAGTCTGTGAGACCGAGCACTACTGGAGATGACCAAAAGAAATGGGATGCTGGTGATTCAAAAGCACAAGAATTTATAGTAACCAGAATAGAGCAAGGCCCTATGACACACATTTTATCCTGTGAGACCTCGAAAGATATGTGGAAAAAGTTGAAGTCTGTCTACGACAAAGAGTCAGAGGTGAGCATTCATTTAATGCAACAAAAGTTTTTTCTCTTGGAGTTTTCATCAGGTAAAAATGTTGCCTCATTCATATCACAGCTTGAAGAGATAAAAAATAAGCTAAAGCAAGCTGGTGAAGAGCTGTCCGATAAAATGATCATGACAAAAATACTTATGGCATTGCCAGAGGAATATAAGCATTTTCGGTCCGCATGGGAATCCGTACCATCTGATAAACAAACCCTAGATGAACTTACATCAAGACTACTTATCGAAGAAGAAAGAAGTAAGTCAGCACAGGGCAGCACAGCATTGGCGATGAAAAGTGATACAAGCAGAGAATTTAAAGGGCAAAAGAAAACCAGGTTAAAGTGCCATTTTTGTGGCAGAGGTGGCCATATTGCGAAAAATTGCTTTTTCAAGAAGAAAGAGAGAGATAATAATAGCCAGAAAGACATAAAAGTATGCAGTCAATGTAAAAGACGAGGACACAACTTACAAGAGTGTTGGTTTAATAAAAATAAAAATGAAAAACAACAGACAAGCAGAGAAGAAAATAAAATTGACAGTAATGCATTCATGGTATATACTGGGAGTAAGAAAAATAAAAATGAATGGTGCTTGGACACAGGAGCTAGCGAACATATGTGCTGGAATCAAGATCTGTTTGAAGAATTGATAGAGATAAGCTATAAAAAACAAGTAAAAGTCGGAAATGGAAAAAAATTACCAGTTAAAGGTATTGGAAAAATAACTCTATGGGCATTTAATGGTAAGAAATTTATAAAGTCAACCCTGTCAGATGTATTATTTGTGCCAGATTTAAAATTTAATTTATTCTCAGCTGGATGTGCCTTAGATAAAGGTTATAAGATGTTTTCAAACAATGAAAAATGTGAATTTTATAATGACAAAGGAGAAATAAGAGCATTGGCAACACGGGATAACAAATTATACAAAATGTTATTCTCACAAGAACAAAACACTGAAACCTTTGCAAATATTTTAATTTCGGAACGCACCCCTAACGAAAACTTGTCTGACGGTCAAGTTCAAGAAAACAGCTGTTTAGTAGATGTATTTTTATCAGAGTGTAATTCTGCAAAAACAACAGAAAGTTTGAGAGTTTGGCACTGCAGACTAGCACATCAAAATACTACATATGTGAGAAACTTTTTAAGGCAAAATAACATTGATTTTATAGACGAAAAATTCGTGTGTGAACAGTGTTTAACAGGTAAACAACACAGAATACCATTCAAGTTAAGTGAATCAAGAGCAAGTGAGCCATTACAATTAGTGCATACAGACGTATGTGGCCCTATGGAAGAAGAGTCTTTAGGGGGAAATAGGTATTTCCTGTTGTTAAAGGATGACTATACAAATTATAGGTACGCGTATTTCATGAAAAATAAATCAGAAGTTAAGAAACACCTTAAAAATTTTATATCATTAGCCGAGAGAGAGACAGGCTACAAGATGAAAACTTTACGATCAGATAACGGTTTAGAGTTTATGAACCAAGAAATAAAGGAGATGCTTGACTATCAAGGCATAAAACATCAGAGATCAGTAGTGTATACGCCTCAGCAGAACGGTAGGGCTGAGAGGGAAAATAGAACCCTAGTTGAATCAGCCCGAACTATGATACAAGGGCAAAAGTTGAATAAAAACTTGTGGGCAGAGGCCATACATACAGCAGTGTATGTTTTAAACCGAACAGGCCCTAGTAGCATAAAAAATGTGACACCTTATGAATTATGGTACAAAAAGAAAGTCAATAATATTTCTACACTCAAGAGTTTTGGTTCTAGAGTATCAGTGCATGTCCCAAAAGAGAAGAGATTAAAATGGGATGCAAAAAATATGTTTGGTTTCTTTATTGGCTACAGTGAGGATGTAAAAGGTTACAAAATATTTGTCCCAGACAAAAATAAAGTTGAAATTCATCGAGATGTCATATTTTTGCCCGAGAAAACCATAGAAATAAAAAATGGGGAGACAGACATGAATAAAAACATACAGATGATATGTGAGGAGATAAAGTCAGAAGAAGATGACAGTGAAGCAGAAGAACCTCAAAATAATAGAGAAGAAAGCAGTGAGAGTGACCTCGAAACTGATAGCAGTATTGAAGATGTGAATGAAATAGAGCAGGAGCATGGATATGACCTGAGAAGACATATAAAAAGACCCTCAAGATATGATGATTATGTTCTGGATGATGACGAAATGAGTTTGTTGACTTTTAGTGATGATGAAGAACCCCAGACGTATGATGATGCAGTGGCCAGTAGTGAGTGTAAAAATTGGAAGAAAGCTATGCAATCAGAAATAAATGCGTTGCTAGAAAATGAAACATGGGAGTTTGTGCAAAGTAGTGATGGTCAAAAAGTCATTGAGTGCAAGTGGGTGTTCAAGAAAAAGAAAAATGAAAATGGTAAAGTAGTGAAATATAAAGCTCGTTTGGTAGCTAGAGGTTTTCAACAAATTGGTATGTGTTTTAATGATATTTATAGTCCAGTAGCAAAATTACCATCAATAAGGATTTTCTTAGCCATGTGTAATACTTTTGATATGAAAATTCATCAAGTAGATGTTTGTAGTGCATTTCTAAATGGGGATATTAAAGAAAATGTTTTTATTTCACTCCCAAAGGGATTTAAAGAAAAAGAGGGCACTATTTGCAAATTAAGAAAATCCTAATATGGTTTGAAAAGTTCACCTAAAAATTGGAATGACAAATTTCATAATTTGATGCAAAATTTGAGTTTTTCAAGATCTGAATATGAATATTGTCTTTATATTAAAGTAAATGAAAAAGGTAGGATATACATTTTGCTGTATGTTGATGATTTGCTGTTGGCAGGTACAAATGATCAAGAAGTTGAGAAAATAAAATACATTTTAAACAAAAACTTCAAAATGAACGACTTAGGTCAAATAAAACATTTTTTGGGTATGTGCATAACTCAAAATTTGTCTGAAGGCAAAATAAAAATTAATCAAACTGTTTACTTAAAAAATGTTTTGAAGAAATTTGACATGTCAAGTTGCAAGCCATCAACAACACCAATGGATAATAATTTTCACCACGATTTTCTCAAACGAGAAAAATCTGAGAGCATAGAGATAGAAAAGAAATGTAGAGTTGCTATAGGATGTTTGATGTATGCAATGTTATGCTCAAGACCAGATTTGTGTATAGCTATAGGTATATTAAGCAGGTATCAAACATGTGCAAGTAACGATTTGTGGGTAGCAATAAAAAGAGTATTGAGATATATTCAAAGCACAGTTACTATGAGTTTGATATACTATAAACATAAATATAAACAGGAAAATTTGATAGTAGGGTACTCAGATTCAGATTGGGCAGGTGACCGTACTGATAGAAAATCTACATCAGGATATGTATTCAAAGTTTTTAATTGCACGGTGTCATGGGCATCACGGAAACAGTCTACAGTCAGTTTGTCCTCTACTGAAGCTGAATATGTTGCACTAAGTGTATGTGTGAGTGAAGCATGTTGGCTAAGATACTTAATGTATGATTTAAAAATAAAACCTGATTATGTAGCGGTTCTAATTCATGCAGACAATCAAAGCGCTATAAGGGTTAGTAGAAATCCGGAATTTCATAAAAGACTAAAACATGTTGATATTAGATTTCATTTTGTACGAGATAAAATTAAGGAAAATATTGTTGTATTAAAATATCTTAATACAAGTGACCAACAGGCTGACATATGTACAAAACCATTAGGTTTAACTCTGTTTAAAAAATTTAGAGAGTTGCTAGGTTTAGAATAAAAAAAAATTAATTTAGATCTAGGAGATTTACCGTTGAGGGGGGGTGTTGAATACCCAGTAAAAATAAGCAACGGCAAATCTAGGGGATTTTTGTTATTGTATGATGTAGTTGGAAACAATGTTATATAAGTGTCAGATGTCAACGAGAAGTAAAAAAATGTGTCAAAAAAAAGAAAAATAAATGTTGATTTTGATGTTTAAGTTATTTGTAGAATTATTGAGTTTTCTTTTAAAATAAAACTGACTAGAAGTACTTCGGTGTTTAATTAACATCCACGCAATTCTGCAAAACATCAAAAAATCCACAAGTAAGAATTTCCTGTAGCTGGCTGTATTCCAGCATATATTTATATATAAATAATATTAGATATGCCGACGACACCATGGTAATATCATATAGTTTAGAGGGACTTCAGAGGCTAATGGACAAAATCAACGAGTACAGTCAACAGTACGGACTAAACATTAATACGCAGATATTGCGCGTAAAACATTACTGTTACCTGGGAACTATTATAAACGAACAGTTGAGCAATGTACAGGAAATAAAGTGTTGCATAGAGAAGGCAAGAACGGTCTTTAGCAAAATGGGCGCCATCTTCAAAAGCCACAACACATTCCTAGATACAAGAATGCGTCTTTTGAGATGTTATGTTTTCTCTGTAATATCGTACGGAGCGAAAGCATGGACGCTTATAGACACCACTAATAAAAAACTTGAAATATTTGAGATGTGGCTTTATACAAAAATGCTGAGAATATCATGGACAGCATGAAGAATGAAGAAGGAACCGGAGATTGTGTTTGCCATCAAACGCATAAAATTGCAGTATCTGGGACACGTTATGAGAAATCAGCACCGTTACTCCCTGCCGCACTCCATATTGCAAGGAAAAGTCAAAGATAAGCGAGGACCCAATAGAAAGAGAATATCATGACTGCGGAATTTGAGAACATGGTATAAGAAAACTTCAACGGAACTGTTTCGAGCCAGAGCGAGCAAGGTTATGATTGCCAATATGTTTTCCAACATTCCAAGCGGATAGGAACCAGAATAAGAAGAAGAAAGAATAACTGAATCTCAACGTAAAACTACACGTAAAATAGTTGGAAGGTGTCAATTTACTTTCATTAAAGGGGAGTCCGTTATACAAACGTAAACATTTCCTAATCATTCTGATAATGAACAGTTTCAAAGTATTCGTATTCAAAATAAAGAAAATATTCTGAAATGATTATTCTGAATGACACACTTGAGATAAACAGCTCATTACCCCCCAACCTAGTGACATTAACTTATAATAAATTTTGTGGAAGTATGGAAAAGATTTTCAGTCTATTATTGTTAGCCACACTAAATCCATCAATCATATTAGCTTATTTGTATCATTTTCAGTAATAGCCTTACCACGCTTAGTAGGATTTTGCCGCATTTAATATTGCCTTGCCGCGTTTAATATTGCTCTCTGATTGCATCTTTTTACCTTCTTCTAGAGCGTCCTACAAACCGTCTATTATTAGGTCTATCTCAATACACATTGTTTATAAGACGATTGTTGTTACTACGTATAGTCGGTTTCCAAACTCAGACACAACTGGCAAGTGATTTTAGTAAGTAATTTGGCCATTTACTAATTTTTGGCAATTTTACTAACTATTTAGTAATTATTAACTATTTAGAAATTATTTTTTTGTCAATTTTACCAAATTGGCCAAATTACATACTAAAATCACTAGCCAGTTGTGTCTGAGTTTAGCGAACCGACTTTATCACATCACATACTGCCCATCTTGGTCTATCGGCCTATATTGACCTTTATATTTATTTAACCCTTAAGTACTAACACCCCGTCTCTCAGACGGCATCGCTTGTCGAAAGTGGGATATTTCGCTTCCTTGAAAATTTTGAAGGTCACCCGTTTATGACTTTTCAAGTTGGGTTGTTCTTTAGTAGTATTGAATTCGGCAATTTGCGGCAGGTTGTTATTCGACAGATATTTAGCCTCAAAGTGTGATTTCCGTCTAATAGACGGGGTGTTAGTGTTTGTGTCCAGTTCGTCATTACACATAATGTGCCTCAGTTCGTCAAAAAACATCAAATAAGGGAATAAAGACCCTACGGAAACTCTTTTGAAATGGTTTGATGAGGTAGAAGACGACATAAGCGAAGTGGAATCAATTTGTGATGAAAATATTGCCACTGACTACCATTCCTACACTGTACTAATTATAGTACCTGTCAGTTTTTTTTTATTTTAACATTTTTTAAAAACCTTCTTATTTTCATTTTTCTTACTCTTTGTTTAACTCGATTATAAATTTTTATTAAGATTCTTTAATTTGTTTAAATTTTATCACACTTTTTTTCAGGAGTAAAAAGGTACACAAACAATCCTTCCATTTTTGTTATGTTTTTTTTATTTTAATAAATACAGAAAAACTAGATTAATTACTATGTTTTTAGATAATCAATACTTTCAGTAAGTGATCGAGGTATTTTTTTGCATTAAAATATTTAACAAAAACAAAAATTACCACTAAAATATTAAACCCGTCTGTCAGGCAGTTAGTTAGTGTTTACGTCATTGATTTAAGGTGTTAGTACTTAAGGGTTAATGTATATACCTATGTACACCTATTAAATATATGTACTTAATAATTTTTTAGAAAATTGAAGTTTTTTTTAATTCAGAAATTTAATTCTCCAAGCGAATTAGGTATTATAATAGACCTAATAAGCTAAAAAGGAAAACTGAAAACAAATTTAAAACGCGAATAATCTTTAAGTTGCCTAGTCGTGTGGTTGCATCAGATAAAAACGTTAAATTAATACTTTACGCAAAACTAGATACATCAATGTTAGAGACTTCCTCAGATGTTGATGATCAGCGTGGGAATCTTCCATTTGGTGGGATTTTCATGCATTCGGCTCATTAAAACGGTTAATAAAGAGCAACGATGTAATTCTAACGTTTGTTAGAGATTACTGCTAGGGAAAAATGTCGATAAAAGTCTGAAATATTAAAGCAAAGGGTAGATTTATCTAGATATTAGCAAAACAACATTTAGCTTAATATTAACAAAAACTATTTCTACATCTTAAATATACTATTCAATTTTGGATTACTAAACAAAATAAAAATTTAAAATTACGAAAAAAAACGAGATTAAAAATATGGATAATGCAGTGATCAATACGGATCTAGGAAGTAATAGCAGACATATAAAAACAGAAGCTGATGTGAAATAGTACTACGAACAATTGGAAATATGATGATTCCAATATAAACGAACAAATACAAAAATTTAATAAAGACAAAAAAAATTTGATGATAACTACCGTTAAAATCACATAAACTGTTATTTGAGTACCTACTTTGAACTAAACTTGCGTGCATAGAAATCGGCCCACTTTAAACTTTTGACTTGAAATATATTTATTTCTGAAACTAATTGCTTCCAGAGTAGGACCAATAATAACCTGCATCAGAAACAAGACCTGACTCAGCCACAACACAAAGACTACTGGAAACATCTTACTGGACTACTGGAAACATATTAAACAACTGTCATTAGAAGACAATATAACGTAAAGTGTATAAACGAATGGACACTAAATAGAAAAAGAATGTGTGTGTACTTTGTACGCACGTAAGAAGTTATACTTCTACTACATATTATGTTATTTTTAAGGCAATACCAAAAATTTAAAAAAATAAAAGAATAAAACGCACACAAACACATTGAAAAATGCCACAAAGAAAAAATGATTTCTGAACGAAAATAATTGTTGGCAAAAATTTTAAATACGCATTTTCTAAAAAAAAAATATATAACAAATATACTTACAATCATAAAATCCATAAAAAAATAAAAAAATAAATACTTGCATTGGGAAACGAACCCGTGACTTTCGGATCGCTTTGATTCGTAATCGAAGCCTAGACTCACTCGTCCAATTCCACATTATTTGTCATGTGGAAAAATAGGGTAACTGATCGTTTTACTCTTTGACAGTTGTTTTGAATATAATTAAATTATGTAGTTTAAATTTTGTGGAAGAAAATATTAAAATATAACAAAACAGTAAGAAAACAATATATTAGATGAAGATTGGTAGAACTTTTGTTGGTAATCAAATTAAGTATGTAAATCAAAGCATTACATACCTACTAGATAAATAAATCTACGCCAAAAAATCATAATTTAAAAATAAAAATCGGACCTAATTTGGGATTTCTCTCTAAAATCCCCATTCTTGAGAAAATAAATGTACAGTAGAGCGTCGATTATCCGAACGTCGATCAACCGAACGACCGCTTATTCTAACTATCGACTCCCGCGTCCCGCACTCGAATACCGAGCAAGCGTTAGTAATTGACGCTTAAAATATCTTCAATTTTCTTCAATATTGTATCCAAAAATAATTATTTTGTTGCAAAGACTGCACTTTTTTGTTTAGTTGCTAGTTGTCATTATCAAGATATAAATAAATATGTAGGTATATAAATATGGCTTTTATTCACTTGTGGATAAATATGTATGACTATAAATATGTATCAATATATTGTAGTTCGATTATCCGGACAAATCGGTTTTCCGAACACCTATGTCCCCCAATTAGTCCGGCTAATTGACGCTCTACTGTATTTCAACCTAATCCAAATGTATAATTACAATATGATTATAATAAAAACTACTTACCAAATTAAAATGAGTTTTCCTTGTCCAAAATAGTCCAAAAGTCCAAAAATATAGGTATATGAAAACTATTTAAAAAGGCAGTATAACTATTAACTAACTTTTGTTTGTTGTTTCTTTTCACAAAAATTTTAAAACGCAACAACCATAAATAATCAAACTACAGCTGTACCACAGCCGCCATATTGAATAATTTTTGACATGTCATTTGAACATCCAATCAGAACAAAGTTATAATGCGCATGCGCCGGGATCATAGGTTTTAACATATAAAAATTCACCCTCATATCGCCGGTAAAGAAGTATAACTTCAAAAAAAAAAGAATGAAATAACCACATAACCAGAATGGGGAAGATACGTGTGTTCAAAATAGTAAGAGATAAATCACCAATCAGTAGAAGAGATAGGAAGAACCTTCCATAGAGGTATCAGTCCGCCAATGAACAAGCAGAATTGCTTATAAAGAGGAATAAGAAGAAGAATTACTTTCATCAAAAAAAGTTTTTTTTAATATCGTCGGCCTCATATGAAAAGCCCCAAAATAAGCAAATATGAGATTTTTTCGCCATCTGATTAATATTTTTGGTACGCATGCAGATCAACACAAAAAAGTTTAAAAAAGTCAATAGATGTCACTAGAACCAAAACAAAGAATTCTACCCACCTCCACGGCGTTGGTGAATCACATGAAACTTGCCAAAGTCCATCAGTGTCATTTGGGTTAGATGTACTTTTGCTGCGCTGCTGTGTTATTTCTTCAAGAAAAGTATTAAATGCTAATAAATCTTTAAGGAAATAATGTAAACTTATTGAAGGTAAGTTCGGTTTGATCATATTATTATAGTTTTTGTGTTAATTACATTTAAGTAGCTTATCCTTAAAACCCCACATTCGTTTTTCTTGTGGGACTTAAACATTTTTCACAGTTTATTTTTGGAGACATTAATGGAGTTACGCATATTTCTTTATGATTTTCGTTATTACATGTGTCTATCTCCAAAAATTTTCCTTAGAAAGTAGCTGTGTCAAGTAAGATAAAGTTTTAAGTCAAAATCATTCTTTAAATCAATTTTTTTCGTCTCCTGTAAAATTTGTTAATTTAGACTTAGGTACTTTTCATATAAGGCCGACGATATGAAAGAATATGACTTAAGAGAGTTTTGCAACTCATTCACAATATTCGACTCTATTTAAGAAATCGCATCTGCGTGGGAGTTCGTAAAGTATTCAACGATTGTGAAGTCATGGAGAAAGTTTTTACCAAAACATCGAAAATGAGGTCGAACTAGCAGTTAGAGACGATGAAAATGAACTGCCTATCCATACAGTTTATTGAACGCAATTCCTGGGATATATACGAAACCAAAACGACACAAGATGATAAACAGCAACACACCCAAACAACGAACTTAATTTGCAAAATATAGGAATAGTAATTTATTAAAAAAGAATAAAGGATTCCATAAACGAAAAACACTTAAATAGAGATAAAAATTAACAACAATATTAACGACCAGGATATTAAGCACTTAAAAGATTGGAACTCGATTTTTAATACAGCACCTATAGGCTTGCAAACATGTCAAAATCAGTATAATATTAAGGGCTAGACTTTGTTATTCAGAGCTCATCCCCAATGCATCTGGTGCTTAGGGTTACTGCTAAGGCACATATCGGGAGTGTTAAGGCTTTTCGGCAATATACTGATAAAAACAGTTAACTCCGGGGGTTTGAGATGGATGAACACGAATACTTCGGTAAAAATGACCCACGGACCACCTGGCGCCGAAAGTCACTGCTGAGGCACGTCATATTCTCGAGGGTTTTGTAACTCAATTGATACAAATAGATTACTCGAGGGTTTTTGGCGTGGCCGAACACGCATATGTCATCAGAACCGACCCTTGGAGCACCTGGCGCTCAAGGTGACTAATATGCACATCACCATCTGGAATTTCGAGGGTTTTCAGCTTTTGGAGGTCGGTTCTGATAGCGTATTCGTGTTCAGCAACCCCGAAAGCCCCGAAATTTTAGAAGATGATACGCATGTCAGTCACCCTGGGAACTAGGTGCTCTGAGAGTCACTTAGGATGTCGTATTTGTATTCAGCAACCCAAAAAAACCCCCTAAGTAATTATTTTGTACCAATCTAGTGACGAGTATTCTCAAAACTTCAGAGATGACGTGTCTCAGCAGTAATCCTGGGGGCCAGGTGCTCCGGAGGCCAGTTCTGATGACATACTCGTTTTCAGCGATCCCAAAAATGTCCGAGTAATCTGTTTGCATCAATTGAGTGTCGAAAACCCTCGAAACTCCAGATGCCGTATCTTAGCAAAAACCCTGAGCACAAAGTGCTTCAGGTGTCAGGTGATTGCGTATTCGTGTTCAGTGACCCCAAAAACCTCTCGAGTAACAAAATTTGGCCGTGAGTATACTTATTTTGACATCTTTATGTACTTTCGAATGCATTTTATGCCCTTTAAAATGCAACTATGCATTTTCACCCATTTTTTACGTAGACTTTTTTCCTGACGTCATCCCAAACACAATGCAGAAAGTTGCAATTTGATAGATGCTGTATTTAAAAATCAATTTATTTTGTGCTAGATGCATTGGTCTAAATACAAATATCCTTAAACTGAAAAATTGGCGTCTAATAAAAATACTAAAGTATCTACCATAGACCTAATTATAAAAGCAAGTGATAAATCACTTATTTGTAAGCGATGACTAACAGACTTTTTGTGAAATTAATGAAATATCCGTTTTATCAACTGATTCTGATGTTTCTTTTAGTATATTTTTGACTACGATGTTCGTCGTTTCGTAGTGTTCACAAAGATTTGCGCCGGTAAAGATTTTAGACTATTTATGCATGTCAACAGTTAAAACAATATTCGGGACGAACATAAGATCTTGTGTACAATCATTTAAGATATTTCTAACAAGATTATACATGAATTACGGTTGCGGGATGTATATCGATGAAGCCGACGATTTATCGTAGTGCTGAACATAGGCC
The DNA here is from genome assembly GCF_917563875.1 of Diabrotica virgifera virgifera. Taxonomy (NCBI): domain Eukaryota; kingdom Metazoa; phylum Arthropoda; class Insecta; order Coleoptera; family Chrysomelidae; genus Diabrotica; species Diabrotica virgifera. The sequence continues at coordinate 166,710,802 of NC_065444.1, forward strand.
TGCCGTGGAGTTCTTAGGATGTGTAGCCGTGTGTGGTTTAGATAATAATTCTTTAAGCGAATTGGTAAGTACTCGTATTTTGCAAAATATAATTTATAGAATCAGTTTATAGCAAAATTATTTTTATATGTCAATGTATTATTACCTTATTTCATTTAGACGTTATCCTTTTTTAACCACGTTCCAGCACACATTCTGTCGGTTTTTTTTCGGTACCTATTGATTTTCTCTTCTTTTTTTAACGGCTTCCAAAAACTGTATTTCAGAACAAAGCATTTTAAACATATATTTTTCTTTGTTATTCGTATAATGTATACAGGTCTGGATCCCGCGTACCAAAAAAAGTTGATTAATAGCAATCTGAATTTGTTATAGCTTAAGGGTGTCTCTTTGGACAAACTTTGATGTATGGGAACACTGGAACAGCTATTTTAATTTTTGAGGCAATAGCTCTAAATAGTTGTTTTGAGCTGCATCCAAACCATTCTCTCAGGTTCTTCAGCCATCAAATTCGTCTTGTTCCGAAAAAAACATTTGTCCGACAAATATGTTGGGCACTTTGATAATTTTGACACGTAGAACATGTCAAATAACAGGATTTTTGTTGGTGGTAACAAGCAGCCCGATTTTTGCATGAGAGTTTAATGAAAGCGTAACAAATCCATTGGAAGTTCTGTCCGACAAAATACATGGGACGTTTTCGTAGTCTGACGTTGAAAACCTGTAATCTATTCCACAGTTAAAACTTCCCCTGTTCCAGTGTTCTCGTACATCAAAGTTTGTCCGACTAGACACCGTTAAGCTATTAACAAATTTTATATAAGCAAATCCAGGCCTACTAGCCTTATTCAAAATCCATAGTATTTTAAGAATAAAGTGTTTTGATATTTGAAAGCAAGTGTGCATAGAGTACTGTACAGTGTAGTGAACATATCTGGGGGCTCAGCAGACTGAGACCCGGAAGTCCTGAAGGAGACATCTGAGAAGACAAGAGTAGATTTAAATTCTATGTTGCATTTGAAGTAAACGCAATATTCACATATACTCCCATTTCTATGTTTTTTAAAATAGTGCTAATAAAAATACAGTGCTTGTGAAAGTCCCCTTACCCCCTCGTATAGGTCTGGATCCCGCGTATGAAAAAAAATTTGATTAATAACAAGCTGAAAATTTGTTAGTAGCTTAAGGGTGTCTAGTCAAATAAACTTTGATATATGGGAACACTGGAACAGGGCCAGTTTTAGTTGTGGAACAGGTTAAAAATTTGGAACGGTCAGACCACGAAAACGGCACATTCATGCAAAAATCATACTGCTATTTATCACCAAATGGTCGTTTTAATGAGTGGAACATGTAGAATATGTCAAACGACAGTAATTCCAGGTGACAGTAATGACAGGTGATATGTAAATAGTAGTCTGATTTTTGCATGAGAGTTTAATCTCTGTTCGGAGAGTTTAAGTCTATTCTGTAGGACAAAATAAATGTGCCGTTTTCGTGCTATGACCGTTCCAAATTTTTAACCTGTTCCACAATTAAAACTGCCCCTGTTCCAGTGTTCCCATATACCGAAGTTTATCCGACTAGACACCCTTAAACTATTGACAAATTTTCAGCTTGCTATTAATCAATTTCTTTTTCATACGCGGGATCCAGACCTAGTATCTTTTGAACAGTTATACTTATGATAATAAAATTGGAAGGGAAGAAATAAACCGACATAGGCTTCTCAAATAGTCAAGTGACGAAATAATGACAGATGGCGTTACGGAGTCACTTTGACCGATAATTTTAAATGGGACCTTATGGCAAGTGATATCACACTATTTGAAAGATATTGAAAATGCCTAATCTATCATACTAATGTTTATTGAGTTTTAATTGAATTTTGATGAATAAATTACATAAATAAATATAAAATTGTAATTTCGCAAACAGTAGCTTACGTTTTTCAAATCTCTTTACCCAGTTTTTAAACTAGGAAGAGTAAATTCAAACAACAGGTTCACACTCAATAATGTCACTACAAAAATCAGCAAATATCTACATCTTCTTTTTTAGTTGATTATGCCGGCCTCTAACGTTAATACATAAATATTCTATTATAGGAATACGTCGCTAAAGAGTTCTAAAACAACTGTTTTTATACAACTTCAGACAAAAAATCTAAAAATTAAAGGAATACCTATCACAGAAAACACACAAAAATCTCCGATGCAACTTAATTAACCCGCTAAATTTTAAATGCCGAGGGTTTAAAAATTTCATAAATGTCAATAGTGTCAAAATTTCATAATTGAGTAGAGTAAACTTACCTGCAGTTGAACAAATTAGAAACATTACGAGTCGGTAAATTTGAGTTACTCTTCCTATTTTAAAAACGACAAATAACCACAGATATAATAGGTTTAATTTATTCATCAAAAAACAACTTAAACCCAAAAAAAATAGTATGTTTAAACAGATTTATTTTAAACGAGATATTTGGCTTAAGGTCCCATTTAAAATCATCGGACAAAGTGGCTCTTTGTCTGTCACTTGACCTGTTATGACCATTTGAGGAGCCTATGTCTGTTTATTTCCTCCCTTTAAGTTTCACTATTACATATAAGTAAAGCCGTTCAAAAGATGCGTGGGGTACAGTGGAATTTTGACTAGCACTATTATGTTAGAAGTATTTTTTTATTGTTACAACCGCCATCTGTTTATTTCAAACCATAAACACTAAGCATTTTTGTTGAACAGAATTTTAACATTAAGAGTGATCGCCCAGTGGCTATAACTCTATTGGTTGAATATTGGTCTAATTGGATATACATTGGTATGACTTATATCTGTTTACATCACTACTTAATCTAAACTTATTCTAAACTTTTACTTGTTGTCTATTTTCTACAGGGTAAATCCAGTGGACTACGAATATTTAGTCTGTTGTTTTGTACACTCTTGTCAAGGAGACCGATTACAAGATTGTTGGAGTGCACTTGAAGACGCTTTATCACTTGTTTCACGGTAGAGATTTTTAAATCACTGTAAATGACCTGGTTTGAGATAAACCAAGGGCCAGTCGCTATAGTTCTTAATATCTTTGACTGGAATCGTTGCTTTATGATGAAACTGTAGACCAGGAGTTTATTTTTTAATGATAGTGGTGAGTTACTTTCAAGTAGCCGTTAGTGTTTTTTAAGTAAAATTCCTAGTTGTTTACGATTATTCCAGATGTGTTTTCCAAGTTAGGCTTCTGTCTAGATGCAATGCCAAATACTTGGCACTATCTTTTTTTTTGGTGTTAGGTGGTTGTTGTAATATATATTGATGGTGTGGCACCTTGGCATTTTGTGAAAGTTATATTGGCTGATTTTTCGTCGTTTATTTTTATTCTCCTTCTACAAGCCCACTTATGTGTTTTGTTTAATCTTGTTTGTAATGTGCTAGTCACAATTTCTGAATGTTTGTCTTTCGCCATAATTGCAGTGTCATCTGCAAATGCAGCTATTAGGTGATGATCATCGGTTGGAAACTCAGCTGTAAAGAAAGTAAAAATATGGGACCAAATATATTTCCTTGGGGCACACCAGCTTTTATAGGATGAATGTCTGCTATAAAGTCATCATATCTTATTTGGAAGTACCTTTCTTCAAGACAAGATTTGAGCAAGATATAGAGTGGATGAGATAGGTTTTTCTTTAGTTTATAAAGCAATCCTTGGTGCCAAACCTTGTCGAAAGCTTGACTTATATCAAAAAATACAGCATTGCTGTAGCTCTTTTCCTGAAATGTAGTTTGTATCATACCAACGACTCTGTGCTCTTGTTCAATGGTCGAGTGTTTAAGGCGAAATCCAAACTGATGCGATGGGACTAGTTTATATTCATCTATTTCTATTAATAATCATCGTTCTTTTATCATTTTCTCTGCAATTTTAGACATAAAAGGTAACAAGCCTATTGGTCTATATGATTTTATCTATTTAGCAGGTTTTCCTGGCTTTTGTATTAGTGTAATAATTGCTAACGTTGTCTAACTTCCAATAATGCCTGCTAACTTCCATTGTGCTGGAAAAGATCCTAGCCTTATAACCGCATTTATTAATTGTGTTACCATTGTAATCCCTTTTTTGGTAGTTGTTTGATTATCTCACCAGTAAGAAGATCGTGTCCAGGTGCTTTTTTTGTCCGAATTTCGTATTTAATAATTTGTGGTACTTCTTCAGGTGTAGTTAGTTTGGGGAGTGGAGACATTTGATATATACTACCTAAAAACTCATGTTTTCTTTCATCGATATTATTCTCATCTGGAGGTAAAAGCTGAAATACTTCTTCGAAATAGTTTGCAAATGCTTTTGCCTTCTCCTGGTATGTTCTTAACCATTTGTTATCATGCCTGATAGGCAGGATTTGTTGTTTTCGATTTCTCAATTTTTTTGTGGCCTTCCATAGAGAATAGTCGGAATCCGCAGTTGGTGTTAAATTCTGCATATATCTTTGAAAATATTAATTTTTAAGATTTTTTATTAATTCTTTGAGTTGTCTACATTTAGTTGTCTAAACACTGGTTAACTTTGGCATTGTGGTTATTTTGCAAGGACAGGGAGTAAGTAATCTTAACCACACTTTTCAATTTTTAACAGTCAAAAGTTCACCCTTTTCAATTTATTAAGTGGGATTACTTACTTTTAGGTTCACTGATGATGGACTAATAAGTCCAAAAATTTTTTCAACGTAATCCTTTTGAATTTGTAAAAATTTTAATTTTTTATTAAAATAAACCAACTACACCAGGGACTGTTTTACTTCACGTTAAATTTTATTTAACTAGATGGTATACAACTAACCTTCGGGAATTATCCCGTTTTATTTATTAAACAATAGTTTCTGTCAACTGACCTGTCAATTGACTGTAAGATCTCTCAATTAATTTTGAACTCGTACTTGCGGCAAACGCGAGGATGCCGCGTAACAAATAATTTGATTGTGCATATTTTTAAACATTATGGAATTTGGATATCCTCACAAGATCTACATTTTTAAATTCATTATTGGTAATTCACTCAGTATAATGATTATTTGTTCAAACTGCGTAATATCTGTGTTTAGAAATATCTCTCTCTTCTTTGAAGCTATAGCCTAAGACGGGCCCTAGACTCCCCCATTATCCACTTCCAAGTATCTCTGTCCCTGGCTGCTCTCCTCCAGTTATCCACCCTCAATATCTCCTTAGCATCGGTTCTCACATCGTCTATTTACCTGTTCATTGGTCTTCCTACTGGCTGACAACCATAGTCCTCCTAAGTGTTCTGTCATCATTCGGTCTTATAAGGTGACACGTCAAGAGCAATCTTTGTATTTTCGCCTAATTTGCAATAGAGGATTCTTTATAATATTGGTATTACTCGGGGTTAACCCTTATTCTCCATATACTATGTATTATCGCAAATTGATCCAATATCATCCTTAACCCATTAGCGACCAATTTTTTTTTATTTGAAAATCTTTACTTTTAGGGTTAAGTAGATTCAAATGTTAATAATTTATGGTATTACCATATGGTAACACGCTGGGCGCTTAAGGAATTTTTAGGATTGTTGAAATTAAAATTTTTTATTTTTCATTAATATTTATTTGACAATATTTTTATCATCTGATGTGGTATCCTATAAAACAATTAACACACAAACCAACGTTGCATTTTTGGCACATTGTTCGTCCAGATGTTGTACATCTGTCTCCAGCACATCTCCTTCTACTGCTTGGTGTAACAAAATGGTCGAAGAGATCAATACGAAGATCTGGCAAGTTCTGTCTATGTAGACTAGGTCTTCCTGTATATAAGGGAGGACTTCCACATCTTGCGAGAAGAACTTGGGTCAATTCTCTTCTAAACGGTAGCAAAGATATATCTCTTTTAAATTATTTTGCTTATATAAATTCCATGAATTATGAACTGCAACATCCAACAACCATGGTACAATTGGCAATGATTATTGGTAGGTTGAAACATTTTGATCCATCAAGTCGGTACCACCCATATTTTTATTGTATTCAGCAATATAGTGAGGCCGACTTACTTGAATGTGGCGTTTTTCTTCACGAGAATATCTTCTTACCGTGCCCAATGCTGAACCACTACAACTCGTAGATTCCATTGTAACAACAGGGTTATCTTTCCATCGCATTAGTAACACTATTGCTTCTGCTAGCGAAAATCCACGACTGAAAAAAAAATAAGATTATGACTTCGTAAGCACCCACCGCCACCATTATGGTAACGGTGTCCTTTGATTATTCCTACCAAATTCGCTACATTTAATTGTTGATAAAATACAACAATTTATAATAGGCTGGGGTATAATAAACTTAATCTTCGTCTACCGAACAGACGGAGTAATCACGTGAATAAATCACAATGTTTCTTTAAAATACCGTAACACACGGCCTTGTACACAATACCGGTAACACCAATACCGAATATCTTGTTATCGGTATTGTGTACAACGCAGTGCGTTAAGGTATTTTGAAGAAATATTGTGATTTATTCACGTGATTACTCCGTCTGTTCGGTAGACGGAGATTAGTTTTTTTTAAATATGCAAATATAGTTACTAGAAGACTATCAAAAATTGCTTACGCAAAACAGACGTCCATCTTTTCTATAAACTTAAACCACACTGTCATATGATTGGGTGCGGTCGGACGACCATAGCGGCTGGCTGTCAGCAGAAATCGGCTGAGTGGTTGGATCCAGCCGTGATAGGGAAAGCTTAGTAAATCTCTCAGCGGCTGACTTCCAGCGGTGACGTCTAACAGCTACTGCTGGCTCAGCTGTCCAGCCGCTGTGGTCGTCCGAACGCACCCATTATCTCTCGACGGTTGAGAGAAGACTAAAATACGAATCCGTTACGTTTTGTTCGTGCCTGAAGCATTCCTAGAAACGATAGGTTTCAAAATATGTGGCTGACTAGTTCAAGTTCCATGGGCATACCGCAGAATTTTTAAAAAATAATGTAAAATCCACGAGGAAAATAAACTTCCTCTAGCTGGCTGTATACCATAAATCACAAAAATACCAAGTTTCTTGTAAAAGGTATATATTAAAATACCCTAAATAAGGGTCACAATACAAAACGTTTTCGGATTAAGGAATCCATCATCAGTGTTTAAAATCCCTAAAATTAAGTATAACCTAATTAAATGAGATAAAAGTTAAAATTGACAGAGGTTTTCAAGAACAAGAGGCCATACTTACAAAATTTGCATGCCTGAGCCACCAAAATGTATAGCGTAAATCCCTTTAAATGTAAATAATAAAGTTATTTTACATATTTATATAAAATTCATCGGATGTTATAGATAAACCTGGATGTTACCCAGGGCAACACAGGACTCTCCCCACGTGGTTGGAACTTTTTTTGGAGAAAACCTCACATATTGGATTTCAATGGTCAACTGACAAGTGAATTCAAGAGCAACCCAAAATGACATCAAGAACTGTCAATGTAACCTAGTTGTAATATTACTTCAGCCACAACGTTAAAGATTAATTTAAATGTTTTAAGATAAAAAACAGTATCAAATTTACAAATAATAAAAATAAAAGATGTACGCAAAATATGAAAATTTTTTTTCCTTTAAAATAATGCATTAATTAAGTATTCAAAATAGGGAAATGAAATGTTTACGTTACAGGAAGTTATGCAGTCAACAATACCAATAGGTGTTGTATTGGTGGTATAAAATTGTCAATACGATTAGACAAATAATGGTAAAGGCCTTATACTAGGAACACAAAATAGTATGTAATGTGTACATATGTGTACGATTTTAAGAGTATTGATTAAATGATAATTGTTTAATGACTGATAACTTTCCTGGTAGTCGACCCTACATAAATTGTATAATGATAGAAAAAGTGATATGATAATTGTAAAAATACTGTTTTGTTTTTATCTGATTGAAAATGAGACTAAAGTAACTTGATGAAACTGAGTCCTCCAGAGACCTGACATCAAATTGGTTAAAAATGAAATGATTGTAAAATATGGGGGGGAGTAGGACGGTATGAGAAGTCTGACAGAGTATGTTGTGATATTGGACCATGGAAGATGTGTAGTGTGTTGTTATGAAATAAGAGTTATCTAATCTATAAGCTATGAGATGAGGCTAAGAAGACAGGTGGCTGGAGTGAGACTCAATTCTGATAGATGTGGTTGTATATGTGATGTAGGAGCAAAATTTTGGAAAATTTAAGCTGGTGTGAAATAATGAGTATGTAAGAGGATGAGGTACAAATGAATATTAGAGAGTTAAAGTAAGATGTTGCTTATCGACAATTGGGAGTGAAATAGATGTATGTGGTAGTCATGAATGGTGTAGCAAAGAAGAGGAAATTGTATCTGATGTGGTTTATGAAAAAAGTTGACGGTGTAGTGGTTGAAAATCTAGGTTAAATGACACATGGCGATTGACACAATTAGAACTTCTCTGCTTCTCTTTAACTATTTCTAAGTCTTCATACAGGTCCAATTTTAGGAAGTTTTTTTGTGGTATTTTTTTAAAAAATAATGTGTTTTACGTTACTATATAGTAACGCTGGGCGCTAATGGGTTAATATTTTTATTTTAAAAGTATGTATCTCTTTGGATCCAAACACCTGCGACACAAACAAATATGCTTTGTTAGCCAGCATTATCCGTTTCCACATTTCCGCATCCTCTTTGCCGTTCTCAGTTATCTGTACACCCAGGTATGTGAGCTGTTTCGCTACTTTATTCTTAGTGTCGTCTATTATCAAATTATGCAAGTTTAGTTATTTCCTTGCTTGTATTAGAGCTTTAGTTTTATCTACATTGACGGCTAGCCCTGTTTATTTTGCATTTTCTTCAAGTTCCACATACAGTTATGTGATGTGTACTGCGGTTCTTTCCATCAAGTTTACACCATCCGCCTACATTACAATCTGCTTGGACTTAAAAAACAATATTTTTTTGGGTCTATGGACATTTATTTTTCTCATAACATATTCCTTACATATACAGTGAGTTTTATGTACGGAAACACTCGAAAACGGCTGGCACGATTTTTATAGATTTTGGTAGGTAGGGGTTTTCTAATGCGGTCGATATTATAGTTCTAATTACATTGTTGTCAGATCTTCCGTTTTTCTGGAAATCTAATAAATTTTCTTATTTCAAATAAAATACCCTATATATTTTTTGCGTTTTGAAGTCCTTAAGAAATACTGATTATTTTTCATGTTACATTCCCTACACCTAAATGCCTAATTTCGTAGGTATTGCTACATTTATTAAAAAAACATTTAAAAAAATTATAAAAATCAATTTTTTCGGCCCGGGTAGACATTATTTTAGGTTCTTTGGGTCATTGGGAACAAAAAAGGTCTTCTGTATTTTTTTCTGTAAAGTTAATTGTTTTCGAGTAATAAACTATTTAAAACTGAAAAAAAATCGAATAATGACGATTTTCAAGGTTCAAAAACATAAGTAAAAAAAATAATTTTTGAAATTACAAAGTACTTATATTCAAGTACAACTTTTCTTCTATGGCTCATTTTATTCTAAAATATTGCTTTTTAATTTGAATGAAGTGCATATTATGAGAGGACGGGCGATCGGGCTGCATTAACAACTAAAAATCAATATTTTAAAATGAAACAATCTTAAATTACTTATCGGTATCTGATAAAATAAGGCTTGAGCTTGAATTTGGGTACTTCGCTCTTTCAAAAATAATATTGTTAATTTGTGTTCTTGAACCTTGAATATCGTCATAATTCGTTTTTTTTTTTAGTTTTAAATTGTTTATAACTCGGAAACGATAAACGATTAATTTTAAAGAAAATTACAAAAGATCTTTTTTGTTCCCAATGATCCAAACAACCTAAAATAGAGTTTACCCGGGCCAAAAAAATTGATTTTTATAATTTGTTTAAATTTTTTTTAAATAAATGTAGCAATAACTCCGAAATTATGGCATTTAGGTATAGAGAATATAACACGAAAAATAATCAGTATTTCTTAAAAACCTTAAAACACAAACAATATACAGGGTATTCTATTTGAAATAAGAAAGTTCATTAGATTTACAGAAAAACGGAAAATATGACAACAATGTAACTAGCACTGTAATATCGGCCGCATTAAAAAACCTACTATGTATCAAAATCCATAAAAATCGTGCAAGCTGTTTTCGAGATAATTGAGTGTTTCCATACATAAAACTCACTCTGTATATTAAACAGAGTAGGTGCCAATCCATCTCCCTGCTTTAGCTCTTTAGTTATCTAGAAGGGACCTGCCAATACTTGATTTGGAACTCGTACAGTGGAACCTCGATAACTCGGATTAATCGGGACCGCGGCCGATCCGGGTTATCGAAAATCCGGGTTAGCCGGAGAATATAGTAAAAATTAATAAATAACCTCCATTACAATTACAAAAACATGAAACACATATGCACAGTACACATCTAAATTACGTATAGTTGTATAGAGTGTAGAGTTTTGTTCATTTCTTGGTAAAAAACTCAGTCATACTGTAGGTATGTACCGACACCATAATATGGTAGGTCTGGATCCTGCGTACAAAAAAAAAATTGATAAATAGCAAGCTGAAAATTTGTTATTAGCTTAAGGGTGTCTAGTCGGACAAACATTAATATATGGGAACACTGGAACAGGGGAAGTTTTAACTGTGGAACAGGTTAAAAATTTGGAACGGTCAGACCACGAAAACGGCACATGTATTTTTTCCGACAGAACAGACTTAAACTCTCCGAACAGAGATTAAACTCTCATGCAAAAATCAGACTGCTATTTATCACCAAATTGGCGTTTTAATGAGTGGAACATGTAGAATATGTCAAATGACAGGAATTATGACAGGTGATAAATAGCAGTCTGATTTTTGCATAAGAGTTTAATCTCTGTTCGGAGAGTTTAAGTCTGTTCTGTCGGACAAAACAAATGTGCCATTTTCGTGTTCTGACCGTTCCAAATTTTTGACCTGTTCCACAATTAAAACTGCCCCTGTTACAGTGTTCTCATATATCAAAGTTTATCCGACTAGAGACCCTTAAGCTATTAATAAATTTTTAGCTTGCTATTAATCAACTTTTTTTTCATACGCGGGATCCAGACCTATGGTAGCATAATATCATATTATGATGCTGCAATAAATTTATTTTAAAGATTCGTCTTTATCAATCCTACCTAATGTTTCTAGTTTCTTTTCCATTGTCACTGCAACATTTTTACGTTTTGTTACCATTACGTAGACAAAGCAAACACAATCTGAAGCACGATTACATTACAGAACGGAAGTGATTAATAGGCTGTACTACACACAATACAAGAATTTTTAAATAGTCACGTCTTTTTTAAACAATGCTAAGACAGTTTGACATAAATAAAGAAAAAGGAATACAGACAGGTGTCTGTTCTTTCCGATAAGCTGAGACGGTCGCTCTGGCTGCCGCCGTGTGCATGAATCATTTTTACTATTGTACTTATGTGTTCAAATTACACAAATACACATTATCTCTGAAATATTATTTGGCCTACATACATTTTTATTTGATAAAATTGTTAAATTATTTATTTGTTAAATTTTTGTCTGATGAAAATCGGTCCGGGTTAGCCGGACTTCCGGGTTATCGGGGGCTGACTTATCGGTGTTCCACTGTACTTGCTCTTCTGTGTGAGTCATGGTGGCTTGAACTAACTTTACTGATGTCGTTTGTATACTACATTCTTTCATAATCAAATAGGTATATTTTATCTCTGTTTATGTTAGCATAGGCTTGTCAAAAATCTACAAAGATTTGGTAGATATTTATGTCGTGCTCCAAGGCTTTGTATCCTGCTATGATATGTTCTATGAAGTGACTTGATCTCGTACTTATAATCCACATAAACACCTTGTAACTCATACAGAGTAAGGATAATATGCCTCTATAGTTTGTGTAGCTCAGTTTGCCCTCCGTCTTGTAGATTGGACATACACTGTGTGTCAGCCAAATGGAATAAATTCAATAGTTCAAATACTAATTGTTTTTTTAAAAAATTCTCAGACCTGTTGATTAGTATTTCAAATTTAACTTTTTTACATATAATAATAATGTATACAGGGTGTCCCAATTTAGAGATACGACGTCATCGTTAATTTTTTTAAACGGCAACGCTGTTACTTAAATTGCTATTTAGATAGAGCGTGCGAAGTTATACATAACTGCAAAATATCAAATTTTTATTTTCTAACATTTAAAAGATAATAACCGATAAAGTTATGTCTGTAATGTGTAATAAACTTAATGGTTCAAATAATAATTGTTTTTTTTTTGAAAAATGCTCAGACCTCTCGATTAGTATTTCAAATCGAAATTTTTTAAATACAATAATAATGTATACAGGGTGTCCCAATTTAGAGATTTAAAGTTATTTTTTATTATCTTGTAAATGGTAAGGAATAAAAATTTGATATTATGTAGTTATGTATAACTTTACACACCCTATAAAAATAGCTATCAAAATGATAGTGTTGCCAGTTAAGAAAATCAACGATGACGTCATATCTCTAAATTGGTATACATTATTATTATGTGAAAAAAAATTCCATTTGAAATACTAATCGACAGGTCTAATCATTAAAAAAAAAATACTATTTGAACTATTGAATTTATTCCAAATTACAGATATAACTTTGTTATTTTTTATTATCTTGTAAATGGTAAGGAATAAAAATTTGATATTTTGCAGTTATGTATAACTTTACACACCCTATCAAAATAGCTATCAAAATGGCAGTGTTGCCATTTAAGAAAATCAACGATGACGTCATATCTCTAATTTGGGACACCCTGTATACATTATTATTGTATGAAAAAAATTTCCATTTCAAATATAGTCCTGTCGGCAGTGGCGGACAACGGCCTCATTAATTCAGATGGACTTACCCAAGTTTTTTTATGTGTTTTAACCCGTAGAACACGAATTTTTTGGGTAACAGTCGATCCGGATGTCGATAAGATTGTTATAAACAAAGAACTTGAGGAATCACATAACAGCGATTTTTCGCAAAACAAAACATTTTTTTTTGTATTTTTTGGGCCATTCTAAGCAAAAAATGTTTTTACAAGTTTTTTCGTAGGATGCATAGTTTTCGACATAAACGCGGTTAAACTTTCAAAAAATCGAAAAATTGCAATTTTTAACCCGAATAACTTTTGACTAAAAAATAAAATAGCAATTCTGCTTACCGCATTTGAAAGTTCAAGTCAAATCCTATCGGTTTTGATTACTTTCACTGCTAAAAATGATTTTTTTTATTTTTAAACAAAGCTATAAACACATAGTGATTGAATGATGTTTTCAATGCATTTTTCATTTGAAATCCAACGATAGGCGCGCATACAGAAAATTTCTACGTAGATTACGTATATTAAAACGCATGCATTGGGCACGGGAAACACTATGTGTTTATGGTTTTGTTTAACAAATAAAAACTTAATTTTTAGCATTGCGAATAATCAAAACCGATAGAATTTGACTTGAACTTTCAAATGCAGTAAGCAGAATTGGTGTTATATTTTTTAATCAAAAGTTATTCGGGTTCAAAAATTGCACTTTTTCGATTTTTTTAAAGTTCAATCGCGTTTATCACGAAAACTACGCATCCTACGAAAAAACTTGTAAGACCATTTTTTGCTGAGAATCACCCAAAAAATACAAGAGAATGTTTTGTTTTGCGAAAAATTGCTGTTATGTAATTCCTCAAGTTGTTGGTTTATAACAATCTTATCGATATCCGGATCAACTGTTGCCCAAAAAATTCGTGTTCTACGGGTCAAAATACATAAAAAAACTTGAGTAAGTCCATCTGAATTAAGGAAGCCGTTGTACCCCCCCCCCCGGCGATAGGACTAATACTAATCGACAAGCTTAAGCATTTTTCAAAAGAACAATGAGTATTTGAACTATTGAATTTACTCCATTTGGCTGACACACAGTGTATACTTGCTTTTCCAAGTTTCATGGAATTTATACTACGTTTCATACGTCTGTTATACGTTTATGGAATATCAGTGTGTGTCCTCCAATTTTGAGAATTTCAGCTGGTACGTAGTCAATCCCTGGGGCTTTTTTTGGACTAATTTTTCATGTCTTACTTTGTCAAATGCTTGATCAAACTGAACGTAACAAACAATGCTATAGGACATGTTATTATATATTTTGGAGTTTGAACGTCCACACAAGATCTATCACTCGGTAGAATGTGTTCAAACTGCGCAATATCTGTTTTTAGAATTATAGTATAACTTTAAAGGATTTCTCTATCCCTTGTCTGTCATCGTTTTTAAAATTATCGTTGAAATTGGATTTAACGAGGTAGATATCCGAATACGTGACATTTTAGGCAGGCTCCTCAATTAATTAATTATTTTAAATGTTCTAAACGACAAATCAAAAGTTTTACGAATCTTTTGGATATATGAAATTAAATTTGTTCCTATTAAATTCGTTCGTATCCCTCGTTCCGTTTATTGATCTTTCGGCGGAAAACGTGCGTTGTATAGGACGACGGGAAAAGTCAAACAAAAAATAAAAGTAAAGTTTTGTAGATATAACTTTTGGCCTCGGAAAGATTTTTAGATAATATTGCGAACGGATGTGCAGGTTAAACCTATACTCTGGTCTGGTCTATATACGTAATTTAATTAAGTTTTATTGTTTGTAGAAAAACGTGTTTTACAGAGTAATAATTTATAGGTATTCTCCTTCTCATAGGTATCTTTCAGTGCGTCACAGTTTTTCGATTTTTCGATTCAGTCACGCATTAAGTGGAAGTGAAAGAAAAAAAGATACGTCCGTGATTAAAATCACTTATAAAATTTATTGTAGTTGTTGATAGATGGCGCTATAATCGAACGAAAAATTATTTATGTATTATCTATACGACTATAACCGGTACAATTTATAAAACTATATAGACGGAGAGTTAGAGCCGAAAAATCATCGTCATAAGTAATATGGAGTTTGGCATGTGAAATGTGTCTATTGTATATTGATAATTATGACCTCTTTCAGGCTCACACCTCAGTGGATACAGGAAGTAGCACTCGATTTTTGCGCGGTTGGCCGAAACTTCTTCTACCGATTAGGGATTTACCTCTTGCCATTTTGACTACACGTGTGTTCCCATTCTGCTTATTTGGTTATTCCATTTTTTTTATTTAGTGTCCATTCGTTTATACACTGTACGTTACATTGTCTTCTAATATCTTCACTCCACTTTCGATCTCTCAGCGTTTTTCCTGTAATTCTCCTCAGTGCTCTCATCTCTGCCGTTTCTAGTAGGCTTTGTGTTGTGGCTATATCGGGTCTTGTTTCTGATGCATTTGTCATTATTGGTCTTACACTGGCTTTATAAATTCTTGACTTCATGTCAATGTTAATATGTGGTTTCGCCATAGAGTGTTATTAAGACATCCTGCCAGTTTATTTGCTTTTTTTAGTTGATTTCTCACTTCTTTGTTCAGGTCTACGTAACTTGACAATCTAATTCCAAGGTATTTTATCTCCATTATTTGTTCAATAATAATACCACCAATTTCTATTTTACATCTGATTGGTTCTTTGTTGATTTATTATTGTTCTAGTTTTATGAAATTAAATTGTCATTATATTCTTTTGCTTTTATGTTATATCTGTGGACTAATCTTTGCAGACTATCTTTAGTTTGGGCAATCAATATTGCATCGTCTTCGTAACAGAGTATTTTCACCTCTTTGCTTCCCATTCTGTATCCTGATGTTTTCAAGATATTTTGGGAAGATGGGTTATATACGTTGAGTTTTAATATGTCAAAAGCTTACAAATAAACCTATATATTTACTATTATCAAAGGTTTTTATAAAAAGCGTTTTATTATGTCGAAGTAATGCAGCCCAGATAATTTATTTTTATTTCTTTAGTTTATAACTTTTTTTTATTCAATATACCAATCGATTTTTTACACGTATTGTATTTACAACAAGTAGGTATCTTATCTATCTAAAGACAAAGAAATAATTATTAACACCTTAAAGAACTGAAAATTGGCTTACTTCGGCCACATTATGCGTAACGAAAATACCGACTGCTACAGTTGATTCTGTAGCAATCTGGAGAGCAGGAGAGGCCCTGGACGTAGACGTATATCCTGGCTGGCCAATATTAGGAAGTGGACTGGTCTAACGTCAACTGATCTATTTCGAGCTGCCGTAAATAGAATAATATGGGTCAATGTTGTCGCCAACATCTCCAGAATATAGGCACTTTTAGAAGAAGAAGAACTTATGTGAACAATATTTACCAGTATTTTAAAAGAATTTCTTGTAGAAAATTGCCCATTAACAATTTCCCATGTATTATTGGCACTGGAACAGTGTCATCTATTTATTGTTAGTTTGACCTCCCCTTTCTAAATTCTACTGAGTTTCTGTAACTAGTTTATAGTTAACACGTCGGCTGGGGTCTATCGTTCCAGCCTCCATCCGATTTGTTGTGTCATTAAATTTTGAACTATACATATTATTGAGGGAGATCTGTTAGTCTCTGTTCATATCGTTGGCAGAGCTTAGTGGCTTCCTCGTTGACAGTTGTCATTTTGTTGGAAAAAATTTGTGGTTTGGAACGTACCTTATAGCATTAGTTCTCATTTGGAGGATTTTGATTGGAATCTTTCAAGGATGAAAATACTGGATCTAGCTGATGATTCTCTGTATCTCTAGAAATAGTCTGGCATACCCATCATGATGTTTTCCAAGGTAATGGAGGCCTTCCAGGCCTTGCGATATGGAAGGAATTATTGGGAAAGGGTTTTTTGGTTTTGTGAAAAAGTTCATTATGCCAGAATTTGTCAAATGATTGGGAAATGTCTAAGAAGATTTCCAAGAATTATTTTCTGTTTTCTAGTGATTGGCGTATCTGCTGGTAAATCTGATGAGTTTGATCAGTGGTAGCGTGCAGAAAGCCAAAAGCCAAACTATCTTTTGCAATAATTTAGATTTTATGGGTAGGTCTGTAGAACTTTATTCCCTTCAGGGATATATGTATTCCCGGTTTTTGAGTTCAGAATATTTAAACTAATTTACAAACTAGAGGAAAACTCATCCTTAATTCTTAATTCCCTTGTTCCTATTAAATTCGTTCGTATCCCTCGTTCCGTTTATTGATCTTTCGGCGGCAAACGTGCGTTGAGAAAAGTTAAACAAAAAAATAAAATAAAGTTTTGTAGATATAACTTTTGGCTTCAGAAAGATTTTTAGATAATATTACGAAAGGATGTGCAGGTTAAACCGATATTCTGGTCTGTCTGGTCTATATACCCCAGATAGCACAAGTACGTTTTATGGACATCCAATGGACGTACATCTGTGTACATTGGAACGTCCAATGGACGTCCCGCTAAGGTACAATGGACATCCGATGGACGTCCAACGAATGTCCAGAGTTCACAAAATTGGACGTCCATAGAACGTCCGCTACAAACGTACATTGTACGTTGTATTGGAGCTTTCAGTGTACACCTTTTGTACATTCAATGTACGTCTTATGGACATTTGTAGGGCACTTTTCAGAAAGCAATCTAGTATCCATAATTTTGTGAATACATAGCAAAAAGCCTTTATAGGAAATAGTTCCTTATAATACTAAACTTATACTTAAAAATATTACACAAAAGACCTTTTTTATTACTCTTTACTATAACTTCATTATAATATATACTTTATTATAAGAACTAGGAACTTCATTAATGCACGACTGCACTTGCACGATAAACAGAAAACACAAATATATCACAGGATGTATTTTCATAAAGACGAGATTCAGATAATGACGCCCTAGGAAGCATGCACATTAAAAGAGGTTTAATCTCTGTTCTGTTTCTGTTCCAAACTATTTTTAGAGTCAGTACCGTTGTTGTATATTACAAGCGCGTTTGCCATTCTGTGAATTATCATAAATAAACCATCCTTCAGTATTCCACAACAATTAACAGCGATAATCCCCTAAAAGTACCTGCCTAATACTATCTTTCACGACCGATAGCGCGAAGAGCGACAACGTTGTCAAGAAGATTCTCATTTAGTTTGTATTGGGACTTAATATAATAGTCGCGTTTTGTGTAAAATATCCATGTACCACAAATGGATGTCCAATGTACGTTGAAATCAAACGTCCAATGGACGTCCCGTAATGTACGTACATAGTATGTCCAGTTTTGGTCCATGGACGTTTGGACTTTAAATGTACGTTATATGGACGTACATCGGACGTTGTGTGCTATATGGGACGTAATGTTATTAAATTTTATTGTTTGCAGAAAAACGTGTTTTACACAGTAATTTATAGGTATTCCCCTTCTCATAGGCATCTTTCAGTGCGTCACAGTTTTTAGATTTCTTTCTTACACATTAAGTTGGAAGTGACAGAAAAAAAGGTACGTCCGTGATTAAAATCATTTATCGTAGTTGTTGATAGATGTCGCTATAATCGAACAAAATATTATTTCTGTATTATCTTTACGACTATAGTCTGTACAATTTATAAAATTGTACAAATAAAAGAACATACCTTCTTATAAATGAAATAAACATAATTGACTTGGTTTTATACCAAATTACGATTACGATTCTGACAACTGTAAGTTTAAATTAAAATGTCATGCTATTATATGATTATTTACATTATTATAATCGTATATTACATCATTAGTGACACACTGAAAAACTGAGAAGAACTTTAAATTATAGTCGTATAAATACAGTCGGAAAAATAAAAGAATACGCATGAAGGATCACATCAATCACAAATTTTGTATTTGCTGTTTTTTTTTCATAAATAACAAAGGAGAGAGACATATTATTAATAATCTAAATAATATCTGATTAATGTTATCGTTCATGGGTATTCTTTCATTTTTGACCTGTATGTAATAGGTATGAGACTGTATGTACCTAATATGTAAATAATCAGTAAATCGATAAACCTTAATTTTTTTTCCATTATAGCGCCATCTATCAACGACTAGAATAACCGTTATGCATGTGTATGTATTACGGACGTGCCTTTTTTTCTGTCACTTGCGTCACACTGAAAAAAGACACTGAGAAGAACCATATTTATCTTAGCTGATTTTTGACATTTGATCCATATTATACTGTCCGTAATTTTGAACATTGGAGGCCATTTTTCTTACGTCCGTAGATCTGATATTAATTTGTTTAGAACTAAACCTTCTTCTTTTTCTTTCTTTTTATAAGCAATTCTGCTTGTTAATTGGCGGATTGATAGCTCTGTGGAAGGTTGTCACTCCATCTTTTGTGCGGTCGGCCAATACTTCTACCGATTGGGGATTTATCTCTTGCTATTTTGAATACACGGGTCTCCCCCATTCTGCTTATTTGGTTATTCCAATTTTTTTTATTTAGTGTCCATTCCTTTATACACTGTAGGTTACATTACCTTCTAATGTCTTCATTCCTCTTTCGATCTCTCAGCGTTTTTCCTGTAATTCTCCTCAGTGCTCTCATCTCTGCCGTTTCTAGTAGTCTTTGTGTTGTGGCTGTATCGGGTCTTGTTTCTGATGCATTATTGGTCTTACACTGGCTTTATAAATTCTTGACTTCATCTCAGCGTTAATATGTGGTTTCTCCATAGAGTGGTCATAATGCGCAGAGTCTTGGATGGTTGGGAGGGAGGAGTAAACCTATGTGGTGTTAAGATATCTAACTTGCGTTCCGCAGACGACACTACACTTCTAGCCTCTACTCCAGAAGAAATGATTGAATTATTAAAAAAAATCGAGGTATAAAGTGCTAAATTTGGACTCATGGTTAACTACAACCAAACCAAAATCATGGTTATTGATCGCCAACAACAGTTTCCTGAAACGCAAACTATTGCGGGATGCGAGGTAGTCTCATCTATGATATATCTTGGAGCTCTAGTTAATAACACAGGCAGTTGTGAACCCGAAATTAGAAGACGCATTCAAATAGCAAGAGAAGCAATGAGTGAACTAAACGGGGTCTGGCGTGATCGTCACATTACTATGATAAACAAAAAGAGACTCGTTTCAACTCTGGTCTTTTCCATATTTTACTATGCATGCGAGACATGGACAGTCAAAGAATCAGATAGACGACGTATAGACGCATTTGAAATGTGGACATGGAGACGCCTGCTTCGAATTCCATGGACGGCTCGCCGTACAAATATCTCGGTTCTGGATGAAATTAAACCGGATCAGCGTCTCTCCAGTACCGTTTACTCTAGAATTTTAAAGTTCTTTGGTCATATCCATCGAAGTGATCACAAAATGGAACGGTTGGTGGTCAAAGGAAGGCCTCAGACTCAACGCCAACGTGAAAGATCTCCACAGCGATGGGCGGACATTACTAAAAAGCTTCTCAACAAACAGTATACTGAGGCAATACATGTAACTGATGACCGCGACCAGTGGAGAAATATTATCAATCAAACTGTCCGAGCTGCTGAAGCCCAATTATGAACCACAACACATCTACTAAGATGTTAATGAATATGATGATGATGAAGAGACCCTGCCAGTTTATTTGCTTTTTGTAGTTGATTTCTGACTTCTTTGGTCACGTCTAGGTAACTTGACAATGTAATCCCAAGGTACACCGGGGTGCAAAATTAACCGGACACTTTAAAAATGGGTCATTTTTGATATCTCGAATTTCCTAAACCTGTTGTCCGATTTAACCTTTAACTACCCGCGCATCAAGTTATAACATAGCTACACGCGTGGCGTACTTTATACGCCACAAGAAAATACACTTAAAAACATCGGATTTGTTTATTTTTTTTAAATACACTTAGTTGTTTTTTATAAACCTTATTCGGCATCAGTGAATACTTGGAGTTCCTTCTCAGTAAGCCAATTGGGATTTATAACTGGAATCATGGAATAACCGGATTCCATGATAAATATAATTACTAAAAAAAAATTTTTGCCATGTAATTTTTACAGGAGAAAAAGTATTGTTTATAAAGAAAAATATATTTTGTGCCGTAATGACTAAAAAACAATTGAAATATATACTTATATTACGACTTATATTAATATAATCGTGGCGTGTATTGTCCACCACCGGAAACAACAAATAATAAACTGTAAATTACGATCCTCCCAGAACACCGATTATAACAAAACTAAAACCAAATTGTAAAGCACATTCCAGTGATGCAGTGGTTCTAAACCTTTTCAAAGCTGGGTAACACTTGACAAATTTTGAAAAAGTCGCGGAACACCATTGTGTTATTTTATAGGAAACACTAAATAAGGGATGCAAATGTAAATACAAATGTAAATAAAACACGTTCTTTAACTGCAAATACATGCAAAAAAATATAAGAATAAAAACATATTCTAAAAATAGAAATTAACAAAAAATATGTAGATTAGTAATAGTAGATTATACCACGAGTCAATAATGATGGCTATTATTCCCGAGGAATATTTACGAACCGAGCCGCGTTAGCGGCGAGGGAGTAACATTCCGAGGGAATGAGAGCCATTATTGCGAGTGTTATACTCTACTTTATCTACGACAAATTAATTAATTTAAGATTTTTAATGAACAACTGTATTTGTTAAAAACATTAAAATTAGTAATAGTACAATTAATAAACTGAATTGGTTGAGAATCATCATTAACTTTAGTAGAGTTTTTAATACAAATATTTGGGATCTCGATTGCTGTAGAACAAGAAGATGGTACATTACTTCATGTAGCTGAAGGTTATTAACTTTTTGAGGTTGATTATTTTGTTTCCGTGGTGAATTCTGTGATTGTTGTGCCAGAGGGATTAATAGCTATTAATCCCGCATTATTAATCCCTAAGGGATTATTATATGGCATTATATTGCAAACACCACAAGTATAATACATATATTATGTATCAGTCTTAGATAAATACATTTTATTACATTTTATTTTACAATAATTAGATGTATGGGCATAACTAACATAATAACATAAAAATTACACACATTTAGTGCGACACTTGAGCCTGTGACTTTTGCAAATTTTAGCAATGTCCGGTCTAATATGCGATAGCGCTACCCTCATTTCTTCATCAATGTTCCCAAGTTTTTCACGTTTCTTTATTTTTATGTTTGTGAAGGTTGAAAAACCTAATCCACACAAGTATGAAATTGCAAACTGTAGTAATACCTTTAAAGCTCTTGTAGAAAGAAGTGGGTGTTCAGCTTGCACAGAAATCCAAAATTCTTCAAGTGACATTTCAGAAAACTTTAGTTTCAGAGTGCGTTCCGTTGACAAGCCTACTAACTCTTCTTCCTCTTGTAATGATAGCTGGTATTTCGACATATTAATCGAAATAAAAGGGTTTCGAATCCAATCGTAATTATCTGCATTTAGGGAAGGAAAGTAGTGATCAATTTTTTCTTCTAATAGCGTCAAAATGTTCAATGATAACGGATTTCATCTCTTCAATATTTGCGCTAATACTGGGAAACATATCAAATGTACCTTTTTCTAATATGCGATTTTTCCAAAGAAATATTTTCCTTTAAAACCCTGAAAATTTGTCAGTACAAGACAAAATATTTTCAGATTTTCCCTGGACACTCGTGTTAATATTATTGAGGTATTTAAAAATGTCAGCCAAATATCCTAATTTGGCAAGCCAAATATTATTTTATAAATATATTGCGAATTTATCTGTTGCTGCACCTTCTGCTTGAAAAAATGCTAACAATTCGCATTTAAGCTCTAAAACTAGATTGTTTTAAAACTCGCAACGCGAAACAAATTTTATTTTAAAAGGTGATTAGTTACAAAAGTAAATTAACAATATTCATCGTTCTTGTTAGCTCTAAGTAACCTTATTTTTATTTGAACTTGCTGTTAAATCTTAAATAAACTAACCTAAATTACTTACCTATCAACTGGAATTTAAAACTCAATAAAAATAGTGCGTCGTTTTCGGCGAGAAACGGTTGCGTGCACGTGACAAAGAGGGCGTATTCAAGCAAAACAAATTAGCAATCTTAAGCTTGAAGTTCGCACCACTACCGAAGACCGAGACCAGCAGTGTTGCCAGGTACACCAGAAAACAGGTAACCGGGTAACCGCGACAATAAATACACGCATAGCATACGCCGAGATTGTCAAGAGAATTTTTCATTCTTCCCGATCTCTTGGAAGCGACACAATTTCACGTCGGTCTACGAGATTTACGTATATTTTCGCGGAACACTTGCAACACATTCGCGGAACACCTGTGTTCCGCGGAACACCGGTTAAGAATCACTGGGTTGGAGAGATAAACAAGGTCAAAAATTAAATTTTGAAATATATTTGCAGTAGAATTCTTATATCTGGCGTACAAAATACGCCAGCGCGTGTAGTTAAGAGGAAACAGTAGCGATCAACAGGTAGCCAAAACGCGTTCCAAGATTGCGGCTGTAATTTTGAATATTTTTTCGAGATATTTGGCGCACGTATTCGTAATAAAATAGAGAATGGCGGTACAGAGCCCAATTTGAAAAATATATTAATATGTGGAAATTACTCTGTAATTAAATACAATATTAAAAAAAACGAGCCTGTACCGCCATTAAGAAGAACAAAAAAATACACTTCCTTCAAATAAACTTTTTTATCCGATGCCTAGATTTTGTGTCATTTTGGAACTATTAAAATTTTTTATTTCATTAGTAGTTCCAAATTAAACACAAAATCTAGACATCGGATAAAAAAGTTTATTTGAAGAAAGTGTATTTTTTTGTTCTTCTTAATGGCGGTACAGGCTCGTTTTTTTAATAATGTATTTAATTACAGAATACTTTCCACATATTAATATATTTTTCAAATTTGGCTCTGCACATTCCAGTGATGCATGGTTCTAAACCTTTTCAAAGCTGGGTAACACTTGACAAATTTTGAAAAAGTCGCGGAACACCATTGTGTTATTTTATAGGAAACACTAAATAAGGGGTGCAAATGTAAATACAAATGTAAATAAAACACGTTCTTTAACTGCAAATACATGCAAAAAAATATAAGAATAAAAACATATTCTAAAAATAGAAATTAACAAAAAATATGTAGATTAGTAAATACATTTTATTACATTTTATTTTACAATAATTAGATGTATGGGCATAACTAACATAATAACATAAAAATTACACACATTTAGTGCGACACTTGAGCCTGTGACTTTTGCAAATTTTAGCAATGTCCGGTCTAATATGCGATAGCGCTACCCTCATTTCTTCATCAATATTCCCAAGTTTTTCACGTTTCTTTATTTTTATGTTTGTGAAGGTTGAAAAACCTAATCCACACAAGTATGAAATTGCAAACTGTAGTAATACCTTTAATGCTCTTGTAGAAAGAAGTGGGTGTTCAGATTGCACAGAAATCCAAAATTCTTCAAGTGACATTTCAGAAAACTTTAGTTTCAGAGTGCGTTTCGTTGACAAGCCTACTAACTCTTCTTCCTCTTGTAATGATAGCTGGTATTTCGACATATTAATCGAAATAAAAGGGTTTCGAATCCAATCGTAATTATCTGCATTTAGGGAAGGAAAGTAGTGATCAATTTTTTCTTCTAATAGCGTCAAAATGTTCAATGATAACGGATTTCATCTCTTCAATATTTGCGCTAATACTGGGAAACATATCCAATGTACCTTTTTCTAATATGCGATTTTTCCAAAGAGATATTTTCTTTTAAAACCCTGAAAATTTGTCAGTACAAGACAAAATATTTTCAGATTTTCCCTGGACACTCGTGTTAATATTATTGAGGTATTTAAAAATGTCAGCCAAATATCCTAATTTGGCAAGCCAAATATTATTTTATAAATATATTGCGAATTTATCTGTTGCTGCACCTTCTGCTTGAAAAAATGCTAACAATTCGCATTTAAGCTCTAAAACTAGATTGTTTTAAAACTCGCAACGCGAAACAAATTTTATTTTAAAAGGTGATTAGTTACAAAAGTAAATTAACAATATTCATCGTTGTTGTTAGCCCTAAGTAACCTTATTTTTATTTGAACTTGCTGTTAAATCTTAAATAAACTAACCTAAATTACTTACCTATCAACTGGAATTTAAAACTCAATAAAAATAGTGCGTCGTTTTCGGCGAGAAACGGTTGCGTGCACGTGACAAAGAGGGCGTATTCAAGCAAAACCAATGAGCAACCTTAAGCTTGGAGTTCGCACCACTACCGAAGACCGAGACCAGCAGTGTTGACAGGTACACCAGAAAACAGGTAACCGGGTAACCGCGACAATAAATACACGCCTAGCATACGCCGACGAGATTGTCAAGAGAATTTTTCATTCTTCCCGATCTCTTGGAAGCGACACAATTTCACGTCGGTCTACGAGATTTACGTATATTTTTCGCGGAACACTTGCAACACATTCACGGAACACCTGTGTTCCGCGGAACACCGGTTAAAAATCACTGGGTTAGAGAGATAAACAAGGTCCAAAATTAAATTTTGAAATATATTTGCAGTAGAATTCTTATATCTGGCGTAAAAATACGCCAGCGCGTGTAGTTAAAAGTGATTTTTTAATATGTTATAGCCTTATTCGTTAACAATATGGCGGTAATAATATTGTTACTAAACGGGTAAATTTTCATTGTATACCGGGTGTACCAATAAAACTGTGTTTTTTCTCAAACTTCGCATTACCCTGTAGAATATTCTAGCATTTACAAAATACTAAAATTAAAACCCAACTATAGATTCATGTTTTGTAAACATTCTGTTTTTTGGTTCATTCGCATATGTTGAACCATAAAAAAGTTATATACTTTAACAATTACCCATGTTTTTCTTGAATACGGGGTGTTTTTAAATAAGTGTGGCAAACTTTAAGGGGTAATTCCACATGAAAAAATAATGACAGTTTGCTTTATGAACCTATGTCCGCAAAAACCGAAAAACATTTCTGAGATAGAGGGTGTTAAAATTTTTCTTACAAACTGACGATTTATTTATTGCTTTCAAACCGCTTGAGATATGCAAATTAAATTTGGTCGGTTTTAAGACGTAGTTATTGTACATTTTTTGACATACACGTAAGAATTTAATATTCTAATTGGCGCGCATACGGGTAATATGAGCGGTTATATTACGATAATTACGTCTTAGAACCGACCAAATTTTATTTGCATATCTCAACCGGTTTTAAAGCAATAAATAAATCGTCAGTTTGTAAGAAAAATTTCAACACCCCCTATCTCGGAAACGAAGCATTTGCGAACATACCGTTTATAAAGCAAACTCTCATTATTTTTATGCAGAATTTTTCCTTAAAGTTGGCCATACTTATTAAAAACACCCTGTATTGATGAAAAACATGGCTAGTTGTTAAAGTACCTAACTTTTTTATGGTCCAATGTAAGTGAATGAATCAAAAAACAAAATGTTGAGAAAACATAAGGCTATAGTTGGAAGTTAATTTCAGTATTTTATAAATGTTAGAATGTTCCACAGGGGAATGCGAACTTTGAGAAAAAAACACAGTTTGATTGGTACACCCGGTATACAATGAAAATTTAACTGTTCAGCAACAATACTGTTACAGCGATATTGTTAAAGAATAAGGCTAAAACATATTAAAAAATTACTTTAATCGGAAAACAGGTTTAGGAAATTCCAGACATCAAAAATGACTCATTTTTAAGGTGTCTGGTAAATTTTGTACCCCAGTGTATTTAATTTCCATTATTTGTTCACTAATAATACCATTAATTTCTATTTTACATCTAATTGGTTCTTTATACTGATTTATTATTGTTCTAGTTTTATGAAATTAAATTGTCATTATATTCTTTTGCTTTTATGTTATATCTGTGGACTTATCTTTGAACACTATCTTCAGATTGGGCAATCAATATTGCGTCGTCTGCGTAACAGAGTATGTTCACCTCTTTGTTTCCCTTTCTGTATCCTGATGTTTTCAAGATATTTTGGGAAGATGGTTTATATACGTTGAGTGTTATTATGTCAAAAGCTTAGATATAAACCTATATATTTACTATTATCAAACGTTTTTATAAAAAGCGTTTTATTATGTCTAAGTAATGCAGTCCAGATAATTTATTTTTATTTCTTTAGTTTATAACTTTTCTTTATTCAATATACCAACCGATTTTTTACACTATGTATTGTATTTACAACAAATAACTTATCTGAACCATATTGACCAGTATTTTAAAAGAATTTCATGTAGAAATTTGCCCATTAAGAATTTTCGATGTATTCTTGGCACTGAAACAGTGCCATCTATTTAGTGTTAGGTTGACCTCTCCTTTCTAAATACTACTGATACTGAGTTTCTGTAACTAGTTTATAGTTAACACGTGGGGGCTTTCGTTTCACCCTCCATCCGATTGGTTGTGTCATTAAATTTTGAACTGTATTATTGAGGGAGGTCTGTTAATCTCTGTCCATATCGTTGGCAGAGCTTAGTGGCTTCTTCATTGACAGTTGTCATTTTTTTGGAAACAATGTGTGGTTTGGAACGTACCTTGGAGCATTAGTTCTCATTTGGAGGATTTTGATTGGAATCTTTCAAGAAAGATAATACTGTATCTAGCTGATGATTCTCTGTATCTCTAGAAACAGTCTGGAATACTCATCATGATGTTTTCCAAGGTAATGGAGGCTTTCCAGGCCTTGGGATATGGAAGTAATTATTGGGAAGGGTTTTTTTGATTTTGTGTAAAAGTTCATTATGCCAGAATTTGTCAAATGCTTGGGAGATGTCTAAGAAGATTTCGAAGAATTATTTTCTGTTTCCTAGGGATTGGCGTATCTGCTGGTAAATCTGATGAGTTTGTTCAGTGGTAGCGTGCCTAAAGCCAAACTGGTGATAAGGTATAATTTGTTTTGTCAATTAAAATTGACTTTATAACATCTGGATGACATTATCTGTTGCAATAATTTAGAAATTATGAGTAGGTCTGTGGAACTTTATTTTCTTCAGAGATATATTCCGGGTTTTTGAATTCAAAATATTTGAACTAATTTACAAACTAGAGGAGAAGATGTTCTTAATAAGGCGTTATACAGTTTTCCCTATAATTTCCCTTGTTCCTATTAAGTTTGTTCGTATGCCTCGTTCCGTTTATTGATCTTTCGGCGGCAAACGTGCGTTGTATAGGACGACGAGAAACGTCAAACAAAAAAATAAAAGTAAAGTTTTGTATATATAACTTTTCGCATCGGAAAGATTTTTAGATAATATTTCGAACGGATGTGCAGGTTAAACCGATATTCTGGTCTGGTCTGTATGGTCTGGAATGTAATTAAATTTTATTGTTTGCAGAAAAACGTGTTTTACAGAATAATTTATAGGTATCGTACAATAACTGATCGTGTTCATTTCATCCATATTGTTTGTAGTGTCGGTAATTTTGAACATTGTAGGAATTTCTCTTATTAAATGTAGAGTCAAGATAATTAATTTTTATTTCTTCAGTTTATAACTTTTTTTTTTATTTAATATGCCAAAATATTTACAAACTGAAATATAATTACAACAAGTAAATTGTCTGTACAATAACAATATTTAAAAGAATTTCTTGTAGAAAATTGACCATTAAAATTACCTGTGTGTTCTTGGCACTGGAATAGTGCTAGGTTAAAGAATATCTAGGTGCAACAATCACCAATAACAACAAAATAGATCGAGAAGTT
This sequence comes from Diabrotica virgifera virgifera, assembly GCF_917563875.1. Lineage (NCBI taxonomy): Eukaryota > Metazoa > Arthropoda > Insecta > Coleoptera > Chrysomelidae > Diabrotica > Diabrotica virgifera. The sequence goes on from NC_065444.1 coordinate 166,739,590, forward strand.
GAAACTGGAATAATGCCAGGAAACATATATTTCTTTGCAATGCAACATCTAATGAAGTTAAGACTTCTCTCACAAGATGCGAAAATCCAAATATAAGACCATAATATGACCGGCAGTTGCAGATGAAAGCGAAACATGGACGCTAACAAAGAGAGAAATAAATAAGTTGATGGCGTGGAAACGTAAAATCCTTCGGATGACATATGGCCCTTACAGAGACAGCGTGACAATTGAATGGAGGCGTAGATACAATAAAAACGAGGTTAGATTCTCTCTTCGGAAAGGAAAATACAGTTCGATACATAAAGGCCAATAGACTCAGATTGGTAGGGCATGTGATACGTAGTACCAACAATCGCCTAATATTCAATGTGTTTTGGGAAATGCCAGATGTGAGAAGGTCTCTAGGACGGCGTAGAAAAAGGTGGAAAGATGCAGTCAGAGAAGATGGGAGTGAGACAATGGGAAATAGTGGTACAGGACCGACAAAAATGTAAGGCAATAGTAAACGCGGCAAAGACTCAAGAAGAGTTGTGACGCCATTGATGATGATGACAAATAGATAGCGTCACCTATGTGTAGTGTTAGCTTGGCCTTCTCTTTCTAAATTCTATTGAGCTTCTGCAAGTAGTTTAACGTTAACTCGTCGTCGGCTGGGGCCTTTTATTTGAGCTTTCGTCCGATTGGTTGTGCCATATACTTTTAAGCTAGATTATTGGGGTGGTCTGTTAGTCTCTGTTCATATTGTTGGCAGAGTTTAGTGCCTTCTTCGGTGACAGTTGTCATTTTGAGGTCTCGTTCGATCGTCGTGTTGGGAACGTACCATAGAACATTAGTTGTGATTCGGAGTACTTTAGATTTGAATCTTTCAAAAATGTCGATACTGGATCTAGCTGCTGGTTCTGTAGCCGAATTTCATAACACCAAATGAGTTTTGGAATAACTTTATACTATGTCAAAATGTTGTTGTCGATTGACAGTTTTGACTTCCAGCCTAATAACCAATAACGTTATCTGAGTTTGATGCCCAGCCGTGTTCGCTTGGTAAAAATGTGTTTCCTCCATGTGAGCTAAATATATTTCCAAGTATTTTATATCGTTTTCTGTGGAATATAATAACCGCTTTACCATGCCGAAGGACAGTATTCCTTGCGAATTGTAATTGTTACCTGGCAGATTTTGTCTCGTTGGCTTGCACACGCCACATTTTTAAACACATTTGTATGACACTTAACTTAGCCTGGAGTCTGTAGTACTACGGCTCGGCCTCGATAAGAAGAGATTACCGCTGTATCATTTGCATAAGTTGCTGTTGTGACCTCTGGTGATATAGGTAAGGCCATAGTGAATATCAGCTACACAACTGGTCCGAGGACACTGCCTTCAGGTACACCAGCCATAACTGGACAGAGTCTTTTATACACATCACGATGTTGGTTAGCGATGTTGGAAAAAGAATGGCAGCGAGGAGAACGTTTAAACTACACTTGGGAGCAAAATAATAGACTCACTTGCTGAATTGTACACGTTAGAAGTCTCGAATTTCCTAAACCTGTTGTCCGATTCGAGTGATTTTTTAGTATGTTACAGCCTTATTATTTAAAAAAATCGATGTAATATTATTATTTCTAGACAGTAGGGATGGGAAAAACCTACCGGTTTTAACCGAAAACCGGTTTTTCTTTACTTCGCAATAACCGGTTTTGCCGTTTTTTTTTGTCCCTTTTTTAAGTAAAAACCGGTTGTTAGGTTTTTACGGTGATTAGGATTAGGTTAGGGGTTAGGTATTATTTTGGATCCCAATCATAATTATTATTCTCAAGTAATGATTCCAAACAAAACCATAATTCAAATTTTATTTTATAAATACAGAAGCAAACTGAAAGTGCAAACTCACATCAGCCAGAAATAATTAAGTTTTATTATAATGTTTCGTTGAAAAGATATTAGTAATCATAATATTTACATTAGAATTGATCTGGTTGAAGTAGACGCAAACATCATTTATTTTTCACATTTGACTCTTGACATTGAAAGTGGGTGAATGACTTTTTCTGATTACCAAAAATAATGTTCTGACTATGAATATCGAATTACCGATTACGAATACGAATCTCCGAGGATTTCCCTAGGTTTTCAAAACGATACACCTATACAGGAAGTATTAAATGCGTTAAAATGTACCTATTATACAAAAATATACAAACGTGTTAAAAGAAATACTTACATGATAATTTTTTTTGATGGTAGTAAAAATAAAAGATAAATTGCATTATCCAATTTATTTTCAAAGTAAAATATTTATGTTGATATTATTTATTTAAATCCCATTTGAAAGAGTATGGGAAATTTTTTATAAGTTGAAATGGTTGGGTTAAATTGTATATTATTGCAATATGTATATATTAGTCTTACTCTATATTATATTTAATAATAATCAATAAATATATAATAATAATAAAATAAAAAATAAATACAATAATTAATAGAATAAAATGGTTTTATTAAAAATTGTGGTTTATTTATATTGATATTGATGTTCTTTCGATAGTACTAATTTTGATCATATTGATATCGAGTATCGAGTCGAGTGGAGTATCGCAAACTAAAGTGCATTGCAAATGTAACGTTGTAACCTATTGGACTAAAAAAAAAACCGAAAACCGGTTTTTGCAAAAACCCGGTTTTTGGCCGGTTATAACCGCCAGGTTAAACCGTAAGCAAAAAAAAACGGTATAACCAAAAACCGGTGTTTTTTCAAAAACCGCCATCCCTACTAGACAGGTAAAGGTCATTTTATACCGGGTGTAACAATCATAGGGTGCTTTTTTTCTTAAGCGTACCTAACTTTTTTATTATCCAACATAAGCAAATAAATAAAAAAATAAAATGGTAATAAAGCCTAAGCCTACAATTGAGTTTTAATTTAAATATTTTTTATATGCTAGAATACTGCCCTGTTATGAATAGAATTCCTATCTGCAATTTTCAGTTTTTTTAGGATATAACGCCAACACATTGATAGCCAAATAATCTACCTATATGTTAAGAATGAAAGGCCTATCTGCTGTTTAAAAATAAGTTATTCCACTTTAAAATTTTGTCGGATCTACATTTTTAAAGTTTATGTTAAGCCAATTTGTCGAATCTCCATTTGTTAACATTTTTAGCCGTATCTTCGCAAGACGATTTGTAGTTACGACAAATTTGCTTAACAATTGTGTAGTTTCGACAAAATATTCTAACAACAGGAGGATCTAACCTAATTATTCATAGTATTCCCGCCTTTTTAGTTTCTCAACCTAAAAAAAATTCAAAAGTGACGGCCAACGGGAATAAACAAGGAAAGACAGGAAAAATTAAAATAGATCGAAATATTATTAAAGAACATATTATAGAATCTTTCAAACCCTCAGAACAACACTATCGTCGGGAACACGCACCAGAACGACGTTATCTTCCCAGTGACATCACAATAAAAATTATGTACCAGAATTTTATTGAAAAATATCCAAATATCAAGTTTTCGTATTATTTATATCGAGTAGTTGTCGCAGCTTTAAATATTTTATTTGTAAAATTAGGACACGAAGAGTTCTGGTTGTGTGAATCATTTGACTTGTATCCAAAATCCACGTCTCACAAAAAGGATGCATTGATGGATAATTGTGAGGAATGCACCAACTTTGGTGTACATCAAAATAAATACACTGCTGCTGCCAGATCAGAATATCAAACTGACTGGTCTGCAAAAAGTAACTGGGACGATACATCAATGGTAGTTTCAGCGGATTTGCAAATAGACCAGTAAGGATCTGCAAAAAAACGTCTATTTTTGGATGTGAGAGGTGACATTTGGATTTTTGCAGATAAAGTTAGGTGACACCTTCAGTAATAATAATTGACTTATGCTCCCTCTCAAATATGCCCGGAACATTAATAAAAAAATTAAAATATTTAAAAATTTCGAAAAACATCGACTTTTTTCTGCTTTCTTTGCTTATAACTTTAAAACGATTCGTTTTGGAACAAAGTCGTAAAATAATGATAATTTAATTTTGTATGATATACGACTGGTAAAAAATGTCTTAAGGTATTACCTTTTCTGCAATATAGCAATAAATACAAAATAAGGGGGCAAAATAAGTCTGCTGTTATTCAATCTTTTTTAACCACTTTGGTGGCACTTAGAACCTTAGTAATTCGCTTAGGAAATTCTTTGTAACATACTTAAATCGTGTACCAAGTTTCATTAAAATCGACCTAATAAATTTTGCATAATAAATTTGCAATCTAAATGTTTTTAAAAAAGTTCAATTTTTTTTTAATCTTTTTGAACAAAAAGTAGACCATTTAGAAGTTGGCTAATTTTTTTACATATAAAGAGGTGCTTTACCTATCTAATACACTTTACAGAATTAAAACCGGATTATTTAAGGGGCCCCAGCAATGTTTTAAATTTATAAATAATTTTTTGGCTTATAAACAAATAGCTTTAATAAGTAGTAGCTTTAATAATAGTTTAACAATAAAAAAATTAATTTTTAGCAATGCAAATAATTAAAACCGGTATAATTTGACTTAACCTTTCAAATGCTGTCAGCAGAATTGCTATTTTATTTTTTAATCAAACGTTATTCGCGTTCAAAAATTGCAATTTCTCGATTTTTCGAAAGTTCCACCGCGTTTATCTCGAAAACTATGCATCCTACGAAAAAACTTGTAAGAACATTTTTTGCTTAGAATTACGCAAAAAATACAAAAAATGTATTATTTTGCGAACAATCGATTTTATGTAATTCCTTAAGTTCTTTGTTTATAACAATCTTATCGACATCCGGATCAACTGTTACCCAAAAAACTCGTGTTCTACGGGTCAAAATACATAAAAAAACTTGGGTAAGTCCATCTAAATAAAGGAGCCCGTAGCACCCTCTCCTGGCCGCAGCACTAATTTGTTTATAAGCCAAAAAATTGTTTATAATTTTAAAACATTGCTGAGGCTGCTCAAATAATCCGATTTCAATTCTGTAAAGTGAATTAGATAGGTGGAGTACTTGTTTATATGCAAAAAAATTGACAAATCTATGTATGTTCTAGTTTTTGTTGTGCAAGATTTTAAAAATTTTAATTTAAAAAAAAAAGTTTAGTTTGCAAAATTATTATGCAAAATCTAGTAAGTCAATTTTAATGAAGCTTAGTGTACGGTTTTAGCACATTACAAAAATTTTCTAAGCGAATTAGGAAGGTTTCAAGTGTAACCTAAGTGATGAAAAATCATTGAATAGAGACAGGCTTGTTTTGCCCCCTTATTTTATATTTATTGCTATTTTGAAGCAAGGGTGATAAATTAAGACATTTTTAACCAATCGCATCTAATAGCAAATATAATTATCTTTGTTTTATTCCTACAGGATATTGTTCTAAAATGAATAGTTTTTAACTTATAAGCAAAAAAATTAGAAAAAAAAACGAAATTTTTTGAAATTTTTAAATATTTTATTTTTTTTATTAATGTTCCGGGCATATTTGAAAAGGAGCATAAATCAATTATTATTAACGAAGTTATTACCTAACTTTATCCGCAAAAATCTGAATGCCACCTCTCACATCCACCTAAAAACAGATCTTTACTTGTCTAAAAAGGTAATAAAATATTATAAATGTTTTATTTTGTTGTGATATTCTAGGTCATAATGCTTCCGAGAATGGATATGTTTAAGGATATTATTTTTACACCTAGAATAATTGCTTTTAATGAAAGTTTTGTCGCCACGGCTAGAAAGCCAACAGTACAAACTGCAATTTTATGGCACGAAGGAATAGCCGGACGGAGTAAGTCAGATATTGCCAGCACATTCTACAATTTTTTTTTGTCTCACTGAGACGCTAAAAATGTTATAATGTGGCTTGACAATTGCTCTGCTCAAAATAAAAACTGGGCTTTGTTTACTTTCTTTACGTTTATTGTAAACTCTGACTATGGATATCGCACTTGAAAAATTAAGTATTATATTAAGTATTATATCGCACCCTCAGTGCAAGACTGCAGTAACTCAAAATTTTATAAAAATGAAGTAATCATGGAATTCGATTGTAAACATGCATATCTATCCCCTGTAAAACTTTAGTAACTTTCAAATGCTAAATGGGCTAAATATTACAACAACAACAGTTTAACTATTTTGCGTTTTTGAACAAGTTCCGTGCAAAACTGTCGTAACTCTAATGTAACAGATTTACAACAGTTTTGCACGGAACATTGCAACGGATTCGATAACAAGCAATGAAAAAAGTAAAATATTTGTTATTTTAATATCTATATCTGTGGTGTTTAATTTTAATATACAGAGCGTCTACGTAATCCATTAACGGCTGAGACAATAAACAAAGTTTTTCGAGACCAATCTATTCATGTAAATTTTATGTCCTTTGTGTAATACAGTAAAACCTGTCAATAACGGTCACTAGAAATGACAGAACTATTGGCCGATATAAAAAGGTGGCCGCTAATACCAGGTTTTGTAGTCCAAATATTTTGGTTTGGGGAACTTTGAAGCTGGCCGGCTAGTTCAGGTGGCCGGTTTTGACAGGTGGCCGTTAACACAGGTTTTACTGTATTATATTTTTATTTTCCATAAGATTTTAAAAAGAAAAACAGTAATCTTAAAACTTGTGTATTGACAATACTGAGAGGTCAAAAATATCTATTCTCAGAAAACTTGCCAAAGAACAGCCAAAAATTCAAATGGCAAAAAAAAGATTTGGTATACTTATGCCATTCGGGTATGATACCAGAAGCCCACCATAGTTTTTATAAAAATATTTTGGCACAAGATGATGTACGAGAAGAGGACAACAACTACGGTAAAACCTGTCAGCAACGGCCACTTAAAATGAAAGAACTATTGGCCGATATAGAAAGGTGGCCGGTAATGCCAGTTTTTGTAGTCTAGATATACAGTAAAACCTGCCAATAACGGTCACTAAAAATTACAGAACTATTGGCCGATATAAAAAGGTGGCCGTCAATACCAGGTTTTGTAGTCCAAAAATTTTGGTTTGGGGAACAGAAGTTGGCCGGCTAGTTCAGGTGGCCGGTTTTGACAGGTGGCCGTTAACCCAGGTTTTACTGTACATAATTGGTTTGGGTAATTTTTAAACTGGTCGTTAGTACAGGTGGCCGTTGTTGGCAGGTGGCCGGTAACTCAGGTTTTACTGTAAAAGTAAATGTGTCTACGCTTTTTACAATTTTCTCCGTGCAAAACTGTTGTAACTTTGAAATTCTAATACTAAATGTGTAGTGATTAACATTTTTTTCCGTGCAAAAGTGTTGTAAAATTACAAATTTTTTTTGCGTTAATATTATTTTATTTAAATTTCTATTTTTGGTTAATGTAATATAGGCTGAAAAGTATGCAAAATCATAATTAAACGTTAATTTTTCTTAAAATTTGTGTCTTATTTCACCGATATTATCACGAAAATAAACAAAATCGTCTTTATCTCGAAACTTACTTATTTTGACTTACTGCAGTCTTGCACTGAGGGTGCGATATGTATATTAAGTATTTTGAGATTGGCCATACCTTCATGGCTGCGGACTCATTCCACCACCAAGTGGAACGCTCCGTGAAGCAAAGACTTTTCGGATGCAGTAGCAAATGGAGTAAGTAATGCTAAAGTAATTTTTATGGAATTAGCTGACTTTTTTGAATGGCAAGATGGTACTTCTGCATATAAACTGAATAAAATTAATCCCAGGCCATAACTAAATCAAATGGATCAAGTAAATTTTTCTAGATAGTAAATATAATTTTTCGTACAAAACCAGCTTCACCTCAGAGACAGAAATTGAAGTAAACATTCTAAATACAAAGATTGCAAAACAGGAAATGACAAAACCTTCACCCAAGTTCATTCCTAGAGGCATAACGACTGAAAGAAAACAACTAATTATATCCAAACTGTGTGGACACATGTCTGAAAGCAGACAAAGGTTTTCTAATAATTTACCAACTGCAATGGAACCTGGAGCTTTACATGATTAAAAAAACTGATTATGATTTTATGTAATTTTGTTTATCTTAATAAACTATAAGTTTGATTAAGATAAGACTTTTTAATTTACCTTATTTTTATAATAATAATAATAATATCGTATGGCATTTTTGCCGGGGAGATCCTTTCGGATAGTTCCAGCGCCATTTACATCTTTAATCCTGTTTTAAGTAACTAGTGCCGATGTACACTAGCCCAGGGGGACCGACGGCTTTACGTACTCTCCGAGGCACGGTGAGATGGCTCATGTCATTATTGGAAATGAAAATGGTTTGTCTTTGGCAGGGCTCAGCTCACGTCTACTGGCGTATGAGGCCAGCGTTTATGCCGTTACTCCACGGCCGCTCACACCTTATTTTTATGATTTGTTAAGATTAAATGTCGTATCTATCAAAAGTCTAATTTCAAATACTCTGAAAGAAAATTGCACGCACTCATTAAATTTGTACTCAAAAAAGATATTGCTATGTTGTAACAAGATTTTTAACAGTCATTACAGTTGATGGCAATTAATCAAATCTAAAACATCGAATATCTCAAAATAGGGATTTTATCAGTTACGGCTTCTATTCTTAACAGGGCAGAATACTCGACAGGGTGTTCCGAAATTTAAGAAAAAATACAGTATGATTGTTACAACCGGTATAAAATGACCTTTACCTGTATAGCAACAATAATATTACATCGATTTTCTTAAATAATAAGGCTATAATATACTAAAAAAATTACTCAAATCCGACAACAGGTTTAGGAAATTCCACGTGTACAATTATTCAGCAAGTGAGTCGATTATTTTGCTCTTAAGTGTAGTTATGATCACAAAACTAATCGGTCCAAAAGAAGTGGTAGATCAAGAACGAGGTGAATTTAAAAAGTGGAGGAAGACCTTAAACACGTGATGGTGAGGGACTGGAAAATAAAAGCACAAAACCGAAGTGAATGGATAAATATGGTTGATCGTGACCTTCAAAGTAGTTGAGAAGTTTGTAAATACTTATTCGAGTTTTGTTTAAAATAATTATAATTAGTTTTAATCTCATGATTGTGTTCTATAAAAATGCTCTAGGTGTTGTTGTGCTTCTAAAAAAATATCGAAGTTAGTGAATATTTCTACTTAATTAAATTGCAAACATCCAATTCAGGGACTCCCTTATTTACGATCCTTTTCGATAAGTGAATGTAGGGGAAGCAGAATAATTTTTATTCTAGGTATTTAGTTTTGATGTTTAAAAACAAGTAAATATTCGATTTTAGTGCCACTATATTCAAAATATTTACTATATAGGAGTCATTTTCGTGTTTATTTATCGTTAAGTTTACGAAACACACATTCTAAAGTTACGATAATTTAAAATCATAATTTTTAACGATCACTTATCTATTGTTGCGTTCAGAGCAATGCCGATATAAATTTTATGGAGAATAAAGGAAACCGCTTAAACTTCCTGCATATTCAATTTGCAAAAAAGTTCCGAACGGACCGATAAAAAAACAGATACACATAAATAATCGGGGATTTTTTTACACACGCACAAAACCTCGAGGCACCGATTTAGTTATAAATCAGGCGATAATATTGAGGTGTATACATTCAATTCGATACCTCTAAATACGTATCTATATTCAGCCAAATTGGGAACTCGCTATCGCTTACCGATAAATCATATAACGTGGGCGTCTTGAAACTTTGCCAAGTTTCATTGTTCAGGGACCGTCCCTGTAATTGACTTATTGGCCGGAAGAAAAGTAAAGGCGATCGATTGGAAGCGCACTCTTTTCTGGTGTCATCTTCAAGAAGTTCAGTATGAAACATTACATCTACCTGTTCCTATACTGAGCATTAAAACATATGGTTGCTATATTTGCCATTTTATGTTATAAAGTAGGTACATTACGAGTTTATTGTTAAATAGATTAATATATTTTTATAACCAAGCGCAGTAGTATAAAAGTCAAGTTGTAGATAAACAAATAAAACATATTGGCTGTAAAACAAACAATCCAAAGTTAAGAAACTTACTGCTAAAAAAATATAAGTGAGTCTTGTTTCAGCGTCCCATATTCTAATTTTCCATTTTAGTATAATTTTATTTCTATACTTCTTTATCTTACTGTCACTTGTTATTGTTAATAAATCTCTTACACCTCGTTCAGACTTCATGCACGATACGATAATTTACTACTTTATCTTGTTTATCTCTTAACAAACACAACAGGCATATACAACGACTATGTTGTAACCACTATGAACGCATTCGAAAAAAAAAACGAATACCTTAGTTAGACAAATAAAAAGTAAACACTGGCAGAGACTTTCAAAACAGATAAAATACGACTTCTACAGAACATAAAAGAAATATGGTGACGATATAAAAAGGTGACAACAATATGTATGCTAGCACAATTATGCTAAATTTACAATCAAGATACAGTAGAAATAAACAATCCAAGACACGTTAAATGCTACTAGGAGCACTCTCACAGGGCCGCCGCTACCATGTGTGCAAAGTGTGGATCGCACACGGGCGGACGATTATAGGGGCGGCCAAAAGCAGGCCAGTGATGATAATACTTTTTTAAAAACGAAAATAAATTCAAAAAATTAAATAGTAATGACGAAGTAGTTTTCAATACTAATAGTAAATTATTAATATTGAAAATATTAAAAATATTACTAAACGATTTTTAAATTGAAAACTTATTGGTACACTTTCCTGGTGACACCTCCAAGACTTCTACAATTTGCAAGTCAAATGGATGCTGCAGTGAAGACGAGAGGGAAGGAATTCTACACTATGCAATTCACATCCTCCGTCTGCAGCTGGTAAAGTTCCAACGGAAAATGCACCTAGTTACTCTACGGAGTAATACGACTATAAAATAAAAATGCATACCATTTTTATTCAGTTGCAATGCGAAGGCAAAACAATCTTACTTTTCAATTAGAATACGGAGTGCAGTCCAGTCCCTCGAATCGCGATTTTCGGCTCTTATTGGAGCCTTCATCGGAAAGAACGTAGGCACTGTTCTCCATATTTTAACTGATTCGTACCGAGAGGTTTTCCCACCCATTGCAACTGAAGTGATGATAGTAGGTGGCTAGCGCCATCTGTCATTGAAAGACGAAGTAGTTTTCAATCCTAATAGTAAATTATTAATATTGAAAATATTAAAAATATTACTAAAAGATTTTTAAATTGAAAACTTATTGGTACACTTTCCTGGTGACACCTCCAAGACTTCTACAATTAGCAAGTCAAATGGATGCTGCAGTGAAGACGAGAGGGAAGGAATTCTACACTATGCAATCCACATCCTCCGTCTGCAGCTGGTAAAGTTCCAACGGAAAAATGCACCTAGTTACTCTACGGAGTAATACGACTATAAAATAAAAATGTATACCATTCTTATTCAGTTGCAATGCGAAGGCAAAACCATCTTACTTTTCAATTAGAATGCGGAGTGCAGTCCAGTCCCTTGAATCGCGATTTTCGGCTCTTATTGGAGCCTTCATCGGAAAGAACGTAGGCACTGTTCTCCATATTTTAACTGATTCGTACCGAGAGGTTTTCCCACCCATTGCAACTGAAGTGATGATAGTAGGTGGCTAGCGCCATCTGGCATTGAAAGACGAAGTAGTTTTCAATCCTAATATTAAATTATTAATATTGAAAATATTAAAAATATTACTAAAAGATTTTTAAATTGAAAACTTATTGGAACACTTTCCTGGTGACACCTCCAAGACTTCTACAATTTGCAAGTCAAATGGATGCTGCAGTGAAGACAAGAGGGAAGGAATTCTACACTATGCAATTCACATCCTCCGTCTGCAGCTGGTAAAGTTCCAACGGAAAAATGCACCTAGTTACTCTACGGAGTAATACGACTATAAAATAAAAATGTATACCATTTTTATTCAGTTGCAATGCGAAAGCAAAACAATCTTACTTTTCAATTAGAATACGGAGTGCAGTCCAGTCCGTTGAATCGCGATTTTCGGCTCTTATTGGAGCCTTCATCGGAAAGAACGTAGGCACTGTTCTCCATATTTTAACTGATTCGTATCGAGAGGTTTTCCCACACATTGCAACTGAAGTGATGATAGTAGGTGGCTAGCGCCATCTGGCATTGAAAGACTACTATCATCACTTCAGTTGCAATGGGTGGGAAAACCTCTCGATACGAATCAGTTAAAATATGGAGAACAGTGCCTACGTTCTTTCCGATGAAGGCTCCAATAAGAGCCGAAAATCGCGATTCAAGGGACTGGACTGCACTCCGTATTCTAATTGAAAAGTAAGATTGTTTTGCCTTCGCATTGCAACTGAATAAAAATGGTATACATTTTTATTTTATAGTCGTATTACTCCGTAGAATAACTAGGTGCATTTTTCCGTTGGAACTTTACCAGCTGCAGACGGAGGATGTGAATTGCATAGTGTAGAATTCCTTCCCTCTCGCCTTCACCGCAGCATCCATTTGACTTGCAAATTATAGAAGTCTTGGAGGTGTCACCAGGAAAGTGTACCAATAAGTTTTCAATTTAAAAATCTTTTAGTAATATTTTTAATATTTTCAATATTAATAATTTACTATTAGGATTGAAAACTACTTCGTCTTTCATCACTTCAGTTGCAATGGGTGGGAAAACCTCTCGATACGAATCAGTTAAAATATGGAGAACAGTGCCTACGTTCTTTCCGATGAAGGCTCCAATAAGAGCCGAAAATCGAGATTCAAGGGACTGGACTGCACTCCGTATTCTAATTGAAAAGTAAGATTGTTTTGCCTTCGCATTGCAACTGAATAAAAATGGTACACATTTTTATTAAATAGTAATGATTCAGATATTTCTATAAACTCTAATATTCCAAATAATCTAAACAAACATTTCAGAAAATGTTATTTATTATATCAACTGCCCTTTTGCAACTGTAGTCATAAAATAGTTCCGTGAATGCTTTTTAATTCAAAGTGGCTGGCAGCTTTCGGACTTTAAGATATTTTTATTTACGTCGTCCATATTATGAGATTTTTTCAAATTCTGAACATTTATGATTTGTTAAGAGAGTACGATAGGACAGTAGGATACTTTCCTAGAATTTAGATAAGTGCTTATTAAGTTACTCTCATTAGTAATAAAAAAGTTTTTTTTTATTACTCGATGGTTTAAAAAAATATTTTTTGTTACTCGATGGTTGCTTTGTTATAATATTGTCCCTTTATGCTTATATATGGTTATATGTAGATGGGTTATATTCAGTCTAAGTTAAGAATTAGATGATTTTAGACACGCTTTTGATAAACGATTTTGTTTGTAATATTGTAGTGTGCCCGTTTCTTTTGCACACTACTGTATTTTAAATAGGCCTGGATTCCGCGTACCAAAAAAAAGTTGATTAATAGCAAGCTCAAAAATTTGTTAATAGCTTAACGGTGTCTAGTCGGGCAAACTTTGACGTACGGGAACACTGGAAGAGGGGAAGTTTTAATTGTGGAACAGTTTTGTTATTTGGAACGTGAAATTACGAAAACGTGCCATGTATTTTGTGGGGCAGAACATCCAGTTGATTTGTTACCCTTTCATTAAACTCTCAAGCAAAAATCACACTGCTATTACTAACCCACATTATTCCTCTCATTTGACATGTTCTTGGTGTTCCACTCATTAAAATGTCCAGTTGGTGGTAAAAACCAGTCTGATTTTTGCATGAGAGTTTAATGAAATGGTAGCAAATCAATTGGAAGTTATGTTCGATAAAATACATGGAACATTTTCGTAGTCTGACGTTCCAAATTTTTAACCTGTTCCAAAATTAAAACCTCTGCTGTCCCAGTGTTCCCATATATCAAAGTTTTTCTGACTAGAGAGAAATTCACACCGAGAGTGCAGTGCAGCTAAGATAGGGCAATACATTTGTAATGGGGAATAAACGCACAGGGTTGTCGGTCTTCACCAGTTGTTGATTGCTCTCTCAAGAGCGTCGCACAGGAACTGTGGCAACACTGAATGAGCATTTCTATCTTAGCTGTACTGCACTCCCAGTGTGAATTTTAAATTAGATACCGTTAAGCTATTAACAAATTTTCAGCCTAGTATAAATCAATTTTTTTTTGGTACTCGGGTCTGAAAGTAACGTCGAAATCAGAGCAATTATTATTCATATACGCATTACGGTTCCGATGTATCTCCTGTACATTTCTTTAAATACTAGTACCTATGTTGAAACGACTAAAGTGTTAAAAGGGTTAACTCACCTTAACATCACATATGGTGGCACTTTGATTCATAACATCCAAAAGAAAACACTTTTCGTCTAGATCTCTATGAAGATTTAAAGATGGTCAGAGACATACGGACAAGTCAAAACTGTGTCAATCGTCAATCTTCTTTTATTCGCGACTTCACCCACATTCATCAACAATTATTTCCGTAATTCCACATATTGACTTCCATTTTACATTCTATATGCATATATACTAATAAAAACTTTGATTAACTCCAAATAATATAATAGTATTTCAGTATTTTCCTCCTCTGATGCTTCTGACAATACTCTATCTCAATTATTTAATAATTCTTGCCGTTTCTTCACCTTCACACAATATGATTTTCATTACTCTTACTCTTTTTTTAGTTCACAACCTTGATTTCTTGATATTTTTTGGATATGGCATATTCTATTAGCTTACCAATATAGTTAATTAGCTTACACTTAGTTACCTACGCTCTCCTATCTTTTCACTGTTATTGTTAAAACTAAATTCCCTGTCATTAATACTTAATCTCATTTCCAGCATTTTCAAATAAATCACAATAATATTCAAATTTCAGTTTTCAATAGCTCAATATTTAATTAAATGTTTTATAGCTTCAGGTCTTTTCACTCAGCTTCCTCTGGTTTAGAACTCTGTCTTTCCTATTAATTTTCACTTTCCTCAATTACTATCAGTATTTATATCATTCAAATTTCTTACACAACTTTTACGGATTTTATTGGTTTGTATCTTCTTCTTCATGTGCCGTGCTCGATTATCGAACATTGGCTATCAAATTGGCTATAGTAATTTTGTTAACGGCAGCTCGGAAAAGGGATGCAGAGGATCTGTTATACCATTCTCTCAGGTTTTTAAGCCATGACGTTCTTCTTCGACCTGGCCCTCTTCTTCCGTCTACCTTGCCTTGTATTATTAAATGGAGTATATTATATCTCTCTGGGTGTCGCATAACATGGCCAAAATATTCAAGTTTTCGATTTTTAACTGTTCTGACGACTTCTGTGACTTTTCCCATCCGGTGCAAAACAACTTCGTTACGAACTCTATCCACCCAACTTATTCGTAGGAT
The DNA here is from genome assembly GCF_917563875.1 of Diabrotica virgifera virgifera. Lineage (NCBI taxonomy): Eukaryota > Metazoa > Arthropoda > Insecta > Coleoptera > Chrysomelidae > Diabrotica > Diabrotica virgifera. The sequence goes on from NC_065444.1 coordinate 166,755,002, forward strand.
TCTTCGGTATACCCAAATTTCAAAGGCTTCCAATTTCTTGAGAAGAGTATCTGTTAAAGTCCAACCTTCGACACCGTACAAAAGAGTAGAGAACACATAACATCTCACTAATCTAATTTTAAGATTCAAAGTAATGTTGTTTCCACATAAAAGTTTCTTTATCTTAAAAAATGCAGCTCTGGCCTTCTCTATACGTATTCTAATTTCTTTGCTCATGTCCCAGTTCTCATTTAGATTACAACCAAGGTAGGTGATACTGTTAGTTCTTTCTAATTGTTCACCATAAGCTGTTACTACTTCCGGTTGTATTGGCGTCTTACTGACAACCATCACCTTGGTCTTTGCGGTGTTTAGCTTGAGTCCATATTCATCACACGTTGTGGTAATCCTATTAATCAGATGTTGAAGTTCTTCATAATTGCTCGCAATTAACACCGTGTCATCCGCATATCTCAAATTATTAATATTGACGCCATTCATTTTGATACCACATTGATCATTATCCACTGCTTTATTGAAAACAAACTCAGAATAGATGTTAAATATTAGTGGGGACAAAATGCAGCCCTGCCTTACTCCTCTTCGTATTTGAAGTTCTTCAGACGTGTCCCAGCCAATCCTGATGTTTGCACGTTGATGCCAGTAAAGATTTTTGATAATGCGTAGGTCTTTATCATCAATACCCACTTTCTGAAGAATACCAATCATTTCCGTATGTTTTACCCGATCAAAGGCCTTCTCAAAGTCAATGAAACACATATAAACCGGATGTCCGACATCTCTGCATCTCTGTACCATAACCTGAATACTAAACAGTGCTTCTCTGGTCCAAAGTTATTGCGGAATCCAAACTGTGTATCACCAAGCTGTTCTTCTATTTTTTGGTACATCCTAGAGTGCAAAATTCGTATAAATATCTTTAAAACATGACTCATCAAGCTAATGGTTCGGTAGTCACTACATCTTTTCGCGTTTGCTTTTTTAGGTATCGTCACAAAAGTCGACAGCAGCCAATCCGTTGGTATATAGCCAGTTTGATAAACTTTATTAAAAAGATGAAGGAGAGATCTTTTACCTGAATTTTCGAAGAGCTTTATTATTTCATTCGGTATTTCGTCTGGTCCCGTCGCTTTTCTGGTCTTTGCTAATCTTATTGCTTGTTCAATTTCGTCCATAGTTATGTCAGGTCCTGTAACTACTTCGTTAATTTCAAGCTCGGGCCTTTCATCATTAAACAGTTCCTCAATGTATTCTTTCCATCTGTCTATTTTATCCAAATCAGTGATAATCAGTTTTCCGTCTCTATCAACGATGTTATTTGCATGTTTTTTGTTCTGACCGGTGAGTTCTTTTATTTTTTTATACATATTAAATGAATCATGTTTTCTCTGCAACTCTTCAATTTCTAAATATTTTTTTTCAAAGTATGTTTCTTTTGCCGCTCGTATTTTAGTCCTTATCTCTTTATTAATGCGTTTATACATTTCGATGTTTTGATTCTTAAATTTGCGTCTTTTTTCCATCAAATTCAAAATCTCATCGTTCATCCACTGTTGCTTCTTTTGATTTTTCTCTTTGAAGTTTGGAGTTGAGTTGCTTATAATCGTTTTGATTTGGTTCCAATGATCCTCGATGGATTCTTGTTGTTCGCTATTCTCAAAATTGCTCTCTAAATTGTTTGAAATCCCCTGACTGTTGTTTCTAATAAAATCGGTATCCAGTTTGTTAGAGGATCGTGGTTGTTTTATCCGTTTAAGTTTTAATTTTATTTCGGCTAACAATAGATTGTGATCAGATGGCACATCGGCGCCAGGATAGGTTTTTACAGACTTTACTGCATTTCTGTAACGCTCACTGATGGTTATGTAGTCAATTTGGTTTCTTACGATATTATTGGGGGTATCTCCTGGAGATTTCCACGTATATAATCTCCTTTTAGGTAATTTGAAAAAGATATTCATTATACATAGATTATGTTCTTTGCAGAAATCTGCGAAATAGTCTCCCCTTTCATTTCTATCGCCCAGTCCATAACAGCCAATAATATTACTTTGTCTGCCTTTTCCTATCTTAGCATTAAGGTCACCCATCAGAATGGTGAGATCTCTAGTCTTGAGTTGGTCGGTAACAGTTTTTACATCGGCTTAGAACTTGTCAAGTTCTTCCAGTTCACTTTCCGCTGTCGGTGCATACACTTGTATTAAATTTATGTTTCTGGGTTTCGCGTTCAACTGAATCATTATGACTCGTTCAGATACCTGGCATACCGCTCTAACACATTTGCTAACCTCGTTTGAGACTATGAATCCTACACCATGACGATGGTAATTACTCTCTTCTCCTGCATAATATACTTCATGATCATCCACATGGCATTGGCCAGATCCGGGCCATCGCATTTCACTGATACCCAGAATTGATATTTGCAGCCTTTTCATCTCATTTATGGCATTGTGTGTTTTTCCTGGTTCATATAAACTCCGCACATTCCATGTGCCTATTCTACAACTTCTCTGTATATCAAATTTGGCCAAGCGGGAGATTCTTCGCACCCCTGCCCCATTTAAGAAGCGCCCGTACTCGGGGCCATCGTTTATTTCCTCAGCCATATTGATTAACCTGGGAAAAATAGTGTAGTAGTCATTCCCTTGGCTTTCTACACCGCTGTGTACACGCTGTTTAAGTGGTTGCCACCGCACCGAGTACTATTCTGTATTGACCGTTCTGGCCTAAATGACTTCCGCTCAATAGAGATACTGAAAAACCAGCTGCCGATTTCCAGGTTCGATTTTATACAAGCCCTAAAACCAGGGGGCTGCCACCTCCGTCCTCCAGACCGTTGTGAAGACCTTCTTCTCCGCCCTGGATGCCGTTGTGGGCTTCATCCGTGACCCTGGACAGGGGACCCTTAGCAGGTACTAGTTTCCCGGGTCAGGAAACACCTGGAATCTGCAGAAGGCAGGGATTGATTCAATTTCCCTGATAGGACTATCCAGAAGGAGTTCCTACCTGCTACCTATTTGTATATATTGGTTTGTATAAACTAACTTAAAGAAGGAAACTTTATATCTGAATCATTCCCTATATCAAAGAGGCTTAAACAAGGATGTTGTCTGTCTCCGACTTTATTTAAAATATATATTCAATCATCGCTAGAGCAGTGGAGGAAACAAGTATCCGGAATGGGAATAGACATAGGCAGTGGTAAATGTCTAACAACTTTGATTTTTGCAGATGATCAGGTAGTCGTAGCGAATGATGAGGAAGACATGGACTACATGTTTAGAAAACTAAAGAAAGAATATGAAAAATGGGGCCTCAATATGAATATGTCAAAGACAGAGTATCTTAAAATAGGGGATGATGAAGAAGATCCAGAGTTAGAAATTAGAACCACGAAAAGATGTAATGAATATAAATATCTCGGATCTATAATATCTAAAGAAGGCACTACCAAAAGAGACATCGAAAAGAGAACGCAGCAGGGCAAAAAAGCGGTAAACATTCTGAGCTCTCTACTGTGGTCTAAAGATATAAGGCAAGAAACGAAATTGACAATCTATCGTACCTTGGTAGAGCCTATTATGACTTATGGGGCAGAAGTTTGGCAGATGACAAGAAAAGATAGGAAAAGAATAGAAGTAGTAGAAATGGATTATCTAAGGAGAGCGTGTGGTATATCTAAAAAAGATCACATCAGGAATGAAGATATTAGAAGGAGGACACATACTGTATATTCCAGTGTAGATAAAATTGAAACTAGACAACTAATGTGGTATGGTCACGTGAAACGAATGAATGAAGATAGATGGCCAAAGAAAGCTTTAAATTACATACCACACCAAAGAAGAAGAAGGGGAAGACCTTCAGTTGCCTGGGAAGAAAATGTACGGCACGTCATGAAAGATAGAGCCATCAAAGAAGACGAATGGATGGACAGAAAACGATGGCGGTCGAAATGCGAGAAGCGGCAGAGGCTGTAGGAACCTCGCTGATAGATAGATAGATAAACTAAATACCTCTACCATAAAATACTTATTATACTATTCATTTACATTATTCAGTTTCCTCAAACATAATATGCAACCAATCATACTTTTTCAATAACCTTTTTTCAATTCACTTGCACAAACTTTGAACAATATTTCATTAGCTGTATTCGCGCTGCATATCCCGAACCTATCCTGAACTTACCCTGAGGGAGATCGCCTACGCATTAGGTGTTCAGAGGGAAAAATTCGACCTTATTGAACGTTCAATTTTGTAATGCGCAGGCGTGCTCCCTCTGGGTAAGTTCAGGATTGCAGCGCGAATACAGTTAATCATTACAATTATCATATTTTTATTTTAACTCAGATTTTAATCAGTATCCCATTCATTATTCCGAAAAAAATTTTGTGACGTCATAGCTGGAGTGCAAAATTTTGCTTTCAAATTACAGTTTAAACCAATTTTTAATGTATTAAATTTCATAAACTTTTATTTACATATTCGAATTCATATTAATTAAGAGGCTACAGTAGCGATCAACAGGTAGCAACAAACGCGTTCCAAAATTGCGGCTCTAATTTTGAATATTTTGTCGAGATATTTGGCACACATATTCGTAATATAATAAAGAATGGCGGTACAGAGCCCAATTTCAGAAATATGTTAGTACGTGGAAATTACTCTATAACTAAATAAAATATTAAAAAAAGGAGCCTTTACCGCCTTTAAGAAGAAGAAAAAAATAAACTTTTATATCCCATGCCTAGATTTTGTGTAATCTTGGAACTACTAAAATTTTCTACTTCTAACAAGAAATCGAACATATTATAACTAAATAACTAATTAAGCAACATAGAGAAATTATCACTGTCATTTTGACAAACCTGCGTCAGATTTTCTCTAATCTGTTCTGTCATCTTTATTGATATCTGTTCAGTGCAGTAGTTTGTTAATTTAAGAATTCATTTTTGTTGTTTCATAGGAATATAGTGTTTATTAATAGTTAATTTATTATACATTTGTTGTTGTTGTATAAGTTGTTGGCCTCTTTGAAAGAATTGATTGTTGTTAATTTTGAGTTTTAGTTATATGTAGGTAGGTAAGTATATTTTACGTAAAAATATTTCGAATTCTAATGCGAGTATATAAAATTTTAGGAGGATTTTTTATTCCAAAAATAGTATCAATAGTTTAACAAAATGGAAAAAGTAAATCAAACGAAAAATAAAGTGAAACCTTCCAAGAAAAATCCATTAAAAAAAGATGCCAAAGTTATGCGAAAATCGAAATTTGTTTCGCTTCACAACAAAAAATGATTATTTATTATTGTTTTATTATTAGATATTTCATGCAAATACCTTTCTCCATACCTATCTTAACAAAAAATGTTCACCATTTTGGTTTATTTTCATAAATATCTATTTATTAATAATAAAATCGTTTTCTGATACTTCCATTTAGCGCGACTATGATATTGTCAAAATATTAATCTTAGATTATGTCAAAGATTACCACTGTTGCCAAAGTTTATGATACTAGCTCCCGAAGTTATATTTTGTTGCTACCTGTTGATCGCTACTGTTTACTCATAATAACAATATTTTCATATATTAAATATAATATCAATTAAATATCAATAGTTAGGTTCATTATTCACTTTTCGGATGACACAAATATCATGTCAATTTATGAAAAATCACCTTCTTTGACATATTTTTATACCTTATTGACACCTATCAGTCTGGTTAGTTGGTTTTTACCTCTCACTTAAGCACTACCTTGTGCAATTTTTGAGCAAGAATGAAGTACATCCACATGTTAATTTAAAAATCTTAAGACATCGACTTAATGTCGCCTAGTTTATAATGTTAAATCTACCAATAATGTAATTTAGAGGTTTTTACAACTAATGACGTGGCTAGTTTCAAATACCTGTACACCGGACGTAAGTAACCACATTTTCTATTTTTTCAACAGTAAACATTTAACCCCCTGCTTTCAAATTAAGTGGTTTATTTATTTCCAGCTTCACACTGATGATGGTCAGTTTAGACCGAAAACGTTTTGTGCTTTGTAATTTTCCACTACCCCCTGCTTTCAAATTAAGTGGTTTATTTATTTCCAGCTTCACACTGATGATGGTCAGTTTAGACCGAAAACGTTTTGTGCTTTGTAATTTTCCACTACCTGGTGGATAAATTTTAAAGCATTTTTAATAAAATCATCATACTATACGTATACCTACATAAAACAGAAGTGTTTACTTCATTCTACGTAGTTATGATCTAAAATGTTTTTAATATACAGCTGTGGCCGTTGAATAGTTTACACCCTTTAATATCCAGTGAGTACTTTTTTGAATTTTTACCTCCCTTAATCACACCATTTACGTCAAAGTGACGTTACTACTGGCGGACCCTGAATACATTGATTCAAAATAAAACATTAAAATAAAATAAATCTATTTTACAAAATGCAACCAAATGGAAATTATAGAAAGAAGTTTTTTGAATAAAACGGAGTTTGGCAATTGCTCTTGGTTTTGCGCCTCATTCAAATCCCTATATGCAATTTGGATGTATACAGGGTGAGTCATGAGGAACTGTACATACTCCTACCTCGTATAGAGGCTCCTATGGGGAATAATAAATGACCATTAAAAAGTGTCTGCTCCCATTGTTTAATAATATACAGGGCGAGTTTCGCATTTTGACAGAAATTTGTATTCGTCATAATTTTTGAACGGTCAGATCGATGTGTCTCTTATTTTGGTCAATGGTTACACTATTACCACCTAATCAACTAATTTATTCAAACAAGAAAAAATCAGGTCCGGCTTTAAAAACATTAGTTCGTTTGGGTCCTAGAAAAAATTTCAGCCTGTATACGCTTTTTGAAAACTCTAATATAAATTTTTCAAATTAGACAAATAGGCAATTAAAATGGCATATTTATTTTTTTCCGCACACGATTAATTTTTTATAAAAAAATCAAATTTGGCTATGAATTAAAAGTTTGGTAAAGTGAACCATAGATTTAACAAAATTAACTTTTATTACCAAAATTAACTTTTTTTTAACAAATATTTAATTTATGTTACCACCCAATCAACTGATTTATTCAAACTAGAAAAAAATCAGGCCCGGATTTAAAAAATAAGTTTGTTCCGGTCTTAAATAAAATTTCACCCTGTATACGCTTTTTGAAAACTCTAATACGAATTTTACAAATTAGACAAATAGGCAATTAAAATGGCATATTTATTTTTTTCCCCACACGATTACCTAATTTTTTATAAAAAAAAACAAATTTGACTATGAATAATTAAAAGTTTGGTAAAGTGAACCATATATTTAAAAAATTAACTTTTATTGCAAAAATGAATTTTTTTTGAACAAATATTTAATTTATGTTACCACCCAATCAACTGATTTATTCAAACTAGAAAGAAATCAGGCCCGGATTTAAAAAAATAGTTCGTTTGGGTCATAGAAAAAATTTCACCCTGTATATGTTTTTTGACAACTCTAATATGAATTTTACAAATAAGACAAATAGGCAATTAAAATGGCATATTTATTTTTTCCCCACACGATTACTTAATTTTTTATTAAAAAATCAAATTTGACTATGCATAAAAAGTTTGGCAAAGCTTTTGCATAGATTTAAAAAAAATTAACTTTTTTACAAAAATTAATTTGCAAAACCAACGTTTTTCTTAAAATTAAAAGTTTTACCAGTTTTTTTTTTATAACACGTCTAGATCTAAAACTCCCCGTAACACTTTTTTGGACTCTATAGTTTAACATAAACGTGATCAAGTAGATAAATTTTAAATTTTTTCACTTAATTTATGCGATTTAACTTTGCAATTCACGAATCTGCACCTTTTATTTTTTTAAATTCATAAGTTTTACGTGAAGAAGACTGTAAGTCTACAACAATTTTCATAGTCTTCACAATGGTAAGAGATATGTGCTGTAAAAATTTCAGAAAAAAAATATTAAAATGGAACAGAATTGTAGCGAGTTAAACCATGATTTCATTTTTTTTTTCATTTTTAGGTTAAAATTGAAAAATTCCGATTTTGACAAATTTGACTTTTTAATAAAAAATTAAGTAATCGTGTGGGCAAAAACATAAATATGCCATTTTAATTGCCTATTTGTCTAATTTGTAAAATTCATATTAGAGTTTCCAAAAAGCGTATACAGGGTGAAATTTTTTCTAAGACCAAAACGAGCTAATTTTTTAAATCCGGGCCTGATTTTTCTCTAGTTTGAATAAATCAGTTGATTAGATGGTAACATAAATTAAATATTTGTTCAAAAAGAATTAATTTTTGTAATAAAAGTTAATTTTTTTAAATCTATGGTTCACTTCACCAAACTTTTAATTCATAGTCAAATTTGATTTTTTTATAAAAAATTAAGTAATTGTGTGCGGAAAAAAATAATTATGCCATTTTAATTGCCTATTTGTCTAATTTGTAAAATTCATATTAGAGTTTCAAAAAGCGTATACAGGGTGAAATTTTTTCTAAGACCCAAACGAACTAATTTTTTAAAGCCGGACCTGATTTTTTTCTTGTTTGAATAAATCAGTTGATTAGGTGGTAATAGTGTAACGATTGACCAACATAAGAGACACATCGATCTGACCGTTAAAAAATTATGACGAATACAAATTTCTGTCAAAATGCGAAACTCGCCCTGCATATTATTAAACAATGGGAGCAGACACTTTTTAATGGTCATTTGTTATTCCCCATAGGAGCCTCTATACGAGGTAGGAGTATGTACAGTTCCTCATGACTCACCCTGTATAGTACCTTTTTATTTTATTTTTCAATACGCGCGAAATTTTGACAAGAAATTTGACGTGTCATAAATCCGTACCACACTGCGATTTTAGAGTATTACAATAAGAATATATTAGAATCAAAGAAAAACACAACAATTTCAGGATGAAATGGCATGAGTGTGATATGTGTCTGAGTGAATGCATACTGTAAGTGTGGACAGTAAGAAGATCTAGACCACATTTTTCTTCATTGTCCAATTAATATAATCAATTCATAGGATATATATAAAGCGCTACAAGCTGCAGGAGCAGATGACAGTTTTAACATAAAAGTTATCTTCTTCTTCTTCACGTACCATATCAGAATTATCCGACGTTGGCGATCACCATTGCGAAGGCTTCTCGATCTTCTGCAATATGGAATAATTGTCCTACATTTTATATCTAAGTCCATTCACGAATGTTTTTGAAGATATTCTTCTTTAGCGGCGAATCGATTGAGGGTAAAATTTGATTGATCCCCGCGCATGCGCACACCGACAGTATGGTATTAGTGGTTATACGGGCTCTGAATGGGTGTTGAAATTTTGAAATGATCTGTCAATAATGACAATAATTTTTGTTCAATATGGAGATTATCGGTAAACAAAAATATTGTATAATATTAGTTTTTATTGATGTGTGGACAGAAATAAAATCAAATTTAGAATTATAGTGACTTTTTAAATAGTTTTGAAAAGCCGCAGGTACGTAATTCTAAACGTTTCAGTTGGAAATACGTAATAGATTCAATACCTATCTATTTGGAAATTGTAAACAAAACAATGTAGTTACCTATTAGTAGGCAATGCTTTAATTTACATAATATGATTACGAACAAACTTTCTACAAATCTTCATCTCATATATTGTTTTCTTACTCTATATTTTGTTGTATTTTATTTCGACAAAAATCAAACTAATAATTTTATTAAATTCATATAAATTTATGGTGTAAACATTTAGTTTGTGTTATTCCCACATGACGTACACGCGAATGTGGTCTAGTTTGAAATGCCGTCAGCTTTCGTACGGCGCGGTAGACGTGAAGTGGGTTCGAGCCCCAAGCAAGTTATTATTTTTTAATTTTTTTTTTATAGATTTTATGATTGTAAGATATTCTTCTTTTTTGAAAGTGGTAGATAAGAAAGTTAGTTTGATTTTTAAATAAAATAAGTACAAATAACCTTTTAAGTATATTTACTTTGTTTAAATTACCTATTATATAATAGAAGAATATCTTCTTACGTGCGTACAAAGTACACACACGTTCTTTTTTTAACCAAGAAACTTGTTTTTTTCCTACATCTCTGCGGCCCTCTATTTTGCCTTTAAGGATCAGTTGTAATATTTTATATCGACTTCCCCTCACTATATGTCCCAGATAAGACATTTTTCGATGTTCAACAGTCTTTAGCAATTCTCTATCTTTGTTGATCCTCCTTAGTACTTCTTCATTAATTTTTCTTGCTGTCTAAATTGAAAAATTAATTACTTACTAATAAGAACGGCTACTAATTATTATGTATTTTAAAAGTAAAAGTCATTAAACCCTTCAATTTATATTATAAAAGCTATACTTACTGAAATGGAAGGTTGTAAGTGACATGATAATATCTATTAAATGAAAGTGCTGCCTGCCGACCTGTCTACAGGACTTAGATAAGTTTTAGCTTTTAAGGACATATAGACACCAATAAGTACTGTCATTGTCAAAAAACACTAAATTTAAATTTAGTTAGTTCTTTAAAGGAGATCACTCACTGGAGTGATACTCTACATGTCAATCTCACATTTGTCAAAGCAAACGCTTATTGCCCTTCCGGCAGATTGCAGAATCAATTAGGGGTTATATATATAAAAAAAAATATGAAAGTAAACTTGAATTCAGGTTTTGATTATACATATTTTATTGGACTATACAGGGTGAGGCAAATAAGTGGCCTATTAGAAATATCTCGAGAACTAAAAGCAACAGAATAATAAAAATTTGAATTAAGGGGTTTTGAAGAGTTGTCTATTTAATGAAAATATTTTCATCTATTTGCTACTTCCGGTTATACCGGAAGTTGCTTATAACTTCGTTTTTTTAAATAGGTATATTTTTAGATTTTTGAATTCTCTTCGATGTCTTCTTTCTTAAAATATGAGGTTTTGTAATGTTATACAGGGTATTTTAAAAGATACATACGTTTTTTTATTAATTTCGTAGCAATATTCACACCCTGTAGAATTGTAGCAGTTTGACATCTAAACCTCTACTTACGTTCAAATGATTTTTAATATAGTCTTCTATTGTTAAGAATCATTAGTATAGCTAAATTTTTAATTTCAGTATACAGGGTTTGTCGAAACTCGGAATGAGTAGTTTCTGAGTTTTCTTAAATGGAACACCCTGTATTTTAGTATTGTAATGAAATTATATTTTATGGTACTTTTTTATTTCTTAAACATTCACTATACCTAACTGCTTTAATTTGTGCTTAATTGTTTCTCTCACCAACAATCTTAACTAAGTAGGTATTTTGATTGCTAAACCATTATTGGTAATTTTAAGGATCAGTCTGGATTATTATGTATTTATTTCTAAAAACTTATTTGTGACTGAATTTTTTCACGGCCAACCTAATTGTTATAATTGTTAAAATGTTACCTATTTTTTGTTGCAATTAATGTTTGGTTTGAATCACCAATAACTCACAAATTAAAGCAATTAGGTATAGGGAATACTTATAAAATAAAAAAGTACTATAAAATATCATTTCAGTACAATACTTAAATACAGGGTGTTCCATTTAAGAAAACTCAGAAAATATTCATTCCGAGTTTCGACCAACCCTGTATACTAAAATTTCAAAATTAGCTATATTAATGATTCTTAACAATAGTAGACTATATTAGAAATCACTTAAACGTAAGGAGAGTTTTAATTGTCAAACTATTACAATTCTACAGGGTGTGAATATTGCTACGAAATTAATAAAAAAAGTAAATATCTTTTAAAATACCGTGTATAATATTACAAAACCTCATATTTTAAGGAAGAAGATATTGAGGATAATCCAAAAATATAAAAATATACAGGGCGTCCCATTAAAAAAAACGAAGTTATAAGCAACTTCCGGTATAACCGGAAGTTGAAAAGAGATGAAAATATTTTCATTTAATAGATCATCCTTCAAAACCGCTTCAGTCCAATTTTTATGAACCTATTGCCTTTAGTTCTCGAGATATTTCGAATAGGCCAGTTATCTGCCTCACCCTATATATTGGCAAAAAAATAATTTAATTGATATACCCATGTTAGAAAGTTTATTTAGAAAATTAGTTCATATTAAATGGTAAATACTTTTGTTTAGTAACAAAAAATAAAAAACAGATGGCCATAAATAAAAAACCAGATATAAATGTAATTATATGTTAAAAATCAACTTATCAAACCTGTCGAGATTCTGGCGTGTCGGGATTTTGACCTGTCGGTATTCTGGCGTGTCTGTATTTTGGCTGTCGGGATTTTGGCTGTCGGGATTTTGGCTGTCGGGATTTCGGGGTGGACCCAAACTCCATCACTTATTCTATTATCTGATCCTCCAGCTTCAATTTACTTCTTATTGGATTTGTTGTTATAACCAGGCATTTTGTCTTTTTTAAGGAAATTAACATATTAAATTTTCTGACGGTTGTGTTAAATTGGTGCAGCGTAGGTTGTAAATTATCTTTACTATGAGAGATTATTATTGCATTGCCTGCATAGCAGATTAGTTTAAGTTGTTTTTTCCCATTTGGTATCCTTTTTTAGTTCTTACTTTTTTTATTGTTTCATACATGAGCTGGTTGAACAATAAAGGACTCAATGAATCGCCCTGTCTTATTCCATTGTCAGCTTTAATTGGGTCAGTTAGTTCATCTTCTACTTTTACTATTATTGTATTGTTCTGGTAGATGTGTTCGATCGTTTTAATTCTTCCTATTCTATTCTCTTGAGTATCACAAATGGATAATTTCCTTTAATTTTACCCTGTCAAATGTTTTTTAAGGTCCATGAAACATACATATGCCAGTTTGTTGTATTCTAACGATTTCTTTTAACTTGCCTCATTATAAATATAGCTTCAGTGCATGATTTTCCCGATCCTAAACCTGGTTGTTCTTCTGCTAATGTTATTATTTCATTCAGTTTGTTTTTTATCAATTTGGTTGTTAATTTTAATGTTGTGTTTAATAAGTTTATCCATGTCATTCTCGGAGCCAACGATTACAGCACAAAAAATTCACTTCACACGATATTTTCAAAATATGCAATATTTTTGTCCGTAAAATTTAATTAGTAACCAGATCAAAGATACAGAAAAAAGTTAGTTACTCACAAATTTTAATAAAAAGCTAAATTTTTTGTTAAATAAATACATATTTTATATACTTCACAAAATAAGTATAATGGTATTAGAGACCTAATCTGTAAAGTTTGAAAAAATATTCAAATTTTTCATTAAAACCTCGCTTGGGTCTCAGATTGTTATCCATTTCTTTTTTTGTTTTCGGTATATAATAATTCAAGACAAGTTAATTAAAAATAATACATAAAGGGCTGCTATAATTCTTTTTTCAATGCGATTAAAGATTAAGCTAATATAAGGTATATTTTACCACTCCTCTTCTGTTTCTTTTCTCCTTTTAGATTTTTTTTAATTATAATTTTTATTTTAATTTTGGAGAAATCATTAGCAGAATTTCAGCTGCCTGAATATCTCATGAGGTTTTGTAAACGCGTCGGCAAATCTGTTGAGAGTTCTTTATAATTAAGCACTTCTCTCTGGAGAACATGGAAAAACTTCTTTTGTACTGGAAAAAGTAATATATTAAATTATAGCTATCACATGCCAACACTCTCTAATATTCTAATGACGTTGAATTTTGTTAAGAACTGTAACAGTAGGTGGTATTTTTTTGTAGAAACTTATTCAGATTAAAATTGATTTTTGCAAAGCCCTTCTTGTGAGGCACCAGCACGTTCGTAATTCTTGTTTATAGACATTTTACATATATAAAATATTTATGTATCTATAAAAGACGTGTTTATTTCGTTTAAGTAAAAAGGTGTGATGCAAATTTTATACAATGACGACGTTATTCTGCGGCCAGATATTTGCATCTTTAAATGTTAATAAATAAATAAATAAATAATTTATTTTTTTTTAGACAGACAGAGTCTGTATAGAATTAGTCAAAAGTAATATAAAAAACAAATAAACAATTTCACTACACAAACAAACAACGAAAATACATTTAAAATTGAAGAAATTCTTCAACCGAATAAAAAGTGTGTGTCATCAGAAATTCCTTTAAATTTAGTTTAAAGCTTGTCAGGCTCCTACACAATTTTATATGCGCTGGTAATCTATTATAGAGTCTTTGTCCCATTATACCCGGGGACCTGCAATTTCCCCTACACATTGGGGCACGCAAGGTATCTTTATATCTAGTATTCATGTTATGTATTTGCCCATTGGTTTTAAAATTTTCGAGGTTATTAAATATATGTATACAAGTCTCCAGAATATAAATACAGGCCAATGGCAATATTTTGAAATTTTGAAAGTACTGCCTACAACTTGTTTTATGAGGGATACGAGCAATAGTCCGTATTATTCTTTTTTGTGCAAAAAAGACTTCATTGATATGGCAACTTGATCCAAAAAACAAATCCCGTATCTCAAACGAGATTCGGCTTGGGCACAATAAAGCATTATTAATTGTTTCTCCGTTAATACTTGTTTTAAATTTCGAAACAAAAACGTTACTGAGTTTAACTTTGCGGCCAGCGTATCACAATGTTTCCTCCAATTAAGACATTCATCTAAATGAAGTCCTAAGAACCTTCATGATGAAACAAGTGCAATATCATTATTATTTATATTTAAGTTAATTGGATTAATACATCGTTGCCTATTATGAAACTGCATGAAAAGAGTTTTTTGGGTGTTCAACAATAAATAATTTTTACAGAACCAGTTGTAAAGATATGACAGTAAGCTGTTACATTTGGACTTCAAAGAAGTATCAGGTCCATTGAATATTACATTTATGTCGTCTGCAAATATCGTGAAATGTCCATCCGAGTTAACCGAGACAACATCGTTTACATAAATAAGAAAGAGAACAGGTCCTAAAATTGAGCCTTGCGGTACACCTATGTCAATATCGAGATAGTTGGATTTATGCGTCGCATTTGGTAATTTTCCTTTTTCTGTTAACCCGGCACCTGCCACGTGGGGTGCTACCAGCACCCCATAACATATTTTTATCAAATATTTGGTATTTCAAGTTTGGTAACCGAGCTGTGCGTCATAGTAGCTTTCTATAATATTATATAGCATATATGTGTTAGTGTTTGAAGTGGTTATTTAGTGTCATTCTAAACTTATAGCTCTAAAGTCGAATTGGGGTGTCATCATCTGGCACTTTAAGTTTTAAATTTTTGTTGTAATTTTGATAAACAGGTCAAATTTACATTTTTTATTGAAATAACTTATTTAAATTATTAATATAGACTCTATACTCACTAAATCTTAATTTTTTTAAATATTTTACTTGACTTCATTTATTATCGCTTGGTACTTGCTAATTTGCTTATAACATCTTTTTCATTTTATTTGTTAACTTTTATAACATATTAGTGGCTAATGAGTTAATAAAACATGTTTATTTATATTCTTGTGTTACTCAACACAGTATTTTGTTTTTTAAACAAGTAGATCACAGAAAATTTTAAGGGGTGCTGTGAGCACCCCACGTGGCAGTTGGCGCCTTGCAAATCCACGTGGCAGGTGCCGGGTTAAGCTGACGTATTGACGACGTGCAGTTAAATATGATGTTAACCAATTTAACGCACGTCCTTGAATGCCGATATTTTTTAATTTATAAAATAAAATTTCGTGATTGGCACAGTCGAAAGCCCCGCTAAGATCACAAAATATCCCAACAGGACTCTCTCCAGTATCTATTAAAGATGCGAGAGTATCGTAAAAGGAATGCATTGCTGTATGGGTAGATTTTTTGGACTGGAAACCATGTTGGTTACTAACAATCACTTTATTCGTCTGTAAAAATGAGTTAAGTCTTTGTAAATAACTGTACTCAAAAATTTTTGAAAATACCGAAGAAATTGTTATTGGGCGGTAATTATTTACTTGTTTTGGGTCACCTGTTTTATGAATTGGTAACACCTTTCCCGTTTTTATACAATCTGGAAAATTGCCATTTGAAAATGATAAATTAACTAAATATGTTAATGGCGATATTATAAACGAAACAACCTTTTTTATTAAAAACCCAGGGATTTCATCAAAGCCCTGAGATTTTTTGTTTTTTAGTTTTTGGTTTAATAATTTGTTTAATTCTATTGTATTGTTACGTTACACTAGGCCATTAAATATTAAATAGGTATTTCTAAATGCCTTTACACTACTTATTTAGTTTTGTTTAGTTGCGCAAATTACGGAACATCTCAACATTGTTAATCACAAGTGGATATTTTTATTATTACCAGTACAGGCATTTTTTTATTTAATTTCTTATTGTTCTTGCTTTTTTAAAAGATCGTATTATTTGTTAATAGAGTTGCATTTGTTACGTCTACTAATACTTTGCCATTGGATATTTTCTTGACTACTCAATATTTTCTTTTTTTAGCCTGTGTCTCTTTAGCTCCTTAAGGATTTCTCTAGCAAAACTTTTACTGGCCTATGCTCTGTCAGTCGACTCATGTCGCTGAATAAGGTTCCTCTTTTTATTGTTTTGTCCTAGTAGCCAGTAGTACCTCTACTGCTTTGCATATATGACAGTTTTCTTCTCATGTATCTGTGACATGGAACACGAAACATCAAGCAGTCTCCACAACAAATACCCATGAAAAAGACAACTCTTGGCTCTGGCCTATTAATAATAAAGACAAGGCAAATTTATTAAATATTTTTGAACCCTGCGGCTACGTACATACAGAGGAAGAAAACGAAATACAGATTCCTCGAAAGAGCTTATGAGATGGATTTGCCATTTCAAAAATTTACTTGCAAAGAAATATCTCATGCGATAATGAACGAAATCAATCCTAGGAAGACCCGTCGATACGACCTAATAAGCGGAATAATATTACAATTTCCGAAAAGACGTCAAACTCATTAACACAAGCATTTAATAGAAGTTTTTAATGCAATTCTTATTCACAATAATTTCCCAACTAATTGAAAGTTGCAGAATTTTTTATGACACTAAAACTTGGAAAATCTGGCAATAAGTTGACATCATGCAGACCTACCCATTTTCTACCAATGACCTCTAAAGTATTTGAAAAACATCGACAAAACAGTTAAAGCCGATCCTCATACAGCGAAACCTATAGGAAATCAATCACATATCAATTTGCTTCGCACAGTACATATAGAACCATAGAACAAGGTCATCGCTTGCGGAGACAAATAAATAAGGACTTTTAGGACAAGTGTAACGACGGAATTTGATCCTGTTGGAATAGTGGAAACAGAATTGACAAGATGTTAGTATGTCATATAAAAGGATGATATCCTCTTAAAAATTTATAGGACAAGACCACGATCGCTCAAGTAGGAAGAGATATGGGGTCGTTCTTAACGAGGCGCTTACTGATATTCTCTTATTAGCTTAGAAATAGATCAAAATAGAAAAGTCAAATTGAAATGAAATAATGGGCGCCACCGGATACCAGAAAACGGAACCGAAATATACACAAATAGAAACTTTAACAAAAATATCTTCAATCCAAAAATAAAAGAAAGATAAAGAAAAATATAGTTATCACAAAGGATAAAAAAATAGCTTAAAATAAAGATTAACCTTTAACTACACGCGCTGGCGTATTTTGTACGCCAGATATAAGATTTCTACTGCAAATAATATTTATAAAATAAAATATATTATATTTAAAAATTTAATTTTTAACTTTGTTTATCTCTCTAACCTATCACTGGAGCGTGCTTTACAATTTGGTTTTAGTTTCGTTATAATCGGCGTTCTGGGAAGATCTTAATTTACAGTTTATTATTTGTTGTTTCCGGTGGTGAACAATACACAACACGATTATATTAATATAAGTCGTAATATAAGTAAATATTTCTATTGTTTTTAGTCATTATCCCAGAAAATATGTTTTCCTTTATAAACAATACTTTTCTCCTGTAAAAAATCACATTTCAAAAAATTTTTTATTAGTAATTTTATTTATCATGGAATCCAGTTATTCCGTGATTCCAGTTATAATTCCCAATTGGCTTACTGAGAAGGAACTCCAAGTATTCACTGATGCCGAATAAGGTTTATAACAAACAACTAAGTGTATTTTTTCAAAAAAAAAATAAACAAATCCGCTGTTTTTAAGTGTATTTTCTTATGGCGTATAAAGTACGCCACGCATGTAGTTATGTTATAACTTGATGCGCGGGTAGTTAAAGATTAATAAAAATGTAGTTATTACAAAATACTTATAAAAATTGAAGAAAGACTTCTGTGTAAAAGGTATATTTATTAAAACCCCAATAAAGGGCTACATTAAAAGACAGAACGTTTTCGCTCTAAAGAGAGCATCATCAGTGTTCTAAGCCTAAAATAAGTACAACCATAATTAGGTGAATACAAGAGTAAAAAAAATTTAAAGTTTGACCAAGATAAAAAATTAGGTTATACTTACATGCTCTACATGCTAAGCCACCAAAAATACATAGGTTAAAACCCTTAAAACACCGACCAAAATTCTTACATTGACGTGTATTATGTTAAACCCTGGCGATGGGTGAAAATGAAAAAGATATACCTCACAGCATTATATGACTCTACCACGTGTATGTGGGTGGTTGAGTTGATTTCTTTGTCTTCACAAAGAGAAAGGTGAAGGCCAACTAATTACAGGTGACAGGTAAGAAAGCGTTTCTGACTGATGACAGCACAAGACAGACGGTCCAACACGAAGATTTGTGAACTGATATGTAGTTAGGTAAACTAGCCAATAGTTTTAAAAAAATTTATTTGTAGCAAAATACGATAATAACAACAAACATCATATGCTGGGAATATAAGTATTCACTATTAAACTACCAAGAATGATATTGTAGCAAAACAATGAGTCACCGGCCGCAAGGCGTAAGCCGAGAAAAGTCTAGATCGAAGCACGCTATACGTGGAACCGACGCGCGGTTGTTGGAAGGTCACACGATAGTCGGAGAGCTGGCTTAGCCCGGAATGATCGAGAATAACGACTAGGATATATAAGGCATAATTTTTGTGAATAGAGTTTAGTTTTAAGCTAAAGTTTGTAAAGTAAACTTGTATAAATAAATAATAAAGTCGTAAATAAATACCCGAACGCTCGTTTTTGCTACAGTTGGTGTCAGGTGTGGGGTAAACTAAGTGCGATATAAATAAGTGTATTACAGAGAGACTTTAAAAGACTTTTGAACTTTATTCGTCGGCAATAACCGGAGTGCGTTAATTGTTCGTATTCGGAAAGATTTTAAAAGACTTTTGGACTTTATTCGTCGGGAATAGTTAAAGTGCGTTGATTGTTCGGTATTCGGAAAGACTTTTAAAAGACATTTTGGAAAGTACGTGTGTGCCGACCAAAGATGTTGCTACAAGAACTTACAGTAAAACAGCTCCGTGAACAGCTAGAGGAACGGGATCTGGACAGCAGTGGGCTCAAGATAGTCCTACAAGCACGACTCGAGGAAGTCCTAACGAAGAACGGAGAAGACCCAAAGACGTTCCACTTCCAGTCAGCAGAACAAGCAATCTTATCGAAATTAAAAACTGTTTCTGAAACGATCGATGATACTTCTAAGATAAATAATGAGAAATTCGAAACCATCTCTCAAAAGATCGATGAAACTTCTATAAAGAACAACGAGAAACTTGAAGAAGTTAGTAGAAAAAGCGACGAGAAATTCGAGAACGTTGCTAAAAAATTTGACGAGACTTCTCAAGTAATTAAAGAAGTTTGTAGACAGAGCAACGACAAATTTGAAAGTGTTTCTCAAGTAATTAAAGACGTTTGTAGACAGAACGACGAGAAATTTGAAGAGGTTTCTAGAACATTCGATAAAATACAGAAAAGCGTAGACGACAGTAAAGAAATGTTAGAAGAGAAGATCAAACAACTAGAGACTATGGTAACCAATACGAAAGTGCTACCTTCAGTTAATGCAGTAGTTTTCGCCGTAGAAGAGAAGATCAAAGAATTAGAGAGCATGATAACCGATACAAAAGTGCAACCGTCAGTTCATGCAGTAGCTTTAGATCCTGTAGTGAAAGATGAACTACCGAGAGAAGAAATGTCGCATAATATGAGATTCAAATTACCACCATTTGATGGAAAGTCCTCTTGGTCCATATACCTTAAACAATTTGAAGCTATTGCGACCGCCAATCATTGGACCGAACAAGAAAAGGCTGTTTCCTTGACTGCTGCTTTACGAGGTGATGCTGCAGATATCTTAAGGTCAATTCCTAAGGGTCAAGAAAAATGTTACCAGACCTTGTTCACTCGTCTAGAAAAACGCTATGGAGATGCTCATCTACAACAAGTATACAAAGCAAAACTGCGAAGTAGAAGTCAACGAGCCAGTGAGAATCTGCAAGAATTTAAAGCAGATGTTGCTCGTGTGGTGCGGTTGGCTTATCCGGAGGCGCCGA
This sequence comes from Diabrotica virgifera virgifera, assembly GCF_917563875.1. Classification (NCBI taxonomy): domain Eukaryota; kingdom Metazoa; phylum Arthropoda; class Insecta; order Coleoptera; family Chrysomelidae; genus Diabrotica; species Diabrotica virgifera. The sequence continues at coordinate 166,775,551 of NC_065444.1, forward strand.
ACAGTATTTTAGAAAAAATTGCGGTAGATGCCTTTCTCAATGGGCTGAAAGATAGTGAACTACAGAAAGCTTTACGACTAGCAAGACCAAAAGTTTTAGATGAAGCACTTGCTATTGCCTTGGAACACGAAGCAGCTAGCCAAGCTTCATGAAACAATCGAGTAATAGCCGTGGAAAAAGGCGATAAGAGAAAAGATGAACGTTTGGAGGAAATGGTACGGAAGGTGATTCGTGACAAGATGCCGAAGAGACGCGTGAAGAGGGCTGGAAGAGTTCGTTCAAATACAGATGCTTCCTCGATACGGCCATGCGGTGAAAGTTGTAATCACCGGCTTAAAGTAGAGGAACGATTTTGCCCCGTGAGACGAACCACCGTAGTTAATGAACAATGGCAGCCCCAACAGTTACAACACGCCCAAGAAGATGATCCATGTATAAAAAGAGTATTGGATTGGATGCGTCGAGGTGAGAGACCTAGTTGGCAAAACATTAGTGCATGTAGTCCGGAAGTCAAGGCCTACTGGAGCCAATGGAATTGCCTAATACTAAAAGATGATCTTCTGTACAGAACCTTTGAGAACGATGATGGTACAGAATCTAAGCTTCAGTTTATTGTACCTAAAAGTAAAGTGTCAGAAGTATTGCGTCAGTTGCATGACGGTACATCAGGTGGACACTTTGGTATTACGAAGACACTGCAAAAAGTTCGAGAACGGTTCTATTGGGTGAACTGTAAAGATGATGTAAGAAGATGGTGCCAGAAATGTGAACTGTGTGCATCCGGTAATGATCCAGTTGGTAAAAAGAGAGCACCCATGAGACAGTATAATGTTGGCAGTCCTATGGAAAGAGTAGCAATCGACATTGCAGGTATATTTCCAGAAACTGATGCTGGAAATAAATACATCCTGGTAGCCATGGATTATTTTACGAAATGGACCGAGGCCTATGCATTACCAAATCAAGAAGCTGCTACCGTTGCAGAGGTACTTGTTAAAGAATTCTTCAGCCGATTTGGTGTTCGCTTGGAGATCCACTCCGACCAAGGGCGGAAATTTGAGTCAGCTCTTTTCCAAAACGTTTGTAAATTGATTGGTGCCAATAAGACCAGAACAACACCCCTGCATCCTCAATCAGATGGGATGGTCGAGAGGATGAACCGAACGATGGGTAAACACTTGTCCAAAGTTGTATCTGAACATCAGCGAGATTGGGACCAACACATTCATTTATTCCTGATGGCCTACCGCTCGGCCGTAAATGAAACTACAGGTCAAACGCCAACCTGCCTGATGTTGGGTCGTGAAGTTCGTTTGCCCTGCGACCTAGAGTTTGGCTGCAGACCTTCCGAGGAACATGTTGCAGGCGAAGAATACGTCGACCGCCTGAAGTTACGAATGAACAACGTTCATGAATTTGCCCGACAACACATCCAGATAGCCAGTGACAGAATGAAAGATCAATATGATTCTCGATGCAAGAATGAAAGCTTCGAAATAGGTGATCTTGTCTGGCTTTATAATCCACAACGTCGTCGCGGCTTGTGTCCTAAACTACAAAGACAATCGGAAGGTCCGTATGCAGTTAAGAAGAAAATAAATGACGTAATATACAGAATTAAGAAGTTGCCAAACGGTAAACCAAAAGTTATTCACATAAATCGTCTTGCACCATATGCTGGCTCCAATGAAACAGAATACTCTGGGCTAATTAGCAAAATACGAGGAAAAGTTATTTACCAGCAATTTTATTGCTGAAATCTAATCTTATTATTGTATGTATTAATAATATAGATATGCAAAGTCCGCAGATAGTGTGCTACTTTTTTTATAAACAAAATGGCGCCCGAAAATCGTGTTTTTTCAATTTTTGCTATATAACTCCAAAGATTTTAACTTTATACCAAAAACACCCAAATAAAAATTCACCGCAATTAAATTCTGCATAGAGACGTGTTTTTTCCGATTTACCTCGACGAAAACTTTCCCCGAAAAAAGCGGGTTTTTCCAACAAAATCTTTAATTTTCAACTAAACTTTTAGATAAGTAGTTGTTAATCAATAATTAAATAACTTGGTAACGTAAAAGTATTTTCCACATATATTATAATTCCAGAAGTCTATGGAAATTGAATGAACAGTTTAGCAACAATTAAAATGTTAATTAAAAATTTACGGTCACTATAATAACGACAATAATTATGATGCATAAGAATAACTATGATTTTTTAATAACAAGACACTATAACTATCTAATGTACTTTACAGAATTGAAATTGGACTATTTAAGCGGCCTCAGGAATATTTTAAAATCATAAACAATTTTTTGGTTTATAAACAAATAGAATATCTCGGGAAATATTAAACTAAATTAAATTCTGAAAGACACCGGCAGGACGCTTCATTTAGAAGAAAAAACGTTTAATTATAACGAGTGATTCCTGAGATACAACCGGTCAAAGTTGACCGGAATTTACGGCAAAGATATAAACAATAGGATCACAATTTTCAAACCATCACCTTTTTATTTTTGTCCTCTTTCTCCACACCAATTTTCATATCTTTAAAATCCTCATAACATATATTATTATAATAAAAACTATCGATAATACGTGTGAAAATTGCCAAAAATAGCAAAATTCCAATCAAACATTAGGTTGGAGAAAATGTAACCCTCAAAGTTCAAAATCGGTATACGTTAACAAAATGCATTTTCTCGGCTTCCCATTGAGCAATTTCCTTTCGAGCAGAGCCATCGAAGTAACGCATTATTAAATGTCAAACTTGCTTTTGTTTTGTTATAATATATTAATTTATTTATAAGAACAGAAAATTACATATTTTTTCCAGTTGTAGGCTTTTTTTAGATAAACTTACTACGAGTCTACCTTTTAAAGTTAAAAACATAGATATTCTCATTTGAAAGCTGTATAATTATTTAAACAATTTTTATTTAAACAAATTAAAATATTGTGTTATAATAAATAAATTATTTTTTATAACAAAACAAAAGCAAGTTTGACATTTAATGGTGCGTTAGTTCGATGGCTCTACTCGAGTTACTTGGGAACAAAAAAAGAATGAAGGAAATTGCTCGATGGGAAGCCGAGAAAATGCATTTTTTTAACGTATATCGATTTTGAACTTTGAGGGTTACATTTTCTCCAACCTAATTTTTGATTGGAATTTTGCTATTTTTGGCAATTTTCACACGTATTATCGATAGTTTTTATTATAATAATATATGTTATGAGGATTTTATAGATATGAAAATTGGTGTGGAGAAAGAGGACAAAAATAAAAAGGTGATGGTTTAAAAATTATGATCCTATTGTTTATATCTTTGCCGTAAATTTTGGTCAACTTTGACCGGTTGTATATCAGGAACCACTCGTCATAATTAAACGTTTTTCTTTCGAAAGAAGCGTCCTGCCGCTGTATTTCGAATACCGTTTTCACAATTTAATTTAGTTTAACATTTCCCGAGATATTCTATTTGTTTATTAGCCAAAAAATTGTTTATAATTTTAAAATATTCCTGAGGCCCCTAAAATAGTCCAATTTCAATTCTGTAAAGTACATTATATAGGTATAGTGCTTTTTATGAAAAAACCGTAGTTATTCTTATGCATCATAATTATTTTCGTTATTATAGCGACCGTAAATTTTTAATTAACATTTCAATTGTTGCTAATAGTTCATTCAATTTTCATTGTTTTCTGGAATTATAATGTATATGAAAAGGGCTTTTACTTTAACAAGTTATTTAATTATTGATTAACAACTACTTATCTAAAAGTTTAGTTAAAAATTAAAGATTTTGTCGGAAAAACCCGCTTTTTCCGGGGAAAGTTTTCGTCGAAGTAAATCAGAAAAAACACGTCTTTATGCAGAATTTAATTGCAAAAATTGAAAAAAACACGATTTTCGGGCGCCATTTTGTTTATAAAAAAAGTAGCACACTATCTGCGGACTTTGCATATCTATATTATTAATATATACAATCATAAGATTCGATTCCAGCAATAAAATTGCTGGTAAATAACTTTTCCCAAAAATGGCCTATTCTCCGATAATCAGCCCAGACTAGAAGAAGCCCGAGTCCTCCAACAGGAAATGAAAGATGCCGCACAGCCAAGTTTTACGGAATTTATGTCAAATTACGCAGAAAGAAAGAGTGCTAGATTCGGCGTGACCACAGAAGTTCAGCAAGATCTGTTTGGTGTTCCAGAAAACGTCTCTCTAGCCCACTGTGTTGCCCAAAACCTCGAGATGACCAAAGGAATCTCGTCCGTATTCAATAGAAAATTCGGCCGCCTGGACGAGTTAAGAAATCAGCAGCCTAAAATTGGAAGAGTACTGCGATTGGAAGATGGTCCTCGATCTTTGCTGTATATGGTGACCAGGAAGTCTTATACGGACACGCCAAGCTACGAGAACATATGGCGTGCTCTATGTAATTTGAAGAAAATCATGTGTAATTATGACATCAAAGATTTGGCTTTACCAAAAATAGGCCATGCAGTAGAAAATCTGGATTGGAAGATTGTGAGAAGCATGCTTGAAGCGGTCTTCAGAGAAACTGGCGTACGAATTACTCTGTGTTGCATGAACCCGAAGATGTCGGATCCTTCAAAGACAGTAGACTGTTATTTCTTCTTAAAGGGTGTATGCAAAGCTGGAGAGTCGTGTAGATTCCGCCATCCTGGGCCTTCATCTAGAGTTGCTGATCGGGACGCTCAGATCTTAAGAGGGGAGCAATGTAGCAAAACAATGAGTCACCGGCCGCAAGGCGTAAGCCGAGAAAAGTCTAGATCGAAGCACGCTATACGTGGAACCGACGCGCGGTTGTTGGATGGTCACACGATAGTCGGAGAGCTGGCTTAGCCCGGAATGATCGAGAATAACGACTAGGATATATAAGGCATAATTTTTGTGATTAGAGTTTAGTCTTAAGCTAAAGTTTGTAAAGTAAACTTGTATAAATAAATAATAAAGTCGTAAATAAATACCCGAACGCTCGTTTTTGTTACAATATACAAAGTGGAGGTAACGTTATTTGAAAACCAAATGTCAGTGGGGTTTAAGAAGTGCATTATCAAAGATAGTCAACCAACCATACATGAGTGTATTTTAAATAAAATAAGGATCTTATTTTTGTTTTAATAGTTGAAAAATAATAATTTGCCCATATGATCTAATGCATTTAGGGCAGAGAAAATAAGTGAATATTTTTTCAATACTATTAAACATAGTGAAGGCAATGTCTAGGTTGAAGTTGCCACTCTTATAAGGGTGCAGTTATTTGACATCCAGCACGAAGATGATTAAGGTAGGTACCTAACTGAATGAAATGAGAAAGGCAACAAAGGTATGGCTAATGATAAAATTATGAGACAATGAGCTCTATATGTCTAATATTTTAATATTGATATGGAGGATGAATTAATTTAACTAAAACTCATACTAAGTATATATAATTTTTGTAATTAATGGTATACAGCCAGTTAAGGGAAATTTTTCCTTATGGATATTAAAATACTTATACTTTTACATAAATTCAAATGTAGCGTGACTTGCCTTATCTCTTTACTTAGCTGAATATTTGTACTTAGAAACAAGAGAAAGGGAATAAAATAAGAATAAACTAATATTTTTGCAAATAAATTAAAGTAGTATTTATTGATATAAAAAAATTAAAAAGAAACTGTTAAATCTGTGGCAGATTTACATTATAAGAGATCCTGTTTACAAAAAAATATAAAAAGTTCACAAAAAGAACACCTTGTTACATAGTCCTCTGTACCTTCTTATGGTTGTTTTCCAAAGTCCAAGGCACAGTTACACTACACGTTACAAAAAATATATGGAAAGTACATTAGCTATCCATAGTTTTATGAAAACTTTCAGCAACTATTCCAATTAAAAAAATTGTACTGCTCACAACACTCACAACAAAATATTAAAGAAACTTTATTACTTCTTCAGTATGATAAACTGGATCAAGAAAAAAAACAAAAACTGCTTCAGGCTTTAACGGAAATTTTAGCGACTACTAACAAAAAAACGTCTATACAAATTTCTGACGACTGCATGCAAAGAGATTAGGTATACCAACTGATATGAAATATGGCGTTCGCCTAAAAACGGCAAAACGCGGTGGTCCACGACTTGATTAGACCATGAGGGCCTGATATTCAGTCTGTTATAGAACACCCAACTCCACACTACTACATCACAAAAACTTCTGCATTAAAACTGTGTAAGAACTTCGCTACTTAAACTCAATGGGAACCGCCTAAGCGGCCCTCCGAGTCTCCACGAACTAATCTAGCCTCTCTCTATTTCAAAATTTGGATGCTCGAATCTCAAATCTTGAATGCTGAACTTCAATGAATCTCCTCAAAACCAAAGCGCCCCCTTCCAAAAACTATTCCATTTCCCATCAATATTTCTCAATCAACCAATTCAAAAATCACGACACTTCCCTTATTAAAATCTCGACAAATAAGAAATCACTTAGACATGTTCTTAGCCCCACCCAATTACGTCCACCAAAAACATTAAATCCAATCATGAAAAGAATAAACAAACGGCTTGTAGCAGATTGTACAACCTCCTTTTCCCATTATAGTCCAGTCGGATTAGACGAATAACAGGCCTAACCTTGCATTAGGAGCTGCCCCAAATTTTATTTTTCTAATCTTTAGGGAGGGTCAATATTAGTACAAATTAAAATCTCGACTGAATTACACCGTTGCGTTAGCGGCCATCTTGATTTTAAACGAGAACCGTTTTTGCTCAATATCTCCGCCATTTTCAATTTTTTGACAAAAAGTGTAGAAACTGAAATTGTTGAAAATATGATTTTCTATAATTTCATTTATTATAATTTTTTTCGTGCGGTCGATATTTTCCGAGTTATGAGGGGAAAATTGAGACAGTTGGAGCATAATTATTTAGTTATTGAATTATCTCGTTTATTATTAGTTTTACAACAAATAGGTACCTTTACAAAAATGAAGAGAATTAAATTCTACACAATTTTGATCTCCTTCATTTTTTTGCTAAAATTAATATTTAAGGTAGTACGTATGCGGCAATGGCGCGAGCGTAAGACCGGATTGATTTTATAGCAATTGTTTTTGTTCAATATCTACGCTATTTTCAACTAAAATTCTTCAAAATATAATTTCCTACAATTTCGTTGTAACAATTTTTTTCATGCGGTTGATATTTTCCGAGTTACATGGGAAAATAATAAAAAGTGGTGGGGGGAGCATAATTATTGAATTGAATTTTGTATCCGGGCTGCCCCAAATTTTATAATTATATTCTTTAGGAGAGATCAATAGTAGTGTAAATTTAAAATCTCGACTGAAATCCGCGTTTGCATTAGCCGCCCTATTGATTTTAAATGAGAACTGTTGTTGCTTAATATCTCCGCCATTTTCAACTTTTCGACATAAATGGTGGGAAAAAAAATTGTTGGAAATGCAATTTCCTACAATTTCTTTGGCACAATTTTTTTATACGTTCAATATTCTCCGAGTTAAGGGGGAAAATAATGGAAGCGGAGGGGAAGCATAATTATTGAATTGTCTCATTTATTATTAACTTTACGACATAATTGTACATAAACAAAAATAAAGAGAATTATAATTTTATACAATTTTTGAATCTTCCCATGAAACATCAACCAAACTAAGTATATAAAATACATAAAAACATTATATACATTAAGTTCATTTAATTTTATTAACTAGCGGGTTTTATTGGTTGCATTTTGTCTGTCGATATTTTAAGTTTTATGTCAGCTAATATATCGTGATGTTCCAACAATTTTTTTTAAATTTTGGACCCTGTTGGGGGGAATTTTCCCATTTCCTCCCTTGTAGACCCGCCACTGGTTCTCTCGAAAAATTGTAGTAAATCGTAATTGCAACAATTTCAGTTCTTACACTTTTTGTCGAAAAGTTGAAAATGGCGGAGATATTGAACAAAAACAATTGCTACAAAATCAATCAGGTCTTACGCTCGCACTTTTACCACATACGTACAACCTTAAATATTGATTTTATCAAAAAAATGAACGGCATAAAAATTGTGTAGAATTTAATTCTCTTAATTTTTGTATAGATAAATATTTGTTGTAAAACTAATAATAAACGAGATAATTCAATAATTCAAAATATATGCTACAACTGTCTCTATTTTCCCCTCATAACTCGAAAAATATCGACCGCACGAAAAAAATTATAACAAATGAAATTATGTAAAATCGCCTTTTTCAACAATTTAAGTTTCTACACTTTTTGTCAAAAAATTGAAAATGGCGGAGATATTGAGCAAAAACGGTTCTTGTTTAAAATCAAGATGGCGGCTAACACAAAGGTGGAATTCAGTCAAGATTTTAAATTTTTACTAATATTGGCTCTTCCTAAAGATTAGAAAAATAAAATTTGGGGCAGCTCCTAATGCAAGGTCAAATGCTATCCCGACTGGGCTATTGAAAATGCCGAATCAACGATTCTACAGCTGTGGTCTATGGACGCTTCTCCAGCTCAAGGTTTTCTCATGAGAACAAACGACTCAGCATAAACACAGCTGGGGTTTGCTAGCCAAAGCTAAGAACTCTTATCCTTTTGATCGGCTAGATAAATTTTAGGCGACAACACTCGTGGTTTAACATACGTATACGTAGACTTCCTTTGAAAAACGAAAATCATCTATTCGCGAGAAATCAACATTTCTGCCGATGATTGATCTAATATTTGAGAACGAAAACCATCGCGTAATTAACGAATTACGTAATAGACAGTACAATCTCCGAAGCAAATTAAGAATACAGGGTGGAGCAGAAATATACCACACAAAAAATGAGAGTTACTGGCTCTTTTGATTAATTAACACTACCCGGATTTCGACACCGTTTCACAAGATGTACTGTAGAGCTAGGGATGGGAAAAACCTACCGGTTTAAACCTAAAACCGGTTTTTTTACTTCGCAATAACCGGTTTTACCGGTTGTTTTTTTTGTCCCGGTTATAACCGGTTTTTTCTTTTTAAAGTAAAAACCGGTTATTAGGTTTTTACGGTGATTAGGGTTAGGATTAGGTTAGGTATTATTTTGGATCCCAATCATAATTATTATTCTCAAGAAATTATTCCAAACAAAACCATAATTCAAATTTTATTTTATAAAATACTAAGCAAACTGAAAGTGCAATCTCACATCACCAAGAAACAATTATTATAAACTTTTATTATAATATTTCCTTGAAAAGGTATTTGTAATCATAATATTTACATAAGAAGTGATCTGGTTGAATTAGACGCAAACATCATCTATTTTTCACACTTAACTCTTGACAGTGAAAGTGGGTGAATGACTTTTTCTGATTACCAAAAATAATGCTCAGACTATGAATATCGAATTACTGATTACGAATACGAATCTCCAAGAATTTCTCTACATTTTCAAAACGATACACTCATACAGGAAGTATTAAATGAGTTAAAATATACCTATTCTACAAATATCCAAACGTGTCAAAAGTATTACATGTTCTTTCGGTATTACTAATTTTGATCATATTGATATCAAGTCGAATGGAGTATCGCAAACTAAAGTGTATTGTAAATGTAACTTTGTAACCTATTGGATTAAAAAAACCGAAAACCGGTTTTTCCAAAAACTGGTTTTTTTTGGCCGGTTATAACCTCCAGGTTAAACCGTAAGCAAAAAAAACGGTATAACTGAAAACCGGTGTTTTGTCAAAAACCGCCATCCCTATGTAGAGCAATCTTTTTGGGCATCAGTCAAGCTTTCGACAAGGTCTGTTACACCGAACTTTTACATAAACCCAGGAAAAACTTCTCCACATATTATCTAATCTTAAAACCTTACATATCCAACCGCTATTCTGTAGATAACCAGCACAACGCCCGTTTCGAGCTATTCGAAGTTAAGTCTTGTCACTAAAGGCAGCGTTACTGACCCTGTTTTATATTTGTTGTTTACTACTGACTTACTAGATACGGAACAAATGATGAATACAGAGCGTTATAGAGAGAAATCAGAAAACAGTGCCGCAAAGATAAAGCTAATTACATCTCTCAAATATGCAGAGAGATAGAGGAACATGGCTGTCGAAATGAACCGAGAGACTTATTCCAGAAGATCAAACTACTTACCAGAGAATTTAAACCTCAAACGTGGTCTGTAATAGATAAGGAAGTTAATTTAAAGACCGATACTGATGAAATATTGGAAACATGGCGAAACTACTGTGGCGAGCTATATAAAAATAACGAGGTATCAGCAGAAAATCAGTGGCCTTCTGACTACCCTAGAGAACCTACTGTCTTAATCGTTTAAGTCAAAGATGCAATTCAATCACTAAAGAGAAATAAATCCCCAGGCATTTATTCAATGTCATGTGAAATACTACAGTTACTAGGTGACAAAGGATTACATATCATCCATTCTATCTGTGTCGCTGTTTGGAATTCAGGAAAATGGCCATCTGATTGGTGTACCTCAATTTATATCCCACTACACAATAAAGGAAATACTACCAGATGTGAAAACTACCGCACACTGTCACTAATAACACATGCTAGTAAAATCTTGTTGCATATCATCAAAAACAGATTAAAAACCTATTTACATTACCAAATACCTCAGGAACAAGCGGGGTTTGTAAAGGGTAAAGGTACAAGGGAACAAATCCTGAACCTAAGAAAACTCATTGAAAAGTCTAGAGAATTTCAAGTACCTATGATTATATGCTTCATTGACTACCAAAAGGCATTTGGTTGTGTAAGCTGGATAAATCTGTGGTCAATTTTAATAGAAATGGGCGCACCAATGCACCTGGTGACACTTAAGGATGCGTGTTGTCACCTGACTTATTTAACATTTATGGTGAACATGTCATGAGGATGGTTTTAGAAGGATGGGCAGGTTGAGTAACAGTAGCTGGTAGGAAAATCTCCAATTTAAGATTTGCTGATGACACTACACTTATAGCAGCAAATGAGCAAGAAATGTTTGATCTTCTGCGAAGAGTTGAGTACGAAAGCAATAAAGTTGGTCTGAAAATCAATAAAGCTAAGACAAAAATAATGGTGGTCGACAGATTTGACACTATTCAACTGACTAACATATTACAGGAATACCAGATAGTAAACACCTTTGTCTATCTCGGGTCTAGTATAACTAACGATGGTAACTGTGAAGCAGAAGTTCGGAGACGTATTGGTATGGCAAAAAATGCGATGAGTCGCCTAACTAAAGTTTGGAAAGACAGATCTATCTCTCAAAATATTAAGATGAGACTGGTGAATGCCCTTGTATTCTCAATATTTCTATACGGAGCAGAGACTTGGACTCTTCGCGCATGCGAGCGCCAAAAAATTGATGCCTTTGAGATGTGGTGCTGGAGAAGAATGCTGCGCATACCTTGGACAGCTCATAGGACAAACGTTTCCATTCTAAACCAACTCAATATTTAAAAAAAAAGCTGTCCACAATGTGTCTGCAACGAATTCTGCAATTCTTTGGTCACGTAGTTCGCAGAGGTGACGACAGTTTGGAGAGATTAATTGTTTCTGGAAACGTTCCGGCGAGAAGATCAAGAGGACGATCACCAACTAGATGGTCTGACCAAATAAAGCATTCAGCTGGAAACTCATTCTGCGAAGCTCTTAGAGCAGCTGAAGATAGAGACCAATGGAGAAACATTGTTAGGAATATTGGAAGAAATCACGATCCTCAGTAATGGGGAAACGACAGGAGAGAGAGACTGACTTACCATTACCATCCACCAGTTTAAACATAGCTTTTTGGAAATTAATTTGAAAAGGATTAAATATGGCTTAAGACATAGCAAATCAAAGCAAATGACACAAAATCGTGCCATGTCACATTCACAATGCGACGTGAAACTACAAAACTGCTTTCACAAATGTACGTCGAGACAAGAGACCCGAAAACTAAAATTCATCATTGAGTGTTTAACTCTACAACAATAGAGATAATACATTTTAGAAGGTAGACAACAAAGTGTACCGAAAGAAGAGAAGAGCCAACAATAATATAGCAAACAATAATAAAAAACCTATACACCATCTAAAAACTCTACAGAAGGAAAATAATAAAATTATTACATATAAATTCACTCAGATACAATTACACACGAAGATCTCAAAATTGTAAAAATATGTAAAATAATAATTATATTGTGACTTCCGGAAAAAATATATTTTGTTCATCAGCATCCGAAACTCTTGAAGAACAGGTATATACACCAAGACGTAGTGATATTCGATGAACAGATGAACTAAAATATACATATAATAAAGAAACATTGGAAGTAAAAACAAAAATATGACAGCCGTACTAGAGTACAAATGGACAAGAACCAGATTTAACCAAAAAGTAACTACAAGAAGAAGTTGAGTAGATTAGCGAAACAAAGAAAGATAATTTATAAAGACGTATATATCGGAAAAATAAGAACGACAAAAACTTAATACAACTAAGAATCTTAAATAAATTTAAAAAATTGCGTTGCACCAACATATGAGTTACATAAATATTTTGAAAACTTACAAACTGAAACCAGTAATATCATATAAAAACAAGAATGTGCTAACACTATTGCAGGAGAAATCATAAAATCAAGAACAGTGTCCTTAGTTCACTGATGAAGAGACCAAAAAAGTAGACGAGCTACTGGACTATCTAGTATTATAATATATCTGAACTGCTTTAAAATAAATGAAATTACTATCACCATATGCAAGGTGTGTGTCAACGATCAGTGCACATACTCCATGCCCAGAGCAAGTGTTTTCGTTATTGTCACCTTTTTTAAATGATATGAGACAATATTTAACATTAAAGCATTTATAAATTTATGTATTATCTTTAAATACTTACTACCCATCCACATTGCTAAAAAAATCTTTACTAGCTCAAATATTGAAAATAATCAAATGAACATAACAGAAAACGTGAGTTAACTCATAGTCAGAAGATTGAACAGGTAACGTGCGCCTGTTTTCCATAAATATATCCATAATATATGAAGAAGATTAATTTAAGACTCTAAAGAAGCTTTAAACCTGTTAGTAATGTAAAAATTAAAAGTTGTTAATAGATCTGCTTTTAAAATTAATAAAATATTTTCAAATATCAAACAAAATAAAACACAAAGAGACAGTGCCTCTGATGTGGTGTACAACATTATCTGTTTAGATTTCAATATAATTATATTGGGTAAACTTCCTGTAGAATAAAGATTCGAATTGCATCTCATAGGAGTGACTGTTGATTATGTAGGAGTAGCTGATTATGTAAGAAAGAATTACCATCGACTGAACTTTGATGCTTTTAAAATTTAAGGAAACAACTCTCTTCTAAACTACCTAACTAAAAAACCGATTCTTTTTGGAAATTACTTTCATATATTATATCAGCCGGACAATACCACCCACTGCAAGTCATTGGAAACCTTAATGAAATATTTTATTATTTACTTACCTTTGATAAAGTTTAATTAACACAACTCGACAAAACACCTTGTTAGGTGAAAGTTTTTAAAATTCATTACAGTTTTTTATAAAGATTTTTGGGTGGCTCAGTAGATTCATAGTTAAAATTAGATTATTATAATATCATCACCTCGCATGATAAAAACCTATTTTGTAATATTGCATCATTCATCTTAATTATACTTATTTATTAAATCAAATCTTCATTTAGTAAAATTTTATAAAAATCATAAACGACACCAATATTTTTTGATATGTTTCATGGTCAATGGTCATCAATCGGATTAGGAACTGTGAGGTGGAAAAAGATTATTATTGATCTTATTACTTAATAAAACCAAATATTTTGGAACTCCAGCTCAGAAAGACGTTGACGGGATTAGTGTGTCATATGGAGGTGTATGCGGATAAAGTTTTATTAATATTGGGACATACATCGACATCGATATTATCTTTCCTATAAATACCGAAACGATTATGATAAAGGTTTAATACTTCGGTCATATCATGAGAGGACATAATTATCGCTTACTCCAGTTGATCGTTCAGTGCAAAATCGAAGGAAAACGCTGGGCTGGAAGAAAACAACTGTCCTGGCTGAGTAATATTCGACAACAGACAGGTCGAATGGTCAAGGAATTGTTTCATATAGCTTCCGCCCGAGAAACATTTCATTACCTTGTTAATACGACGATAGCCAACGCTTTAAAACAAGCACGGCACATAATACCGATACTGACAGATGACTGAGTAATGTGACACAATTAGCATATCTCTATTTTTGGCCAAAATGTATGTTTAAGCAATTTTACTATAATAATGACACCGACAATAACTACTTAACTTTACAAAGTGTGTAAACTCTTAACTTAGTTACATCATCCAGTCTTCTGCGTCAAAAGTTTAACATAGGCCTCCTCTAATTTCTTCCAGTTCTGTCGGTCTTGAACTTCCTGCAGCCAATTACCAGCAACCTCTTTGACGTCGTCTGTCTATCATGTAGGTGGCCTACCTCTGCGTCTTTTATCTGCTCGTGGTCTCCAAACTGTAATATTTTATCGATCATTCCCATACCCATCATTCATTCTGGCTACATGCCCTGACCAATTCCACTTCATCTATGGTATGTGCTCGATTATATCTGTGAGGCCTCTTCTCCTTTTTATTTTCTAATTTCTATGTATGTCCATGTACACATGATCCAAGTGTTTATATTTATGAACCAATGATATTTAGTTGCCGTCTACTTTTGGATTTTTGCTTGGTTTCAGATTTATCATGTATTGTGTCTCTCCAAAATTTATGTTCAAACCAACTTTCTCACAGGCGGTATCTAATTCAGTAAGCATAGTTCTAATCGTAGTTAGTCTTTCGCCGTCGATATTGAAGCTTTTGGCGTCCCATTCCAATTGTTTGAAAGCATATTGCAGAACTGACGTAATAAACAAGGCGAAAATGGCGGGTTAGTTGGGAAAAATATTCCCATGAGATCTTTTTGCATAATCACATTCGTGTGACACCCCAGAATAAGGTTCAAGAAGTCGCCCACGCGAAAAGTGGTCCAATTTTTTTTAACAATATTTTTAATCAAATTGCAAAAATCAATATTTTTGGCCCGAGTAATTTTTTCTAGGTTTTTTGGTCCGTTCTGGATAAAAATGGTCTGTTATATTTTTTCTCTAAATTTGATCGTTTTCGAGTTATAAGCAATTTAATATTTGAAAAACGCGAAAATATCCATTTTCAAGGCTTAATAATAACTCGGTTAAAAGTTATTACTATGAAAGTCAGAAAGTGACTGAATCAAAGTTTAAAGCCCTCCCTACAAGATCCTGACGAAATTTTTGTCATGATTTAATTAGTAAGCTGTTATTTTTAAGTAATAATAATGAGCGCCATACACGTGTTAAGCGGCCGTAAATGTGAGAGAGATGCCATTCCGGCAGTCCACTTGTGCATCTTACTCGCAGTCACATTTACAGTCGCGTCAATACGATCTAACCGCTCATTGTTATTAATTAAAAATAACAGCTAAGTTATAAACTAATGACCCAGATTTCTTCATGATCATGTAGCGGGGGCTTTAAACTTTGATTTAGTCGCTTTCTGACTTTCATAATTATAACTTTTAACCGAGTTGTTAAGCCTTGAAAATGGCCATTTTCGCGTTTTTCAAATATTAAATTGCTTGTAACTCGAAAACGATCAACTTTAGAGAAAAAATAATATAACAGACCTTATTTGTCCGGAATGGTCCAAAAAAGGTAAAAAATATTGTCCGGACCAAAAATATTGATTTTTTGCAATTTGATTAAAAAAAAATGTTAACAAAATTTGGACCACATTTCGCGTGGGCGACTTCTTGAACCTTATTCTGGGGTGTCTCACGAATGTGATTATGCAAAAAAATCTCTTGGGAATATTTTTCCCAACGAACCCGCCATTTTCGCTCTGTCTATAAAGAATTTGTGAGATAACTTGTCTCCCTGTCTAATTCTTCTTTTAATTTTTATACATATATAATATGTTGTAGCTTTGTGTAGTCGTACGAACATGGTTGCATTATTGTATGTTCGCGATCAGGTTTGAGTACCGATAGGTAATCTATACGAATTTCCTCCAACGCTCTCATTAGGTTGTTAACTTTTATCGTATCGAATGCTTTGCGAAAGTCTACTAAAATCAGGACCAATCGTCAGTTGTACTCAATGGATTTTTCTATAATCCCTTTTCTGCAGTAGAGGTGGTCGTAAGTGTCAAAGTTTTTCCTAAAACCTAACTGTTTTCCAGGTTGGTGAAAATCTAATTTTGTTCCCAGTCATTTTGTTATAATTCTTGTCAATAACTTATAGAGGTGGTGTACATTTTTTTAGCGTTTATTTTAGTTTATTATTTACAGATTATTCCAAAGCCTTTTTTCAGTGCGTCATTAATTTTAACGTCACTGATTTTAAGAACGTCGCGAATCACTGCATGACATTTTAGTTAAATCTGACATTTGTCAGAACATGTATTTTGATATAAATATCAATATTTAGGTATATAAATATTTGCCAGGATACTAATATTTAAAATATTTTTTAGAAAAAAATAAATAAAATATAGAATACAATTTCGCTATACATATACCAATGACGTAAATTGGTATATGTCCGAATATACCAATGACGTAAAATATTTTTATATTTTCGTCTTTCACAAATTTATAACCTAGAATTACAATTGTCATTTTATCGTGAAAGTACATGGGTTGGTTATGTATTTAGAGTATTGTAATTGTCAACCAATTATACATCTATAAGTATAAGTCGCTTTAATATGGAAGTACCCTTCAACGAATACCTACATAATTTTTGAAAATTCTATGGATAATAATCAAGGAGGTACCTACGTTTTTTTCTGTCACTTCCAACTTTAATGCGTTAGAACGAATAAGACAAACTATGGCGTACTGAAAAAAGGGTTTGTGATGAAATGTAGATAGTTGTTCCCTAATAAGTGTATACACAATCTAAAGTTAAAAATAAACATTTTACCGAGTACACCAACTGATCGTTTATGTACTGCTGCTGTCTCAACAAACACGCTACTACTCCAGGGAAATAAGCTATAATAGGACATGTACGGGACACTCAAAGATCCAGGTAGCTGACTACTTTTTTAGTTATTGTAGACCTATAGGAAGAAAACCCACCAGTTTTTTGCCTAGAGATCGCGTCCGTTTTTTAATTATTAACAATTTAATGCAAAAATCGCGATTTTTTCGATTTTTGGCACCCCATTCAAAAGCTAAATAGTTGACATAACATTACAAAATTTAGTTTTTTAGAACATTGCAAAATGCAGATTTTTGAAAGTTAAAAAGTTAATTTGTTGCTACGCAAACTGAAAAATAAGTGAAAAGGGTTATTTGTTAATAACTTTTACAAAAACTACTATATAACTTTATTGTTTCACCCAAAGTTGGGTATTGGTGTACTTAAAAAACTCTCAAAATTTGAGGCCGATACATTAATTATTTTAAAATTATTCTATTTGTTTATCCCGGAGACCTTTATTTTGCAAAACCATAAGATAGAAAATAATGAACATAGTGCAATTCTGGGTATGCCATATGAAAGTAGAAGAGTAGTAGTATCAAAATGTATTAAAAAAAGATAAAAAATTATTAATATAGCCAAAAATCCTAATGCCAAATTTTTGAAATTGTGTAGTTTATAAACATTATTTAGAATAACTTTAAAAATATTGTACGTAGAAAGAATCATTATAAATTTTCAAAATGCTGATATTTTACACGAATTTTTAAAAATGTAGTTTAATTATTGGTGAATAGTCGTGGTAAGTGAAGGGGGAGCTGGGAGCCGACAAATGCACGAGTTCAAAAACTAAAAGAGGCAACTTAAAACTACTATCATTTACTATATCTCGGAATCTCCTGAATAAATTTGGACCTTTTTTTAATTCATATATAATTTTTCTGCACATTACAAATATTCAATTTTTCTAGACATTTATTAATTAATAAACAGTCTAAAACAATTTTTATGAAATAATTTTTCCCAAAAATATGGTTTTAATCATACTATCATTATTAATCATAGAAAAAGTTAAGGTATACTTTTATAATTCAATTATTTTCAATAAATAATTATCTGATAAAAAAAAAGAATGTGTGTGTACTTTGTACGCACGTAAGAAGTTATACTTCTATTATATGATTTAAACGAAATTAATATACTTTTTATTTATATTTTCTTTAAATATTAAACTAATTCATACTTACTACTTCTCAAACATTTTTATTAGAACAGTGCCAAAAATTAAAATAATAAAAGAAATAAAACACACACAAACACATTAAACAAGCCACAAATGATGTCTGAACATTAATTGTCGAAAATTTTTTTAACTAAATACGTATTTTCTGAAAATACAATTATATAATGAATATACTTACAATCATAAAATGTATTAAAAAAAAACAAAAAAGAAAGTTTCTATTGGGACTCGAACCAGCGCTGATAAGAGCGGTTGGTATTGGAATTCATTCGCCTTCTCCGCTTAGCCACGAACACTATGTGTCATTATTTACGAAGATCGACTAACTAAACGGATTAAACTTGTGATATTTTGATATTTTGAAAATTGATCAAATTATTTTAATTTTGAATTGAAATGATTTAGAATTGAAAAAATACAACAAAACATCGAGTAAAAAACAATATATTAGGTGAATATTGATAGAAATTTTGATGGTAATCAAATTATATAAATAAAAGTATTACATACTATGTATTTTGGCAGATCAAATAGGTAGGTTTATACCCATGATACATTGTTGCTTTGATACATACCTGTTGCTTTTAAAAACTATTTAAAAGTCACTACAATATTATAAACTTTTTTGTTTCTGTCCTCACAACAATAAAACTAATATATTATACATTTGTTTACCTTTACCTTTACCTCCAAACCACAGCTGCCATATCGGATAATTTTTGACATGTCATTTGAACATCCAATCAGAACAAACTTATAATGCGCATGCGCCGGGCTGATAGGTTTTAACATATAAAAAAATCACCCTCTATCGCCGGTAAAGAAGTATAACTTCAATAATTTATTTATTAAAGTGTACTTTAACTTTTCCTATGATCATTAATGGTATTATGATTAAAACAATAAATTTTTGTAAAACATATATTTTTTTCAAGATTGGTTTAAACAAATTAGACTGTTTGTTAATTAAAAAATTTATAAACAAACTGCATATTTGCAGTATACGTAGAAATTACATACTAACTAAAAAAAACATCAACATTCATTGAGTTGATCCGGAAATACAGAAAGTTGTATTAGCTTGAAATTGCTTATTCGGTATTTTAACTCGATGGATTTGTAGGTTCCCCTTAGTAACCGTTTGAACTACATTTTTGAAAAATCGTAGAGGAGGCTGTGAAAACACAATGTTTGTGTAAATTTTTTAGCAAAAAACACAAATCCCATTCTGTAAAATGACCATAATGAGGTTCCTTAATTATTAAAAACAAATTAGCTATGAATTAAAAAAACTAACACATGCTAACTTTGCCCAAATGAACCCAGGCTAAATTTATTTATTTGAAAATTCGTGTTGAAATACTAGCTTTTCGAATATATAAAAACCTTGTTTCTACGGGTAATATTTTTAAAGTTATTATAATGTTTATAAACTACAAAATTTCAAAAATTTGGCATTAGGATTTTTGGCTATATTAATCAGTTTTTTTTATCTTTTTTCAATACATTTTGATGCTACTACTCTTTTACTTTCATATAGCATACTCAAAATTGCTCTATGTTCATTATTTTCTGTCTTATGTTATTGCAAAATAAAGGTCTCTCGAATAAACAAATAAAATAACTTTTAAACTAATTAATGGATCAGTCTCAAATTTTGAGGGATTGTTAAGTACCAATATATCCAACTTTGGGCGAAACCATAAGAATTCTAGGTTAAATTTAGTAAAAGTTATTAACAAAAATCAATTTTCATTTATTTCGTAATTTGCGAAGCAACAAATTGACTTTTTAACATTCAAAAATCGGTATTTGGAAGCTTTTTTAATTTTCTAAAAAATCTAATTTTGTAATTTTATTTCAAATATTTAGCTTTTTAATGGGGTGCAAAAAATCGAAAAAATCGCGTTATTTGCACTAAATTGTTAATAATTAAAAAATAGACGCGAACTCGAGGTAGGAAACAGGTAGGTTTTCTTCCTATATGTCTACAATAACTAAACTTAGGCAAATATGCAAATTGCATATTTTGCATTTTATATATAAAAAATGTCAAAAATTTACAATTTTGCATATTTTTATTTAAGAGTGCATAAAGTGCATATAATTTGAAATTTTGGTAGTGACTATACTTACCTACATAATTTATTTTTATATTCATGTAACAAACAGCTTGAAAATCTCAATATTTAATTATGTTTTATAATCTCTCTTGGCATTCAAATTTTTGGTACAGGAACTAATAAGAGACAGCGGCTAATATATAGTTTTGTCACGTTTTGGTTACAAGGGTTCCAAAATCTGCCAGTTTATATCTCTACATAAAAATTTTTATTTTGCCGGTCCATTTAGTTTTTGTTGTATAATAAGTCGTGAAACGTGTCTTATTATGCTTTGAAAATGCCGAAAATAAACAGTTCAGTGTCGTGGTGAGTTTTGTTCAGAAAACTATTACTTAATTAGAATCCTTCAAATTATTACTGTTAGACAGTATATTTTAAATAAAAGAATTTGAATCATTGTTTTAAAACGTTAGAATTAATACATTATAATGGAAGGAATATTTTCCAAAAATTTAAAGCAACCATGAAAAAAAAAGTGGTTACCGGGTTTTTTCTGAAGTGGTTTAAGTAGTAGTTGGGAAATATTCCGAACCACTTGATTTAGAACCAACTATCATCGTAAATTTTCAAAATGCCCCAATTACATCAGTTGATATCGAGAGACCATCAGACCATCAGACCAGATAGACCGGGCAGTATCGTCGCCCCCGCTAGCGAAATTATTCCGATTCGATTTTTTTGCACAAACTTACTCAAAAAGAGGTCCTTATAACATATCCACAGGGTGCCGGGCGGTGCCGTGGTCGAAAAATTGTTTAAACAATTTTTTTTAAACAAATTCACAAAAATAATTTTTCATTTCGAACAAAATTTTTTTAGATAAATTGGCTTATTCTGAGCCAATTCTGAAAAAGGTGTCTTGTCATTTTTTCTAAAATTGAGTGTTGTCGAGTTATATGCGATTAAAAATTTGAAAAATGCGAAAATGGCCATTTTCAAGGCTTAATAACTCGATTAAACATTATTATTATGAAATTCAAAAAGTCACCAAATCAAGTTTCAAATCCCTTCTTCAAGGCCATGAAGAGATTTTTGTCATTATTTTATTAGAAAGCTGTTATTTTTTTGTTATTAACGATTAGCGCTAATAGTCCAGGATTTATCGCCGCCCCCGTTAGTGAAATTATTCAGATTCCATTTTTTTGCAGAAACTTACTCAAAACGAGATCCTTATAACATATTCACAGGGTGCCGGGCGGTGACGTGGTAGAAAAATTGTTTAAACAATTTTTTTTAAACAAATTCACAAAAATAATTTTTTCACTTCGAACAAATTTTTTTTTAGATAATTTGGGACATTCTGAAAAAAAAAATGTCTCTTGTGATTTTTTTTTAAATTGATTGTTGTCGAATTATACGCGATTTATAATTTGAAAAATGCGAAAATGGCCATATAACTTGACAACAATCAATTTTAGAGAAAAATCGCAAGAAATCTTTTTTGTCCAGAATAATAAAAAATTGTTTAAAAAAAATTTATTTTTCTACCACGGCCCCGCCCGGCACCCTGTGGATAGGTTATAAAGATCTCGTTTTGAATAAGTTTCTGTAAAAAAATGGAATCGGAATAATTTCACTAACGGGGGCGACGGATACATCCTGGACTATAGCGCTAATTGTTAATAATTAAAAATAACAGCTTTGTCATAAAATAATGACAAAGATCTCTTCAGAACCTTGAAAAAGGGGTTTGAAACTTAATTTGGTCACTTTTTGAATTTCATAATAATAATGTTTACTCGAGTTATTAAGCCTTGAATATGGCCATTTTCGCATTTTTCAAATTTTTAATCGCATATAACTGGACAACAATCAATTTTAGAAAAAAAATTACAAGAGACCTTTTTTGCTCAAAATAAGCCAATTTGTCTAAAAAAATTCTGTTCGAAATGAAAAAATTATTTTTGTGAATTTGTTTAAAAAAATTGTTTAAACAATTTTTCGACCACGGCACCGCCCGGCACCCTGTGGATATGTTATAAGGACCTCTTTTTGAGTAAGTTTGTGCAAAAAAATGGAATCTGAATAATTTCGCTAGCGGGGGCGACGATACTGCCTGGTCTAAGAGAGTGTACTCAGATAGAAGCCGTAAGTTTTTGTTAGACAATTTTGAACAGCATTTGATAATTATTTATTGTTACCACAATTTGAAATAATACCGTTTATTTATTTGTTAAAATACTTAAATATTTAATTACATAAGCTTAGTTTGTAAAATACATATACGTTAATTAATACACCATGTGGAGATATTGTAAATATGTTTTTTAAATAAAAAAATATTGTAAATATTGGAAATATTGTAAATATTTTTTTATTACATGCATATTTTCTAGATAAATATGCATATTTTTGGGTAAACTACTGCATATTTATGCGCATATTGCATACCTTTTTATTTGCATATTTGCCTAAGACTAACAATAACTAAAAAAGTAGTCAGCTACCTAGATCTTTGTGTGTCCTGAGAAAATACTTATTTCTCTGGACTATACGTTTTTTAACGCTTTTATTAAATAAAATATACATTATAGAAATTTAAATATGAGAAGCTATTTGATAGGCTAGCTTTTCAAATCGAATAAAAAATCTTTGCATACCAAATGATAAACAATTTTTCTATTCCGTCCGCATAACACGGCGTGACATTCTTTCAGTTGAAAATAAATCATAGAGCTTAAATATTTGATATGCAAAACTTCATGTGAAGAAAAGATAAAAAATCACTCTGGTGAAGTTTTGCCAAATGTGTCTTTAGGGAAGTTTTAAGCGTCAGAAAATTTAAATTCGCGCATTAGTTATTAAAAAGAAAATCGTATTGGAAGTATGAGTGAAATACGTAAAGTGTAAAAAAATGTTTTTATTTGGCAACATAAGTAATAAAAGAAAATTTTTTAGTATCTTTTGGGAGGAATTCTATATAAATTTTTAAAAATGTAGGTGTACCCAGCTACCATTATTTATTTTATCTTATGGATATGTTAAAATAAATAATTATTATTATATAAATACATATTTATAATTATTGAAGATTAAATTAATCACAGCTAATATTATAGTTCTGTATGTACCAAGTCAGTAAAGTGACTCTTTATCCAACGAGTCTTGATATTACGAGAAGAACAAGCGTAGCGAGCGAGGCGAGTAACAGACGAGTTCGATAAAGAGTCTTTACTGACGTGGCGCATACAAAATTTTATCGTTAATATAATTTGATTGAAAATCAACTTGGAATTTGAATTCGCACCTTAAAGTTGACTACGTAAGAGTTTGGGCTATGTAATAATTTAAAAATAATATAAAATTTACAAAATAAATTGAATAAAAACCTGTCGTTTATTTAACTTCTTTAAAATCTCATTATAACACTACACATGTTTTTTAATTTGATTATCTTCATTATTTCATAAAATTAATCATCTTTAATTCTAATAATTCCTGAATGAACAACTGGAAAATGAAGTACTGAAAGCTCGACAGCTTGGATAGTGCCAAAATATATTTTATCTACAATTTCACTTTCTATCTACAATAATTTGATATTGGTTTTAACACTTACTTCCAATTTATAATTTAAGAACTTTTTAAAATTTAGACGTCGTAATAATTACATGACAGTGATGACAGATAACTTTTGCAATATGGCCGCTTTCGATTTTTAATCGATAGTTATCAATATTGAATAATTACTAAATTGGTTAAGTTTTAATTTATTTTATATGTATATATTTGCAAAATACTACAGAATTTCACTTTTTGACATACATTTAATTGTTAATAACGCAAATTGTGTACAATATTTTTAATAGTTAAAGTAAATAAATTTTAAGTTCACTCAAATTCTCGCCATTCGATTACTGCCATCGACCTCTTATATTCAATTTGGGTTAATTTGATTAATCGCGGCAAGCAAAGTAAAATTCTTCTTTCAGTACAATAAAGTGTTACTTTACTGCCGCAAATGAGTACAATAATGAACGACTTTAGTGACGGTTGGCGATCAAAATAATTATTGGTAGAGGTTTTATAATTTTTTGACTAATTTTTTTACATTTTTTGTAGATTTGATCACCAATACACCCCACTTTTCCGGGTTTTTCTCTTTTTTTTTTTATTAACTAGTAGGCGCTTAGAACACAAGGGATCTAAGTGACAATTTTAGAAAATTGGGTTTTAAATACAAAAATGGACATCCACACACATAGAAAACATGGTGGTTTCAAACTTTCTACATAAACTAACAATAAAATCGCCGGTTCGAAATAAGAATGCCGTAACTGCGAAAAGCCAAGTTTCCCAAGAGAGCAATATTAAACATTTAAAATAGGGATTAAATAAGGAGTAATCGTCCAGGAGCATGGGTATGGTGTTTATTCTTACAATGATAGCTTTTATTTTTATTCCTATTGGTTCGAATTTCATTATCTTAATTTAGTCCCCCCATTTCAATACTTTTTACAGTTGCGTCATTCTCCATCTAAAAATTTTTAAATATTTAAAATAGTTATTAGATAAAGAGTAACCGTCCGTAGTATTGGTATGGCGTTTATTCTTACAATGATGGTTTTTAATTTTATCCCTATTGATTCGAATTTCATTATGTTAATTTAATCCTCCCATTTTCAACCCTAGCTGCAGTTGCGTCATTCTTGATCTTAAAATTTTTCTGTACAAAAAAAACTATTTTTAAATATTTAGTATGACGTTTATTCTTACAGCGATGGCTTTTATTTTCATCCCTATTGGTCCGAATTTTATTATCTTAATTAAGTCTTCCTATTTTTAACCCTATTTACAGTTGAGTCATTATTCATCTAAAACAAGGTTTAAATGGTACTTATTTCAATAACGGCGCAACTACCCTGTAGTGGTTCAGCACATAGTTCTGTTGCTTTTGTATCATCTGTACACAGTAATTTAGAAGTTAATTACGCAATAAATAGGAATTGACAAATTTTGCAGTTACGTAATTCTTATTCCTGACCAGCGCAATAATAAAAAATGACATGTCATTGAAAACATGCTAAGTAGTACCTACCTAATCGATTTTTTAAATTCGTCTAGAACTTTCCACAAAGTTTTCTCAAAACTTGGCATTAGACCCCTTGTGTTCTAAGGGCCTCATATACAGTCTGTAAACCTGTATTGCCCCAGTTCCCAATATATCTTTTCATAACTGTAGCAGTTAGTGCTAGGTTTGTTCTAGTTTGTTTTGTAATTTTGAAGTTTGTTCTAAAAAAATAAAAGAGTTATTCAATATACAATGTGGCGCTCCAAGTTTACGTAAAGCTGTACTGCCCATATAGAATCCAAACGGTCAGAGAAAATCTGAATAAACCACAAGTTAGTGCTAGGTTTGTTCTGCATTTTGCCAAAGCGTGTAATTTGTTCTGCATAAACAAAAAAGATATACAAGATATAATGTGGCGCTCCAAGTTTACGTAAAGTTGTCCTGCCCCATATAGAATACAAACGATTAGAGAAAATCTGAATAAACTACAAGTTAGTGCTAGGTTTGTTCTGCATTTTTACCAAAGCGTGTAATATGTTCTGCATAAATGGAAATGGATAAATCTAAATAGACCATAAGTTAGTGCTGGGTTTGTTCTGCATTTCTGCCAAAGCGTGAAATTTGCGCAAAAACAGTTACACAAGATATTATGCGTTGCTCCAATTCTACCTAAATGTAATGCCCCGTATAAAATCCAAAGAAAAATTTGAATAGACAACTTGTGCTAACTTTGTTATAAAACTCATTCACAATAATTATAAGAATTGACTTAAGCGTCGTTTAAACACAACGATAAGTCACAGCAACTAGTTGTGATGACAAGTTGAAACGCTGTTTAGACGCTGCGATTCAATGCGATACCACCTTCAACCCAACTCCAACTTTGATAAGTTGTGCGATGCACCGTTTACACACAGTGATAAGTTGCAACAACTCGATTGACCTTGATAAGTTGTTTGATTTATCGCTGTGTTTAAACGACCCTTTTCGCAGAATTTAAGAGTACCCGGTGATAAAGTCGAAGCAATAAAGGGATTTCAGGAAGTAGTGAAATGGGCCGGCTTAAGAAATTTTATATTTCATTTGGTATTAACTTAACATTACATATTTATTTTAAATAAATATCTAGGAAATAAGGGAAAATACAGAAACTGATAGAGTATTAGAATTAATTAATTATTATATTTTTCTGTGTCGATTCTTTATTAAGTATATCCAAATTTTGAAAATAATTAACAATTTTTCTTATGTTATAGGTATTTTCCTAACAAGTGCGGAAAGTCATACTTTTTTGCACGCGATTGCGCGAAGCGGAGTTCGGCAAGCAGTCGAGTGCGGAAAATAGACTTTCCGCAAGAGTTAGGAACAATATTTTTTCTACGAGCGTTTAAAAAATGACCAAATCTTAATCAATTAACTGGGTCTATTAAATAAAAAGAAGTATTTGCCTTTACTTCCTCGTATTTAGGTATTTACTTAATCGTAATTGAATAAAACAGTAAAGAAATTACTTTATTCAATTAGTATTAAGTAAATACTTAAATACTTGTAAGTAAAGCAAATACTTCTTTTTATTCAATAGACCCATTGGGTCTATTGAATAAAAATAACAAATTTATCTAAAACAAATTCAAGCTGTAATAACCTACTTATTTTAAATGAAACACCCTAGGGATTTATAGATTTTTCATATATCTCAGAATTTAAGACGTTTAGGGCATCTTAAATAAAGTTTTCTTCTTAAAATAAACCCAAACACACGCCCCCTTAAATATTTTACCATACTTTTGAAACGCTGTGTATATAAAGATTACAGTGAAACCTCGATAAGTCTGATTAATCGGGAATGAGGGCAATCCGGGTTATCGAAAATCCGGGTTAGCCGTAGAATATAGTAAAAATTAATCAAATACGGTATCCTTAGAAATAAGCTCCATTATAATTGCAAAAACTTAAAATACATTATGCACAGTACATGTGAATTACGTACAGCTATATATAGGGTGAGGCAGATAACTGGCGTATTAGAAATATTTAGAGGACTGAACTCAAAAGAATCATGAAAATTGGAATGAAGGGGTTTTGGAGGGTGATCTATTTAATGAAAATATTTTCATCCATTTGCCTTAAAATTTCGTTTTTTTAAATGGGACACCCTGTATATTTTTCCATTTTTAAATTCTACTCGATGTCTTCTTTCTTAAAATATGCGATTTTGTAATGTTATACAGGGTAGTTTAAAAGCTAATTACGTTTTTTTTTTATTAATTTCGTAGCAACTTTCACACCCTGTAGAGTTGTAGTAGTTGGATATCAAAAATTCTATTTATGTTAAAATGATTTTTAATGTAGTCTACTGTTACTAAAAATCATTAGTACAGCTAAGTGTTAAATTTTAGTATACAGGGTTGGTCGAAACTCGGAATGAGGACTTTCCGAATTTTCTTAAATGGAACACCCTGTATTTTAGTATTGCAATGGAAAGACATTTTATGGTACTTTTTTTATTTCTTAAGCATTCCCTAATTTGTGCTTAATTGTTAATCGCGCCTAAAATGCTAACTACGTAGGTATTTTTGATAGCTCAACCGTTATTGGCAATTTTAAAGATCAGTCTAGATTAATATGTATCTATTTCCGAAAAATTATTTCTGATTGAACATTTTCACGACAAACCTAATAAAATTTCACGTATTTTTGTTGAAATTAATGTTTGGCTTGAATCACCAATAACTCACAAATTAAAGCAGTTAGGTATAGGGAATGCTGAAGAAATAAAAAAATAGCATAAAATCTCATTTCATCACAATAATAAATTATAGGGTGTTCTATTTAAGAAAACTCAGAAAATACTCTTTCCGAGTTTCGACCAACCCTGTTTAGTACAATTCAACATTTAGCTATACTAACAATTTTTAACAATAGTAGACTATATTAAAAATGATTTGAACATAAATAGAGTTTTTGATGTCAAACTACTACAATTCTACAGGGTGTGAATGTTGCTAGGAAGTTGAGAACACAAACGCAATTATCTTTTAAACTACCCTGTATAACATTACAAAGCTTCATATTTTAAGAAATAGGACATCCAGGACAATCCAAAAGTGTAAAAATATACAGGATGTTCCATTAAAAAAAAAACGAAGTTATAAGCCCCTTCTTGTATAACCGGAAGTGACTTATAACCGTGTTTGTGGCTTTCAAATCGATGAAAATATTTTCATTAAAGATGTCACTCTTCAAATCCCCTTCATTCCAATTTTCATGAGTCTGTTTCCTTTAGTTCTCGAGATATTTCTAATAGGACTTTTATCTGCCTCACCCTGTACAGTATTGTTCATTCCTTGGTAAAAATTTCAGTCAGTTTCGGTTGTCAATATTACGTTTTTATTGTTGAAATATTTGTCTGATGAAAATCGGTCCCGGTTAGCCGGACTTCCGGGTTATCGGAGGCCGACTTAACGGGGTTCCACTGTAGTTTTAATTTTTTTATTATTTATTTTATTTAAATATTATATTATTTATATAATATTATATATTTCGAGTATCTTATATGGTCGCCTAAGTGCACATTCAGAAATTGGAGAATATCACATTGGTGTTTAACCCTTATGCATGATTTTTTTATTGATATCACATATCAAAAAAGGCCTTTAGCGGAAGCTTAGAAATGATGAAAAAATAATAATAAAAAATTAAGTTTAATTTTAAACACTTGTTTTTGACAATAACAAGTTTGTTGCCAAAATTCTACATTGTGCATACAAGGTCAAGTAAGGATATAAAATCTACATTGTTAATTTACATGAAAATTATAAAAACAATTATTATTTTTATTGAAACACAGTGCCACACCACATTTCTGACTTTTTGTATGTGTAAACCCCTTATAATTGGGATATTTACACCGTTGTTTGTTATCTTCTATAGTCGGCCAGTGTCCACATTGGTATAATATCTTTGGGGGGAATGTACTGAGCTGGTCCTCTCTTTTTCTTTTCTTGAATGTCAGCTTTCAATGTATTTGGTCTCCCTCTTTTTGCTGTGGTTTTCTCACCTTGAACAGAAACTCTGCAAGTTCTGTGCGATAAGCTGCTTGTGTTAAAAGCCTTGACTGTGGGTTCTTAGCAACCGTCCCTCTTTTATAGAGTATCCAGGAATTGGCGACTGTTAAATCAAGTAAGTGATAAAATAGCCGGAAGTACCATTTCCTACTTTTTATAGAAATTTTTTATTTTCCAATATGGCTGTCCATGATATAAACCCCTTCCATATGGCGGTTATATTTTTTAATTACAAAGGGACAATCTACTTCGGTAGATTTTTCGCAGTCTTATCAAAGCGTTATAATATTTTTTATATAGGAGATATACCTGCAAAAGTGGAAAGTAAGACGACATTTTTATTATCTTTCCATATTGTAGATGAGATATCTACGCCGTCATCCGTTGCAGTATATTCATGACTATCACCACGAGGAAATTCTTCATATCCGTATGTATTGGTAATTTGCAATATTGTATCTGTTGCCTTTGAACTGTTCCCAATGATAATATTCCCCTTTTGGCATTATGTACAAGCAGCGGTGCACCTGTATAATAATTATCATGATAATCACGGAAATTTTGATAATATGGAATAATGCGAGCCAAACGAACAACTACATTACCGGATGCTCCAAGATCGGTAGATGGCAAGCTTTCATTCTCGTGGATGATTTGCTCACTTTCTAGCATTTCCATATTTTCTGTTGTGTCTATCTCCTCTGCCATATCTTTAGCCCCATTGCACGTTTCTTCGTCAGATTCGTCGCCATAATTAGGTTTAAATTCAGGGTTTGCAATACTATCTGTGTCGGAGAAATCACTTTCATCTTCACTACTCAGGCCAGTAAAATTTGCCCAATATTCCTGCAGATCCTTTTCCGACAAATAATTCTGACGATGCATTCTGTAATAAAGAATCAGATGTAAATATTCTGTGTCAGGGATTCTTAAGTGCGCACTGTAGCAAAACGGCAACAAATAATGTTTTTCATTTTTCTCATGAATGCGGTAAAAACAACAAGGGAGCATAATAAAAGTTAAAAGTATATACGTTACCTACTAACTAGGTATTTTTTCAATAATAAATCACTAATATTCTAACTAGATACGACTCACAAACTTTATCAAATAATACACGATGTTACAGGTTAGCTGCCAAACAATTCAATGGGTCGAAGTGCATGTTTATGCCATCTGTGCAAAAAGTGCCAAACTATTTAATGTTAAAACTATGTAGACTAAAGGCAACGTTATGCAATTACTTCAAATTCCAATCAGAATAGACATTTCATTCAATCGCGTACCTATGTTGCCGAACGGCAAAACGATGCATT
This sequence comes from Diabrotica virgifera virgifera, assembly GCF_917563875.1. NCBI lineage: Eukaryota > Metazoa > Arthropoda > Insecta > Coleoptera > Chrysomelidae > Diabrotica > Diabrotica virgifera. The sequence continues at coordinate 166,806,411 of NC_065444.1, forward strand.
TAAGGCCTAAGCCTGGTCGATCAACACAACAACAAACCAGATCTTTGTGCTAAGGCAAATACTGTAAAAAACCAATGAATTCAATATCGACACATACCATCTTTTCGTAGATTTTAAATCGGCCTATGACAGTGTCCTAAGAAATAAATTGTATGATGTCATAGATGAATTCCACATCATTGATAAACTGATAAGATTGATTAAGGCTACAATGCGTAGAGTTGTTTTCAAAGTCGAAATACAGAACGAATAATCACAGGCGTTTGAAACGCATGCAGGGCTTCGACAGGGAGATGTGCTGGCGTGTCTCCTCTATAACACAGCTCTGGAAAAGGCGATCAGACATGCCCGAATAGACAACAGAGGAAATATTTTTAATAAGTCATCCCAAATTTTGGCATATGCAGATAACGTGGATCTAGTTACCCGCACAACACGTAAGCTAGAAGAAATGTATACCACCTTCTCAAATGCCTTAAAAAATATGGGCCTGCAAGTAAACGAGGAGAAAACTAAGATGATGGCATCAACACCCAACAATAGAGTCAGAAACATCGGTCCAAAAAAAACGGTTGATAACTCTACCTTTGAAGTGGTGGACAAATTCACATACTTAGGCTCCTTGATCACCAAGGAGAACGTCATGACGGATAAAATCAAGCAAATGATAATCCTAGCAAACAAATACCATTTTGAACTAAGTAGACAAATGAGAAGCAAAAATTTAGGTCAAAAAATAAAAATAGCCATATACAAAACCCTTATACACTCAATGTTGACATATGGATCGGAGACATGGAATATCTCCAAGAAAGATGAAACCCATATGCATATATTTGAACGAAGGATCCTGAGAGGAATATTCGGTGGCATATGTGAAAATGGCATTTGAAGGAGGAGGTAAAACTACGAGGAATACCACAGATATAAACAAAAATTTGGTGGTAAAGACGTAGAATCTCTTATAAGAATAGGAAGACTAAGATGGGCTGTACATCTAGAAAGGTCACAGCAGAACAACCCTCCTAGATGAGCCCTTATGTGACAACCTGTGGGAAGTAGAAATAGGGGTAGGCCAAAACTCAGATGGAAGGATGGTGTAGATGAGGATGGGAGAAAATAGGCGCAGCAAACAGGCAACGGTTGGCAATGGATAGGACTGACTGGCGTAATACACTTGGGAAGGTCGAGGCTCTTTCATAGGATTGTAGCACCATTGATGATGATGATTATTATACAGTGATGAGCGCGCTAATAACCGGCAAAGTAGCACAAAAGATGGAAAACGTGTATTACGTTGTGAGATAAAAAGAAATAAAACTAGTCGAGTTGAGAAATTTAGCGATCCAATAAATTTACATTATATTGACTGTTTCCAATCTTTACACGTATCAGAGGAGTATGTCAACTAAAACTGTCACCATGACAGTGGTAGTTGCCAAACTCGTGCGATACGTCTTAAGGTGGAAAACAATCAATATAATGTAAATTTATAGGTTAATTTCGCTAAATTTTCCAACTCGATTAGTTTCATTTCTTTTTACCTCACAACTTAATATGTTTTCCATGTTTTGTGCTATTTTGCCGGTTGTTAGCTCGCTCATCATCGTATTTATTATATTAGGTAGCTTTTATTTATTTTATTACCTTGTACCTAAAATATTAAGACGTTTTAAACATACGTTCATATAAAGATTTTTCGTAAAATAAACCAAAGAATCCCCTTAAATTTTACTTCTGAAACACCTTGTATATTGACTAACATCTGTTTAAGTGTATCTAAATTTGTGAGTTTTATTGCTAAAAATTACGCTCAAGATGCGCCTGATCGATCTTTCCAAATTCAAATTGTTTCTCCCGTTTTTTTCAAAACTTATTCATTTCCACAGTCGGTCCAGTCAATTTGACTAAATAGACCTTAGTAATTTTGGGTGCATTTTCTTCTTTGAGACTCAAACTAATAAGAGTTTTTTGAAATTACGCATGAATGATAACACATATTATTATTTGATCTGACGATAATATATTATGTACCTACAGTTGACTTGGCTATAATCCGGTTCTGTGTAACTCTGATAATTATACAACAATAGAGTAGGTATTGTTGTTTGTTTGGGTTTATATGACTGCGGACACTAAATCCATTCGCCAAAAGAGTAGGTATTTACAAGGGATTATTCAGCTTTACAGCTGTTATTAAAATAACTTTTATAATGAAACACTAAATTTCTGGATACAGAAACATTTTTCCATAAGCGTTATAATAACAAAATGAAAACTGAAACAATGAGAAATCTCAAATTCAGCAGCAATACATGATTTTTTTCAGCATAAATAAAAATTCAGTTTATCAATATCACACAGTATTTGTCAAGGAAGGGAATCAAGAATTTGTAAAATGCATTAATAGTAGATTATACCTTATACCACGAGTCAATAATGATGGCTATTATTCCCGAGGAATATTTACGAACCGAGCCGCGTTAGCGGCGAGGGAGTAACATTCCGAGGGAATGAGAGCCATTATTGCGAGTAGTATACTCTACTTTATCTACGACAAATTAATTAATTTAAGATTTTTAATGAACAACTTTATTTGTTAAAAACATTAAAATTAGTAATAGTACAATTAATAAACTGAATTGGTTGAGAATCATCATTAACTTTAGTAGAGTTTTTAATACAAATATTTGGGATCTCGATTGCTGTAGAACAAGAAGATGGTACATTACTGTTTATCTCTTTAGCGATAGTATCTGCTGTAGTTGCCTTGTTTCTCATAGACTGATCAATGTATCCTTCAGCTACCTGTGTTGACTTCCAGCCCCCATGACGCTTTAATCCAGTTAAATAAAAAAAAAACTGTTGCTGTAGCTAGTTCTACAATTTCTGGTGGTGTCCAATTAAAAGATTCTTCATTTTCGTCCATCTCAACACAAACTGTCAAATATACTATTCGTTTGACAGTGACACTTTTTGAGGTTGATTATTTTTTTTCCGTGGTGAATTTTGTGATTGTTGTGCCAGAGGGATTAATAGCTATTAATCCCGCATTATTAATCCCTAAGGGATTATTATATGGCATTATATTGCAAACACCACAAGTATAATACATATATTATGTATCAGTCGTAGATAAATATATTATATTAGTATTATTATTATATACTCTATGTGTTCCGTTTGTGGAAGAGACATTAACTGTTACTACGTTTTCAAGCAATTTTTTGCTCCCATCCAGGTTTTTGTCTTGAAAATTGTACATTAGTCGAGTTAACCGACATTCCAGCAACAGTTAGGTACCTTAAAAAACAAAACATACCAAATTAAAGGCATTGTTGAGTTTGTTCCTCCTGAAAACGTAATAACAATTGGACATTATATTTCCCACTGCCGACGAAATAACAATAAATGGGAAATTTACGATGATCTTAAAACTTCGGTGGGGTCAAACAACAAACAAGACAAAAAGCAAATCTTTTGTTTTATTCTTAATTATAGACTATTTTTTCTAACAAGTTTTCTTCAAATGATCAGTGCTATACGAGTCCCGAATCATATCATTTCCATAAACGTTTGTGGGGCACTACAGTTTTAGGCAAAATTGTAGCGCAACATTAGGTATATCTTGTATAAATTTTTTGTTTATGCAGAACATATTACACGCTTTGGCAAAAATTCAGAACAAACCTAGCACTAACTTGTGGTTTATTCAGATTTTCTCTGATCGTTTGGATTCTATATGGGCAGGACAACTTTATGTAAACTTGGAGCGCCACATTATATCTTGTATATCTTTTTTGTTTATGCAGAACAAATTACACGCTTTGGCAAAAATGCAGAACAAACCTAGCACTAACTTGTGGTTTATTCAGATTTTCTCTGATCGTTTGGATTCTATATGGGCAATACAGCTTTACGTAAACTTGGAGCGCCACATTTTATCTTGTATATCTTTTTTGTTTAAGCAGAACAAGTTACACGCTTTGGCAAAAACGCAGAACAAACCTAGCACTAACTTGTGGTTTAATCAGATTTTCTCTGATCGTTTGGATTCTATATGGGCAACACAGCTTTACGTAAACTTGGAGCGCCACATTATATCTTGTATATCTTTTTTGTTTATGCAGAACAAATTACACGCTTTGGCAAAAATGCAGAACAAACCTAGCACTAACTTGTGGTTTATTCAGATTGTCTCTGATCGTTTGAATTATATATGGGCAGTACAGCTTTACGTAAACTTGGAGCGCCACATTATATCTTGTATGTCTTTTTTGTTTATGCAGAACAAATTACACTCTTTGACAAAAATGCAGAACAAACCTAGCACTAACTTGTGGTTTATTCAGATTTTCTCTGATCGTTTGGATTCTATATGGGCAATACAGCTTTACGTAAACTTGGAGCGCCACATTTTATCTTGTATATCTTTTTTGTTTAAGCAGAACAAGTTACACGCTTTGGCAAAAACGCAGAACAAACCTAGCACTAACTTGTGGTTTAATCAGATTTTCTCTGATCGTTTGGATTCTATATGGGCAACACAGCTTTACGTAAACTTGGAGCGCCACATTATATCTTGTATATCTTTTTTGTTTATGCAGAACAAATTACACGCTTTGGCAAAAATGCAGAACAAACCTAGCACTAACTTGTGGTTTATTCAGATTGTCTCTGATCGTTTGAATTATATATGGGCAGTACAGCTTTACGTAAACTTGGAGCGCCACATTGTATATTGAATAACTCTTTTATTTTTTTAGAACAAACTTCAAAATTACAGAACAAACTAGAACAAACCTAGCACTAACTGCTACAGTTATGAAAAGATATATTGGGAACTAGGGCTATACAGGTTTACAGACATCTCATATACAGTACGTAAATCGTTCAGCTGGACATAGGGAACATACATTGTATATATTTCGATACATACATACATACATTGTATCATATTGGGGTAATTGTGGCAACTTTAATCTCGATGACAATTTGGTTGACAACTCATTTCGATTGACACAAATAAACGTCAAATTATGACAATGTAGTAGCTAAATATTTTTGGCCTATGTGAATGGTAAAACTGTTAAGTTTTGAAATTAGCTTTAAATAAAAAATATTTTAAAAGTTAAAGTAAAACTATTAACTCATTAATCATAAACTTTGTTTTTGATTTATTTATAGACAGCCTTGTTTCTAAAACCCACTCATTCTATTAGTTCTAACAGCTCTATTGAACCAAAAACTCGTACTCGTACAGAAGCTTCAACTAACACAGGTTAGCGCACTTGCCACAATTCTCTCAATGTATATTGTATATTCCCTATGCCCAGGTGAACGATTTACGTACTGTATAAACATCGTACCTATATTGCATACTTCGGAGTGGGAAGCGGAAAGCGAGCTTGAAGTTGGAACTAGACAATAATTGAGATCAAAAATAGAAATATGGGAGTGTTGCTAAATTGGTGTCAATTTTGGCCAGCTTAAAATTTCTACTTCTTGCGCGCGGGCAACAAATTTCGCAGTTTTTTTTCTGAATTTATTATTTTTGAGGTAACATCCAGTTTTTCACCGGTTATTACTTTAAAACGACAAAACCGGTTATAACCGGGACAAAAAACCGGAAAATTATTTATTGCGGAGTAAAAACCGGTCTTAGGTTTTTCCAGTCGATTCCCCAAAGTAATGGTATTTTGAAGTAGATTAAAACAATTTAAAATGATTCTAGAACTGTTTTTTGTCACATGTCCAACATTGTTTATATGAGCAAAGGTCAAAGGATAAACCCTTATCTTCATTATTAGTAGATATATTCATAGAGGATTTCAAAAAAAAAACGTTTTATACAAATAAAACAAACAGCCTACACTATGGTCGAGATATGTAGATAATATTGTGTTCTCCAGGGGCGTAACAGAGGCCCCCGCAGCGTGAAGCTTGCGGGGGGCCCCAATCGAGCAGGGGCCCCATTTTGTCGTCTGATATTATGTAAAAATCTGTTATAGGTACATATATGATATTACTTTGTGTGTTCAAATTTAAAAACGTAAATTTCTAAATAAGCGTATTCGGCAAATGAATCATCTCATATCTAGAAATTTAATCCTTTCCGGTCTCACGAACTTTTATGAGTGACGACAATAAACTATAATGCTTTGTACGTGACTATTGAAAGATTTGAGAATTGGCAATTTGACTAATTTTAGAACAACATTTCATATTTCTAAATCTAGAAATGGGTTTTCTCTTTAATCTTTACCTACGTTTAGTATTTCGGTAAAATTATCCAGAGGCGTAACAGACGCCCCCGCAGCATGAAGCTTACGGGGCCCAAATATGTCAATGGTCCCATCTTGTTGTCTAATATGTAAAAATGTGTTGTTATATTATTTGCATACATCAGTGCAGTATTTGAAAATGAAGTTGTCCATCCGAATTAATAAAATTGTAAATATATTCGCCGATAGTAGATAGTACACGAAGAAAGTTGTTCATCTCATATAATAATACTAATGTAATCATTTAGTAATTTTTGTTCTATTTTATTCTATACCAATAAAGATGAAAAATAAAAGTCGTCATAAACAATGCATGAATACACCAACAGATCAGTAAATGACGGTTTTGAGTGAAATTATCAGCGTCACGACGGACGTATTTGCTTGACAATTTGGATTTAGGTTCTAGTTACACTCCACTTCAAAGTTGGATTTATGCCGTTGGTTGCTTTTACTTCGGGGGGTGATACCCCTCCTTGGGGTGAAAAACATACGTTTAAAATAAGTCCGGAAATGTATAAATTGAATAATTATAAGCAACTTTTGTTCTAAAGAGTTTTTTATCTATGTTAATACTTTTCAAGTCATTTGCGAGTGAAAATGTTTATTTTTCAACAAAAAAACAACGTTTTCAGACGGGTTTTTCGCAAATAACAAAAAAATAAGTATTTATCGAATTAAATATTAGATATTGAAAAAATATTTGTAGCAAAAATGTAGCTTAAAAGATACAAAAAACGGTGTACTTATTCATGAAGTCTATCGACACAGTAAAACTCATGAAAAATTATTCTTATTCGTCCAATTCCAAATCGAATATTTTAACCTGAACTAACCAAAAAATGAAGCAATTTTCGGGAAAAACTCATTAAAACTTTTTTTAAATATTTAAAAAAAGCATTATTTTTATTTTTATTTAAATTTTTTATAAAAGTTTCTAGCACCAGAATTATATGAGTTACGCTCAAAATAAAGTACGCCCCTTTTTTGGTAAAAAGAAAATCGTGAAAATCTGCCCCTATTTCGCACCCCAAATAAAATTTTTCATTAGCGTTTTCGTTTTACCATTTACTTTAAATATTTATTGTTTATATGATCTGTAAGTTTAACCGGTTCGAAGTTCTTATTTTTGAAAAAATTTGGTTTAAGAGTAAAAAAGGTTTTTTTACTTTGGAAAAATGCCTCTTTTTCAAAATAACTTAAAAAGTATTAGTGTTACGAAAAATCTCAAAGGGTAGAAAAATGTAGGTCTTGCTTTTATAAATATTTTGGCCTTATTTTGTTTTTCTGTAAGACAAAAAGTGGTTAAGATATGTCTGTTTAAAATTTGCATATACTCGCAATTAGTGACTCGTTCAAGCCCTTTTAACTAGAACCCTTTTAAAAATAAGGACGTTGAACCGGTGAAACTTACAGGTCATATAAAAAAGTTAAGTAATTTGTAAGGCGATAATAACTAGTTTCATTTGGGGTGCTGACTAGATTGAGATTTTCACATTTTTTTTACCCAAAAATGGGATTAACTGTATTTTGAGCGTAACTGGATTAATTTTGATGCTGGAAGTTTTTGTAAAAAATAAAGCTTCTTTTAAACACCTTAAAAAAGTTCTAATGAGTTGCCCGGAAAAGTATTTCATTTTTTGGTTATTTCACATTGAAATATTCGATTTGGAATTTGACGAATAAGAAAAACTTTTCATGAGCTACAACTTTTCTTTTATTGAGTCGATAGACTTCATTTTTGTTTCATTTTTTATAAGTTAGATACATTGTTGCTAACAATATTCTTTTTGAGCGAATATTTACTCTTTGAACTATTTGCGAAAAATCGCTCAAAAACGTGTTTTTTTTTTTGTTGAACAATAAACATTTTTACTCATAAATAACTCGAAAAGTCTTGAGTTGACCAATTCGGTGGTGACACTGAAAATTACAAGGTATCGCCGTACTGGGTTGTAACTAATGTATGTATTTGTTACACATGTGGCATTTAGTAATTTTTTAAAGGAGGCCCCATTTCCATTCTGCGGGGGGGGCCCCGACGGAGTTTGTTACGCCACTGGTGTTCTCCACTTAGCCTCGCGAATTAGAAGCAATAAATAAATATGTGATGAACATTAAAAATAATGAAGAGCGAAATCAACAATTCACTTTTATTTTGGGATGTAAATCTTCAAAGAGGATACAGGATACCTAACTAACGTCTACAGAAAATCAACAAATATTTAAACTACTACTAAAACAACACAATAAAATTATCAAAAAAGGCATCCAAAGATCATTATATGATAGAATACCTGCTCCATCGAAAAGGATTTCAGGAATAAACAACCTGCTAACAAACGTTTAACAAAAATTTATTACCCATTGTTACTTGAAAATGAGGAATTTTAAAGCATTGAAGAAAGCACACAAGAAAATATCGCAACCAATCCAGAAACACTCATTAGAAGGAACAAAAAGGTGACAACAATATTATAAATAAAGAGCATATTAGAAAAATTAAAATAAGAATAGAAAATAGGAAAACATGATAATAATAATTAAAGCAACCAAAGAAAAATCGAAGAACGACATCTATAAAAAAATATATATGTAGGAGAAACCTTAACAAAACTAAGAGTCAGCATAAGTTAGCATGAAACACATAGCAAAAACCGTGACTTTGACAACCCGCAGATATGCAAACATGTCTGAGATAATGAGCACGGAGTACAGCAGAAACAAGCATTATTAATCATGAAAGAAACAGTCATGTGAAGGAGAAAAATGGAGCAGGTCTAATTCTAGTCAATGAAGAAAAAAAATATGTCACAAACATTTTGAAAGAATGTAGTAGCCTCTGGTTGTCAAAACTAAAATAAGAAGTCTGCAACAAGAAAATACCAACATGAGCGCATTAATAGAAAGTCAGAGACACAAATTCTATATTTATATGTAATACATATACAGTGCGTCCATAAAGTAACGCATAAATTCGTTATTCCGTAAACCGGCGACTTTAAGGAAAAATCCCGAAACAGGTCGATTTTTATTTTTAAATTACGATTTTTTGGCATATATATCATGATAGTGACGTCATCCATCTGGGCGTGATGACGTAATCGATGATTTTTTTAAAAGGGAACAGGGGTCATGTGACTGCTCATTTGAAAGGGTATTCAATTCTCTATTAAATAGTATAAAGGTTAACATAATTATTTATACAGGGTGTTCAAAAAACATTTTTTTAATTAAAATAAATGAGATAAAAAGAAGAATATATATAATTTATTTTAATTCAAATTGCATTTTACTGCTGTCAGTAACGAGAAAAAAAAATTATTTGACAAATAAACATTGATTTTCGTTTAAACGAAATGTTCAAACTGCCAAGAGATAGGTGGGTGGCAGCTTTAACATTGAATTTAAGCGAAAAACAATATTTATTTGTCAAATAAACATTTGTTTCCTGTTTTCTGACAACAGTAAAACGTATTTTGAATTAAATAAATTACATACATTCGTCTTTTTGTCTCAATTATTTTAATTAATAAAATGTTTTTTTGAACACCTTGTATAAATAAATATGGTGATGTTTATATTATTGAATAGAGAATTGAATACTCTTACAAATGAGCTATCACATGACCCCTATTCTCATTTAAAAAAAAACATCGATTACGTCATCATGCCGCGATGGATGACATCACTGGTATGATATATAGGCCAAAAAATCCGAATTTAAAAATAAAAATCGACCTGTTTCGGGACTTTTCCTTAATATCGCCAGTTTACGAAATAATGAATTTATGCGTTACTTTATGGACGCACTGTATAAAACATACAACACATAAAGATATATAACACATTATCACAGATTTTATAAACGCAATATACAAACAATAAATATCATAACAATTTATAAAATAATTTTTGTGCAGAAATATTTAAGGAATGGAAATCGAAAACCGAACAGCAGTTAAAAATATACTGTTCATTACAATCAACTTTATTGTGGCTTAAGCCAATACAAACATAATATTTAACTGAGATAATTATTTATCGTCATTTAAGTAACATCAATCACCATTATTTTTTTGTCCTAAATACGAACCTGTGCCCCTACAGATTTTGGTGATTGGCTTTGATGACAAAAACTTACGTTGATAAATGGATATCCTAATTTATTTACCTTATTCCTAAAATTTTGTGCTTACTGATTACTTATCTTCTTTCTTTATTCTACGCAAATCGCCTGTTTAAATTACATACACTTGCATTAATGTTTAGTTTGTCACTCCACCTTTTTCAGGGTCGGCCTATATTTTTCGTCCCATTGGACATTTACCACCGAGTAATTTTCATGATTCTTACATTCTGCTAATATGTTCATTTCACTATTTTTTCCGTTTTAGAAGACAACCGTTAATATGTCGGTTAAACTAGACCAGCGATACTCAACCTTTTTCTTTCCTGGGCCACATAGTAGCTATTGCCACAGCTTGCGGGCCGCAATTAAGATGAAGTAGTATACAGGGTGTTTCATTGGGAAACGGAAATACTTGAATGGTGAATAGAGGTAAATGAAGCGGTTCTATACATACTAAATTTATTGCTCCACCGACTTTATAATCGAGTTACAGGTTGTTTTATCGATTTTGCCCATAACTTTAGAACCACCTTGTATATTTTTTTGATATTTGGTACACATATGTCACATTTAGAACCCATATCACCCAACTACTAATCACAAGAAAATACAGGTCCGGAGTAAACAAAATTATAAATCCATTGTGACCTTGAATCAACATCCTGTATATTGAAATTTTCAAAACCAGTTTGCACATTATTTGAAAAAAGCCTTAATGGAGCTTCCATTTTTTGCGCACACAATTCAATGATTTTAATTTTGAAATTATGTCGAAATTTTTAAGGACTCGAACTTTCAAAAGAAAGATTTCGATATAATTTCAAAATTAATGTCATTAAATTAGCTGCGCAAAAAATTGAAGCGAGCAATTCAACTTAGCTTTTTGTGCCCTTTTCAAATGTACCGGGTGTCCCAATAAGAATGGCTCTCGGCCATATCTCAGGAACCGTTTATAGTACAGCTTTGGGAATAAAATTTTTATAACAAAAGTTGCCTCGAGAAAGGCTTGAAATTATTTTCATATTTGTAAGTCCACCGCTAGAGGGCGTAATTGAATATCAAAAATTTAAAAATCAAAATTTTACAAAATTTACGTAATGAAAGGGCACTGAAAATCCGATCATCGTATTCTTCACAAAATTCTGCGAATATTTGATTTCACAAGTGTAACTCTACCTTTGCAAATAAGAGGTGGGGGTGAGTGGGAACCTTGTTAGGAAAAATGGCTGTAAGTCCGGTTCTGCTTAATAGATTTTTGCAAACTTGGTCTCGTTGAAAACAGATCTTTTTCGTTAATGTAAAAGTTGGAATTACGAAACAGCCTAGTAAGTAATATACCAGCTAGGGGGCGCTATTTTATGTTTTTCAGAGATCTAGTTTTCTTTGGAAAATATTAAATACAAGTATGCACCTTTAACCCTGTTTTACAAAATTACACCAAATTATCAACAGAATATCGAAAACCGCATGTGGATACCTTGTTTCTATCTCAAGATATCTTAAGAAACGTATAAATTGTAAACAAACTGATAATGTCACCGGTAAACAAAGTTAAGGAAATCAAAGTGAAAATAGGTAGTGTGCTATGGAAACAAATTAGAGCGGGGCACTTGCGGAGTGCCGATAGAAGTGAATATTTCTCATAGATTCAAATATATTCGGTTCTATTCAATTCAATTCCATTTAATTGGATTTAATTTTATTTATTATAATTATGCTTATAATTTAATATATTTAAAATCTACCCAATTTAATACATAATATATATGGTTTGTCAAACGTGGGAAAGAGTTTGAAAATCTTACAATCGCCGAAATTTTTAAACTTTTTGCTACGTTTGACAAACTGTACTAGTGATTTTAACCATTAATTTTAGAATTAACAAACTTTCAAAAGAAGTTTTACTTCAAATTTGATAGTGAATTTAATTATTATTATATAAAATGAATAGGATGTTTAAAAATACAATTTGAGGATAAGTAGGTTGAAAGGAATAATGTAATCAACAAATTTAAAAAAGTCACTTTTGTATAACGGCCTCCCCTTTAATGAGAGTATCTGAAAATAAATGAACTCTTCCATGCATTATTTACGATTAAAATTTACACGAAGTATTTACTATACTTCATCAGCAATTACATTTTTAAATTAAAAAATATCGGTTACATTATTAAAAATAATAATAATTTAAAGCTTTATGTATCTTTATATCTTATTAATCCTAATTTTAACGGTAAAATCACTATGGTAGGGGAGCCCAAGCGGGGATTTTTGCAGTTACTCGAGCGCGTCAGATTATCATATGGGGAGAAACGTGGTACCCTGCAGATGTACCTCTGCCATATATTGGCTCTTAACACAGGGGAGTTCGTTTAGGGGGGCCCGAAAAAAAAATCTATCCCTAAAAATACTCGAAATTGTCAGATTAAGATAAGGTAAGTTAAGTACATGCAAATCAGTGTATATTTAAAAAATCTGACGATTTGAGCGGGGCGTAAGGGAACTGGTGAGTCACAAAGTTTCACAAGAAAAAGGTGAATATTTCGCGAAATGAAAGTCAGATCGAAAAACTAAAAACTACACGTTCAATATTTTTCAAAAATCTATCGATAGATACCAAACACGACCCCTCGCAGAGAGGGGTGGGGGGTAAATTTTAAATTTTAAATACAAATCCCGCGATATTTAGTAAAATAAACATCAGATCGAAAAACTGCAAAATACACTTATTTAATATTTTTGAAAAATATATCGAATGGTACCAAACGCGACCCCCCACGGAGGTGGGGTGGGGGGTTACTTTAAAATATTAAATGGGAGCGCCCATTTTTTATTGCAGATTTGAATTCTCTGCATAAAAATAAGCAACTTTTATTCGAAACATTTTTTCGAATTATGGATAGATGGCGCTATATTCGGAAAAAACGATTAATGGAAATGGAAAATTAAATTAAAAAATGGCAAGCGCCCGCTAAAATGGAAAATTTTACTTAACTTTTTTTGGTTTTAGGACCTAATAATCACAACCCAATAGGTCCCCAAAGCGCTCGAGTGACTGCACATTTAGCATACTTTGCTCCCCTACCACTAGTATATAATATTATGTATTAAATTAGGTATATATTATATATTTATATTAAAATATAGATATAATATATATTAACTAAAATTAAATCTAATCGAATGGAATCTAATTTAATCAAACGAATATAATCGAATCTATAATAAGTATTCACTTCTGTCGGCATTCCACAAGTGTCACGCTTTAATTTTTTTCCACAGCACACTACTTGTTTCCACTTAGATTTCCGTAACTTCGTTTACAGGAGACATCATCAGTTATGTTTAAAAATTTACACGTTTCTTAAGATATCTCGAGACAGAAAAAAGGTATCGACATGCGGTTTTCGATATTCTGTTGATAATTTGGTCTAATTTTGTAATACCGGGTTAAAAGTGTATACTTGTATTTAATATTTTCCAAAGAAAACTAGATTTCTGAAAAACATAAAATAGCGCCTCCTAGCTGGCATATTACTTATTACCCTGTTTCGTAATTATAACTCTTACATTAACGAAAAAGATCTGTTTTTAACGAGACCAAGTTTTCAAAAATCGATTAAGCAGAACCGGACTTACAGCCATTTTTCATAACAAGGTTCCCACTCACCCCCACCTCTTATTTGCAAAGGTAGAGTTACACTTGTGAAATCAAATATTCGCAGAATTTTGCGAAGATTACGATGATTGGATTTTCAGTGCCTTTTCATTATGTAAATTTTGTAAAAATTTTATTTTTAAATTTTGGTCATTCAATTACGCCCTCTAGCGGTAGACTGACAAATATGAAAATAATTTCCAGGCTTTTCTCGAGGTAACTTTTGTTATAAAAATTTTTTCCCCAAAGCTGTATTATAAACGGTTCCTGAGATATGGCCGAGAGCCATTCTTATTGGGACACCCGGTACAGACGAATTTTGAAAAAATTTTAATATACAAAGTGTTGTTTCAAGGTGAAAATTATTTAAAATTTTTTTTTGTTAATCCGGACCTGAATTTTTCTTGTGATTACTGATTGGGTCGTTGCAATGTAGTAAATAAGTATTGATTATTTTTAAAATGAGTATTTTTGTTCATTAACTTAGTAATTTATAATTAAAAGTTAATAATACATACCTTTCTTTTTAATCAGAGTTCTTAAAAATTTCAATATAATTCAAAATTAAATTATCTGCCTCACGCCCAAACACGCCTCAAACACATCGGCACACTATCAAATAATTTGAAAAACACGTGAAATGTGGCAAATAATTTGATCACAGGGCCCTTTAGTTCGCCTTCGGGCCGCATAAGAAACTCTAAACGGCCGCATGCGCCCCGCGGGCCTCAGGTTGAGTATCACTGGACTAGACTATAGTCCTTATGTTTTCACCTGATCCAGTGTCTAGAAGAGTCTCTTCAGCTGTACATACATTAATTTCTGTTATTTCAAGCAATCTTTTTGTTTTAATTATTTCTGCCCTAGTCTCTGTGGTGTCTCTATTTAGTCCAGGCACATCTGATTTGAGATAGACGTTGGGAGGTGACTCAAATTTTTTTGCAGAAATTGCTTGAAAATAAATCAAGTAATAATATACTTGAGTTATCCTTTTACCCAAAAAGGTCCGGAACATTGTTTAAATAATCAAAATGTCAAAATATGAAGGAAAAATTCGATTTTTTTCTTCGTTTTTTGATTAGAACTTTAAAAGTTTTCATTTCCGAGAAAAGTTGTACTGACATAAAAGTTGAATAAATAAATTTTCTAGAATATAGAATTAGATAAAAATTTTCAAAATAGTCACCCTTGTTGCAAAATAGCAATAATTGCGAAAAAACTATACAAAAACAAGTATTCGCATTTTACGTTTTTCAACCATTTATGCTATACTTCGGACCTTCATATTTTACCCTGAAAAACAATATGATATAGTTAAACAGCACTGTAAATTTCATTAAGATCGGTTCAATAGATTTTGCAAAATAAATTTTGCAATCCAGCTCTCGCAAAAAAATTCATTTTTTTAAAATGTTTCAGGACTGAAAATAAAGCAGAGAGCAAGTTGAAAATTTTTTTGCATATAAAAGTGTACTTTATATTTCATTTGCAGTTTCCGAAATTAAAATCGATTAACTACCACGGCGTCAGGAATTTTTTTAAATAAACATTAAATTTTGGTGCTACACGCAGGACAGCCAGCGGTGTACGATTCACACAAGTTGATTTCCACCAAAATTTCTTCCAATCTTTATCTAATATATTATTTTCTTACTCTATATTTTGTTGTTTTTTGATATTTTAATTCCACAAAAATCAAACTAATTTTACTATTGTTTGTGAGATATTGTTTAAACAATTGCATATTTTTAGAAATAATAAACTTTTATTCTCTAAGTTAAAATATATCAACAAAGAAATTTTTTGCTAAAAAAGTGTTATTTCAAAGGACAGAGAATGTGTTTTTATTTTGCAATAAACAAATTTACTTATTTATATCGAAATGTACAAAAAATTATAATGTATCAATCATTATCAAAGGTCAATCAGAGGATACTATCCGCTGTCCTGCGCGTAGCACCAATAATTAATGTTTATTTAAAAAAAATTCTGACGCCGTGGTAGTTAACCGATTTTACTTTTGAAAATTGAAAATGAAAGGTACAGTATCATTCTATACGCAAAAAAAAATTCAACTTGCTGTCTGCTTTATTTTCACTCCTGTAACATTAAGAAAAATGATTTTTTTTGCGAAAGCTGAATTGCAGACGTATTTTGCAAAATCTATTGACCCGGTCTTAATAAAATTCACAGTATTATTTTACTATATCATAAAGTTTTTCTTTGTAAAATATGAAGGTCCTAAGTGTAGCATAAATGGTTGAAAAACGTAAAATGCCAATACTTGTTTTTTATGGTTTTTTCGCAAATATTGCTATTTTGCAACAAGGGTGACTATTTTTAAAATTTTTAACTAATTTTATATTACAGGAAATTTAATTGCGCAACTTTCATGTCAGTACAACTTTTCACGAAAATAATAAAATTATAATCAAAAAACGAAGAAAAAAATCGATTTTTTCCTTAATTTTTTGACATTTTGATTATTTAAACAATATTCCGGACCTTTTTTAGGGGGAGGGTAACTCAAGTATTATTAGTTAAGTTATTTTTAAGCAATTTCTGCAAAAAAATTTGAGTCACCTCTCAACGTCCAAATGTACTAATATTTTTACAGATGAGCCCTGGTCTAATTATATACCTTTATTCAAAATAACTTGATGATTAATAATAGTAGATTATACCACGAGTCAATAATGATGGCTATTATTCCCGAGGAATATTTACGAACCGAGCCGCGTTAGCGGCGAGGGAGTAACATTCCGAGGGAATGAGAACCATTATTGCGAGTAGTATACTCTACTTTATCTACGACAAATTAATTAATTTAAGATTTTTAATGAACAACTTTATTTGTTAAAAACATTAAAATTAGTAATAGTACAATTAATAAACTGAATTGGTTGAGAATCATCATTAACTTTAGTAGAGTTTTTAATACAAATATTTGGGATCTCGATTGCTGTAGAACAAGAAGATGGTACATTACTGTTTATCTCTTTAGCGATAGTATCTGCTGTAGTTGCCTTGTTTCTCATAGACTGATCAATGTATCCTTCAGCTACCTGTGTTGACTTCCAGCCCCCATGACGCTTTAATCCAGTTAAATCGCCTCCTCCATCAATATACAGAGTGGCAGATGATCTGCGATAACAATGGCCGGTATAACTTTGAGGATTTGGCAAGTTTAAATATTTGGCAATCTGCCTACCAATATCTGCAAATTTGTTCTTTCCTATACGTTGTATTGTACATTTAGATTTTTGATAATTTAGAAAGAATGAATTTATTTTCACATGTGACGGACGGAGATCGATGTATTTCTTCACAATATTGTAAAACGTACTGTATTCTTCATTTTCGTCCATCTCAACACAAACTGTCAAATATACTATTCGTTTGACAGTGACACTTTTTGAGGTTGATTATTTTGTTTCCGTGGTGAATTTTGTGATTGTTGTGCCAGAGGGATTAATAGCTATTAATCCCGCATTATTAATCCCTAAGGGATTATTATATGGCATTATATTGCAAACACCACAAGTATAATACATACATTATGTATCAGTCGTATATAAAATGCATGATTACATACTCATATATTCAAAACATGCACAGTAAACTATGTAAGCTGGATTGTATTGCTTGTTTTTTAGGTCTTATTATTGCTATTGGTCTTAAACATTTTTTGAACCTGTTTATGAAAATTTCATGAGGACTATTTATGGAATGGGAAAATATCGCGTGGTGACCAGTAATTTCCCTAAGTGGAAACAAGAGGACATGTTTATTGGCAGTCTTCTCTAACTAGAGAGTGCCAATATTGAATAGAACTAAGGAACTTGTCAACTGTGTCAATGAATATTTCTAACAAACTTTTTTATTGCTTTCCAGTTGCTACATTCGAGCAATAATAAAAGCGCGTTTGATTAGTGACGTTTAGTAAAAATAGAACGGTGGAAAATCTGCGTGGAATTTATGGCTGACAGTTTCGTATTCAAAAGGAAATGACATATTTTAAGACCGGATACTAAAATCTTTAACAAAAAATAGAATCATGCAAGTACCGGTTCAGAATATCACCTCGGTTATTGGATAAACAGAAAAACTGCTGTCTAGGTGTAGATAAAAAACAAACAATTTGTTGGACTGAGTCCGTCTGCATCCTTCATTGATATAAGTACCCCACGTTTTTCTAGCAGGGATATTCATGTTACCCTTCAAGTTAATCTTGTAACATCGACTGAGTGTTGTTTCAACATTTAATTATTACAACAAAATACGTACTTATTTTCCATGTCCGAAACGCGTACAACTTTAAATTGTGTACTTTCAATGGTTGGTCACATAAATGGCCTTGTTATTTGCCTTAATTAAGTCTTATTCTGTGGAGGTCTCTCTCATCTATGTGCATGATTGATAGTAGATGGCGACTACTGTGAAACGCGCCACAGTCACAGGTTATTGTCCTCTTGGTATCGCCATTTTTTCAGGTTACTAGCAGAACGTGAAACGCCGGTTCTTAGTATGATTAGCACTTTCCATGTCGAATACAATAAATTGTGTCCAGAAGCCATTTCCTCTGGGAAGCCACTATTCGGTGCATCTCTGGGCTTTCGGGAATAGATCTCGATGTTTTCAGAAAGTTTTCCGAGATCTTAGTCTGCTTGGCTTGGTTATTTCACAATAGGTGTCTTCGGTCCGTCGCCTGCTTGTTTCGTTCTATCTCTGACGTGACCTGTCTCGTGATAGGTGGTGGAGCAATCCCAATTATGGAGTAGATCTCTTCGATATGCTTCGGTTACAGGAAACCCGATATTAACCGGGGAGCAGTCGCGCTCACTACTGTAACGTAAGTAGTCTCACGTAGAGAAAAAATCTCACAATATAAATTTAAGTACGAATTTAAATCAAATTTCTATTTTGTAATATTTTTATTTACTTGTTATGTTAAATTTCTATTTCTAACAATTTTAAAGTTTACCAAAGCCATAAATTCCACAAAAAAATAAAAAAAATATAAAAAAAATAAAAAAAAAAAAATATAGAAAAAATTTCTACGCATTACTATGATGATCTTCCTCGGATCACTTACGAACGAGTGGAAAGCAATGTTGAAAAATTGTTCATCAAGTTATCACGGAAAAGGATAAAATGTGAGATTTTTTTTTACGGCGCGACTGCTCCCGGGTTATACAAACCGTTTATTTAGACTCACGTCATCGACGTTTTTTGCGTGAGCAGAGTTTTTCTACACTGGTGGTCCAAGCCCCGCTGCCGAAAAACAGAATGCTAAGGCACTAAAAGTTGTGCTTCCCATTTTGTGTTAGTTAGTTTGCGGATGATATTATTTGCACACACATCGGTTTTTGTGGGATTGGGTTTCAGATGCATGGCTTTCATTGTATTCTAGAGCAAAGTCTCCCCGGGCATATGTCAGTTTCACTTTGACTTCATTGAATGTTCTTCCCTGAGCTGATACAGCTGTATCATCACCGTAAATAAATTGTCCTGTTTTTGGTGTACTGGTTGGACCTTGGTGTATATGTTTTATTGAATCGGTGCGAAGATACTTCCCTGTTGGAGCCTATTTTTGTGCTCCCTCCACCGACTGTTTTTGAACTGGAGCGTTACGTAGAAGTGTCTATTCTGAAGAAGACATTTCACTAACCTTGTTAGTCGGAAATTCCTTGTAGTTTTATAGAGTTTTGCGAGCAGCCGTTGATGGCTAACTATGTCATAGGCAGCAGTTAGCTCTATGAACGCTACTCCTGTTATTTTTTTCCGTTGAAAACCATCTTCAACATGTTGGGTGAGATTAAGGATTTGCAGCAGCACTTTCCGAATGTGAACCCTGCTTGTTCTGGAATAATTCGACTCTCCATATATATTTAGAGATCCAGTTGAGTAACATTCCTTCGAAAGGCTTAAAAGGTGACACAAAACAGGTATAAAAATCTTTGTATTCGCTGGATCCTTTTTCAACCATTTATGCTACACTTAGGACCTTCATATTTCACCCAAACAAACTTTATGATAGAGTAAAATAATACTGTAAATTTCATTAAGATCAGTTCAATAGATTTTGCAAAATAAATTTTGAAATCCAGCTTTCGCAAAAAAAAATTTTTTTTTTCAATATGTTACAGGACTAAAAATAAAGCAGATAGCAAGTTGAATATTTTTGCTTATAGAAGTGTACTGTACCTTTCATTTGCAATTTTCAAAACTAAAATCGAATAACTACCACGGCGTCAGGAATTTTTTTAAATAAACATTAATTATTGGTGCTACGCGCAGGACAGCGGATAGTTTGCTCTGATTGGGCATTCCAATGACCTTTGATAATGATTGATACATATTAATTTTTATTACATTTCGATATAAATAAATAAATTTGTTTATTGCAAAATAAAAAAATATAATCTATTCTTTGAAATAACACTTTTTAGCAAAAACTTTCTTTGTTCATATCTTTTAACTTAGAGAATAAAAGTTTATTATTTCTAAACATATGCAATGGTTTAAACAATATTTCACAAACAATAGTAAAATAGTAAAATAAGGTCATAATATTATAATTGCAATTTGTATAATTTATTACGATAGTAGCAAAGTTCAAAGTATTGAACTTATTTGAAAGACTGCAAAGAAAGCACACGTCATTATTGAAATAAGTATAGTATAATCATATATGGTAATAAATATTGGCACTGTTTTTAACTATAACAGATATAAATAGGAAGGTCGAGTACCTGAGACATCTTTTGTGTTCGTTGCACTCTGTCGCGCTAGTCAGGGGATCTAGTTACCGAGAAATGGGTTATCCGCGACCTATCTCAAGGTCAACGTAATGTAATTGTACATTTAATTATATAAGAATAAAGTTTCTGAAAAAGTTTAAGTTTGTTTGTTCGGGGTAGTGTCTTCGTCCAGCAACCCCTAACTTCACAATACAACAAAATATAGAGTAAGAAAATAATACATTAGATAAAGATTGGAAGAAATTTTGGTGGAAATCAACTTGTGTGATTCGAACACCGATGTGCTGCGCGTAGCACCAAAAATTAAGGTTTATTTAAAAAAATTCCTGACTCCGTGGTAGTTATTCGATTTTAGCTTTGCAAATTGCAAATGAAAGGTACCGTACACTTCTATAAGCAAAAAAATTCAACTTGCTATCTCCTTTATTTTCAGTCTTGCAACATTTAAAAAAAAATGATTTTTTTTTGCGAAAGCTGGATTGCAAAATTATTTTGCAAAATCTTTTAAACCGATCTTAATGAAATTTACAGTGTTGTTTTACTATATCATAAAGTTTTTTTGGGTAAAATATGAAGGTCCCAAGTGTAGAATAAATGGTTGAAAAACGTAAAATGCAAATACTTGTTTTTGTATGTTTTTTTCGCAATTATTGCTATTTTTCAACAAGGGTGACTATTTCTTTAAATTTTTAGCTAATTCTATATTGTACGAAATTAAATTACGCAACTTTTATGTCTGTACAACTTTTCTCAGAAATGAATAGTTTTAAAGTTATAATAAAAAAAGCTAATAAAAAAAAATCGAATTATTCCTTCATATTTTGACATTTTTATTATTTAAACAATGCTCCGGACCATTTTGAGTGGGAGGATAACTCAAATATTACTATTTGAGTTATTTTCAAGCAATTTCTGCAAAACAATTTGCGTCACCTCTCAACGTCCATCTCAAAACAGATGCGGCCTGGACTATTAACTCTACGCGACACTGTGGCAGTTGCAATCACCTAGTACGAATTTTATTTGCTTTGATATTTATCCGGTTCCTCAAAAGCAAAATCAGCGTTTGGCGATTTATAAATAGACGTTACCGTACAGGAGTTTATCTTCATTGTGAGTATCTACATATCATTTTGATATGTTAAAGATAATGCGGATGCTACAGCACGACCAAATTCACTTTATATTTGTGATTTGGATGAGTACTGTTTTTGACGTTCGGTTTTTCCACATTTTCTGAATTTTATTTTGGTATTTTACTTTGCGAAACGTTACCAAAATAGAATTAAATAATTTTTAGAAACAGAACGTCAACACCAGTGCGCATTTAAATTTCAAATACAAAGTCAATTTGGTCGTGCTCTACAGTTATGTAACACTAATGTCTCATGAATACGAAAGTGGTCTAGTTTCAACTACAAAATAGAATCTTTCACTGGTGATGGTCTGATAACACCTAAAACATTCTGTAATTTTTATATTCCATTTGGGTAATTGTTTAAAAGTTTTTTAATAAAACATTTACTATACAAACAAAGTTTCTACTTCCCTGTAAGTTTTTTGAAACTATGGTTTATGTTTTTATTTGTATTTTAGGAAAACCTGTATTTTAGCAAGAACATAATAAATTGAAAATATTTTGTTTGATATTTGGACGTGCAGGCGTGGAAGTTCATGAATTTTGAACAATTAATTTTAGCCTGTCAGTCACTTACGTGCTACATCGATCGTTACAAAATACTTTTTGTATTTTTGACACTTACAGTTTATACGAACCTAAAATTTATTAAGCGAGAAAGGGATTCGTTATCATAATTGAGTTATTGTTCGCAAGTCAGTATTAGCGGAAGAGACATCAAAAGACGATCGATGGAGATTTCACTCTTTTTGAGGGAGACGTCAGTTTGCCTCAGTGGCGAACTCTGTAGGGGATTCAAAGTTTTCCGCTAACTAAATAAAATCCGGTGGGTATAACATACTTTTCAATCACGTTTTTAAATATATACCTAAGTTGGTTTTCTCAAATTATTTCTTAAAATTTTGTTTATTTTGTCCTAGATAATCGTCGTTAAAAAATTTTCAAATTTTTCAAAGTGATAGAAAGACTTTTTAATAAAAAGATAGAAATACATTTTGTTAAGCTTTTAATACGACACAATTTCAACCAACCCTAGAATGCGAAAGTAAATAAACATTTGAACTAACGAACTTAACAACACTAAATTTAGATAATCTTTTCACATAGATGCTGTTATTTAAGCAGTTTTTATTTAATAGTTTATACTGGTTTAACTGTCAATCAAACAGTAACAATATGACTTATAGATTAAAAATAAAAGTTTAATGACCATAAGGTCCATCAAAAATCGACAACGAACAGTATTTTATGATTAAAGTATTACTTAAGTTACTTCAACTACTAGTTGAAGTAACACAACCATTGTAAGTAAGTAACCATTATTTTACTTCGTCCTCAGTTTTGTCTTTTCAGAGGTCGTTGTTCCTTATTCTTCTTCGCCACCAGTCATTTCTGTCCTTCATGTCTTCTTTACCTAAACTTTCTATATCAAGTCCTTTACCACACAGTGCTTTTATCAGATTGCCTCTACCTCTTCTTCCATGAACTTCTAACATCTGTATTCTTCGTCCCACATAGTTTTTATTACTACGTCTAACGTCATCAGTCCATTAAAGTCATTGTTCGTGAATTATTTTTGAGATTATATTCTCCATGTTGTCTCAATGAGCAACTTGCTCGTTTTAAAAATGCGGAAATAGATGAATTTGAGTAATGATTATTTTAAGATGATTAATAGAGTCTGCCTGTGGTTTCCGCTAGAGCTTATCATTACACTACGGAAAAATTGTAAAATAGTTTGTTAAGATTACTGGCATATGCAAGTGATTATTAACCTTGAACTGCCCGCGAATTAAGTTGTAACATACGTAAGTATACGCGTAACATAAATACACCACAAGAGAATACGCTTAAAAACAGCGGTTTTGTTTTTTTTTTAAATACACTTAGTTGTTTTTTTTTTATAAACATTATTGGGCATCAGCGAATGCTTGTAGTTACTTATCAGTAAGTCAATAGGGATTTCTAACTGGAATGTGATACCTTGAAAAATAAAATTACTATGTAATAATTTTTTTTTTGAAAAGTTACTTTTTACATGAGAAAAATTATTAGTTATAAAGAAAAATATATTTTGTGCTATAATGACTAAAAAAACAATTGAAAGAACCTACATTACTACAATCGTGGCGTATTTTGTACACCACCGGAAACAACAAATATTAAACTGGTAATTACGATCTTCTTATAACGCCGATTATAACGAAACTAAAACTAATTGTAAAGCACATTCCAGTGATAGGTTAAATAGATAAACAAGCTCAAAAATTAAATTCTTAAATATATTTGCAGTAGAATTCTTATATATGTCGTACAAAATATGCCAGCTCTTGCACACGTTAAATAATAACTTTCGTCTAACCTACATTACTAAAATTAAGCGCTTAGTTTATGGCGTTCTCTTCTAATCTAAAAATTACAATGTTACCGTGCCTTACACACATTAGGACTATGCTCTGATTTTACACTCTAAGTAGCTCGATGTTTATTCTCTTTAATATATACATTAACAAATTATTGTCAATGAGTTCGATTGCCTTAACATTTATATAACTGTGAAGTCGCTGTTCTTGACTTTCAGCCACCTTCTTGACGTTGGTGAACACAGTTACCACACCCAGGCCATTATAAAAGTCGCTGTCTCTGAGATTCTCAGGGAGATCTAGAATAATCTTCATCCTGTATTTTGAAATTTCTGCATATTGCCTCTATTATTATTTGGTATCAACAATGTAGAATTTCGGCTCATCATCAAACTTTATTGTATATCAGAATCCTATAGTCGAAGCAATAAAGCAGTGAACCTCCGAGGAAAAAACACGGCAAGACGGATCTTAATAATTATTTTTGCATTCGATTCGGGAATGCTCCAGGAAACTTTGTGACCCATAGCCATGAGATAATATTAAAAAACTGCATACAAAAAATGCATTCTTAAAGTGCATCTCAAACAGACAATAAAAAAAATTCAGAACTCATCAATTATCGGCGGAAATTAGTTCAATTTTGCGACCGGGGGTTTTTGGGGCCGCTGAAAATGAATATGACGTCATAAGTTGTCTCCGGAGTACCCGGTGCCAAGCGTACTGTTTACCTCGTCTTGTAGAGTTTTCGGCAAATTCATTAAATAATTAGTCAAAAATCATTACTCGGGGTTTTTGGGGTCGCTAACGAACAATATGACATCAAAAGTGATCTCCGGAATACCTGGTGCCCAGGGAACTTACTGTTTACCTCGTCTTGTGGAGTCTTCGGCAAAAAATTTATTAAAAAATTAGTCAAAAATCATTACTCGGTGGGTTTATGGGGTCGCTAACGACGGATATGACATCGGAAGTGATCTCCGGAATACCTGGTGCCCAGGGTAACTACTGTTTACCTCGTCTTCTGGAGTTTTCGGCAAGTTCATTAAAAAATTAGCCAATAATCATTACTTAGGGGTTTTTGAGGTCGCTGATGACGAATATGACATCGGAAGTAATTTCCGGGGTACCTGTTGCCCAGAGTACTTACTGTTTATCTCATGACCAATGATTTTTGACTGATTTTTTTTGTGAATTTGCCGAAAACTCGAGAAGACGAGGTAAACAGTAGGTACCCTGGACATCAGGTACTCCGGAGATCACTTCCAATGTCATAATCGTCGTTAGCGCCCCCAAAAACCCCCAAGTAATGATTTTTGACTAATTTATTAATCAATTTTTTGCCAAAAACTCCACAAGACGCGGTAAACAGTAGGTACCCTGGCCACCAGGTACTCTGGAAATCACTTCTGATGTCATATTTTTCGTTAGCGTCCCCAAAATCCACCGAGTAGTAATTTTTGACTAATTTTTTAATTAATTTTCCGAAAACTCTACGACGAAGCAAACAGTAGGTACCCTGATCATCAGGTACTCCCGGATATTACTTGTGACATCATATTCGTTTTCAGTGACCCCAAAAACCCAAGAGTTACAAAACTGAACCCATTTCCGCCGATAATTGACGAGTTCTTGATTTTTTTTATTGTCTCTTTGAGATGCACTTTATAAATGCATTTTGGTATGCAGTTTTTCAATATTATCTCATGGCTATGTGTCACAAAGTTTCCTGGCGTATTCACGAATCGAATGTAAAAAGAGTCATTATGATCCGTCTTGTTTTTTTTTTCGGAGGTAAGGCCGATTTGAGTGCTTAATTGCTTTGCCTACTAGCTCTTCCTTATTTTGTAAATTTTATAAACTTTTTACGTGAGTACTTATAGTTTAGTTATTTTATATTTTTTATATAGTTACAGCTACATTTTATCAAGTAGATTAAAAGTTTTGTTCGGTAATATTGTAATAATAAAAAATACTTAACTTTTTTAATATTTGCTCCGTCTCTGACTGCGAGAAGCTCAATTTGAAGCAAAACGGCGCTCAAATTGTTTTTAAATGAACTTTCCAGGAAA
Organism: Diabrotica virgifera virgifera; assembly: GCF_917563875.1. Classification (NCBI taxonomy): domain Eukaryota; kingdom Metazoa; phylum Arthropoda; class Insecta; order Coleoptera; family Chrysomelidae; genus Diabrotica; species Diabrotica virgifera. Next base: position 166,832,822 of record NC_065444.1, read on the forward strand.
GCTTTTCCGCAACGAAACGACACTTGGAGGATTTTTAAACCGAAAACGTTAGTTTTTCACATTGAGATTAATTACCTCATTACGAGAAAATCGTGGACGTTATTTTTCGGTTTAGTGATGTTGTTAATGGTAGGGTCAAAGGTCATAATTGAAGGGTTCGTTTTAATGAAGTAATTAACAATGGAAATTGTTTAACAAGTTTTTATTATAGTTCAGGTAATACGTTGATGCGAAAAGTTTGAATAGGCTTTTTTATTTTTATAAATGGTCAATAATAAAAGAAAAAAGTGCAACGAGATGTCTAAAAAATCAAAAATTAATTCTGCTAAGGCGGCACCTACATTGGATCCGTATTTTTCCGATCTGATCCGATCCGACGTCGGACTAAAAAATAAACCCATAGTAATAAATGGCGGTGCCTACATTGGATCCGTTTTTCTCCGATCCAATCCGATATCGACCGACGTCGAACCTCTTTCTCTGATGTAGCTTCTCCTATCCATCGCCCGATATCGGGCGATTTACGGGTCCAATGTAGGTGCCGCCATTTAACACCATGAGTTTGTTTTCAAACCGACGTCGGATCGGATCGGATCGGAGAAATAATGTTGGTGCGGCCTAAGATATTTTCGTTCGAATTCTTTTGTGTCAACACTACTTATTGAAGGCCAGTTTCATAATGATAATTGTTTATTAGTGAAAAATTGATAGAATCAAAAACAGTAGCAAAACATTTAAGCTATTATCATCTAATCTCCGCTTTGTCCACTGCTGGACATATATCTCCCTCATAATTTTCCATTTATTTCGACATTGAGCCTCTTTCACCCAATTTCTATAACAACGTCTTAGTTCATCAGTCCAACGCAGTGTTTTTCAATCTTTTTGATTTTGCGATCCCTTTACAGGTTGAAATATTCTGGCGACCCCCTGGTGTCATAGAAAGCAAAAGAAAAAATTTAATTAAAAACTTCATTTGTTAGGTAATAATATTTGGTACATTTATCTTTTATTCACGCGGGCCAAAAATTATAGAACAGCCAACATTTTGCTTTGAAGTTTGACGAATCTACAAGTGTTTTCGACTGTGCATAGCTTGCAGTATTTGTGCTCTTTGAAGCAGATGACAATATCATGGAAGAAATCTTATTTTGCAAAGCACTTCCTGGAAGCACTACTGGCCAGTGTTTGTACGATATGTTTTTAGAAAGCACTTCTTCTTCTTCTTCTTCTTCTTTAAATACCGTGCCCAAATTTTTAGGAGTGGGTAGCTTCCATAACCATTTGCCGATATCGTTCTCGATCTTGTGCGGCATGTAACAATTGATCTGCTGTTAAGTCAGTCCATTGACGAAGGTTTCGGAGCCATGAATATTTCTTTCGACCAATTCCTCTTTTTCCGTCTCTATTTACCTCTCATTATATGCCCCAGATATTCAAGTTTTTTCTTTTTTATCATCTTCATTAAGTCACCTTCGCCTTGATCTACTCTGTTTAAGACTTCTCTGTGTGAAATTCGTTGAACCCAAGATATTCTGAGCATTCTACGATACGACCACATCTCAAAGGCTTCTAATTTGTTTATCATGTTAACCTTCATGATCCAGGTTTCACATCCATATGGTAATGCAGGATACACATAACATTTTAGGAACTTGATTCTTAGTTGTAAGTCCACCTGAGAGTTGCTCAGAATAGATCTAAGTTTCATAAATGCTCCTCTTGCAATTTCTATATGAGTTTTAATTTCTTCATCCGGATTTAGTGTCTCGTTTATCCAACATCCTAGGTATTTAAAATGGTTAACTTTTGTTATTGATTCATCACTGACAATTCGTTGCATAGGGATGACATTTTGTTTACTAACGACAAGTAACTTTGTCTTTGTTGCATTTAGGTTTAGTCCGTTATTGAAGCATTCTCTAGTGACTCGATCTATAAGGAATTGAAGATCTTCGATATTTTCAGCCATGATCGCGGTGTCGTCTGCATATCTGATGTTGTTAATAGTTTCTCCCCCGATTCGAACTCCACATTGTCCTTCTAAGGCTTAATTAAAAATTATTTCTGAGTATACGTTAAACAAAGTTGGGGATAACACACAACCCTGTCTGACACCTTTTTGAATGCAAATTTTGTCTGTTTCTTTGCCGTCTAGCAGAATAGAAGCTTCTTGATTCCAATATAGATGTTGTAAAGTCTCAGATCTTTATCATCTATTCCAATCATTTCTAGATATTCAAACAACCTATCATGTTGAACTCTATCAAACGCCTTCTCAAAATCTATAAAGCAGACGTAAATTGGTTTCTGTACTTCCCATGATCATTGAAGTAATGTTAACATTGAGAACAAAGCTTACCTTATTCCCAATCCTTCTCTGAAACCGAATTGTTTGTTTCTCATTGTCTCTTCATATTTCTGCTTGATTTGTGGCTGATGAGTGGCTCATGAGACTAATTAGTCTAAAGTTTTTACAAGATGATGTATTAGGTTTTTTTGGGAGTGGAATGAATGTATGTAGACCCTAACCATATCTGTTGCATCATTCCAGTCTCGTATGTATGGTTATAAATGTTTGTTAGTTGTGAGACAGTGTCGTCACCCAGAAGTTTGAGCCAGTCTGATGGTATTTGGTCAAGGCCTGGAGATTTCCCATTTTTGATCTGTTTGATATCTTTCTCTACTTCCGCTTTTAAAACACTAGGACCAGTATTCGTATACTTTGTGATGTTAAGTGGTGGCCTTCTATCCAGGAAGAGCTCTTTTATATAGTTAGTCCATTCTTCTTTTTTTTTTCAGCTAAATCGAGCATTATTTTACCTTTGGAGTTTCTCATAAAGTGAGGAGTTCTTTTTCTCTGAGTGTAGGTAATTTTTTTAAGCTTTTTATGTAAGTTAAACTCGTCATATTTTCTTTGTAGTTCTTCCATTTCACGACATCTTTGTTCCAACCAGTCCTCTTTTGATCGCTTAACCTCGTATCTTATTTGTCGATATATCTCTCTATATCGAATCTCGTCTTTGTTTTTCCAATTTCTTTTTTGTTGAACAAGGTCTAGTATTTTATCGGTCATCCAATCCTTTTTTCTGTATTGGGCCTTTTTCTGGTTTCAAAACTTCGTTTGCTATGGTGACCATGGCGGATTTCATGATATCTAGATTTTGACCGATATTTTCTTGTTCAGATCTTTCTAACTGTTTTTTAATCTCACGGTTTATCTTATTTCCGAACTCATCTGCTCTTACGGCATTTCTTAGAAGTCGAGTATATTAGGTTTCTTCTGCGTTGTGGGGGCTTTTATTCTTTTTAGTTTTAGTTTGAATCCAGCACAGAGCAGATTATGATTAGTTGCGGCGTCTGCACTTGGATATGTTTTTGCAGATGTAATACTGTTTCTAAACCTTTTATTAATGTTAATGTAGTTAATTTGATTTCTGACTATCCTTCCCTCTTGATCAGCTGGAGATTTCTATGTATATAGTCGTCTTTTATGTTGCTGAAACAGAGTATTTGCTATAATGAATTTCTCTTCTTGGCAGAACTGTATTAGTCTTTGCCCTCTTTCGTTCCTTTCTCCAAGTCCATACTTTCAGGCTATATTTTGTGTGATTTCGGCACCAATTTTTGAGTTGAAGTCTCCCATAATAATTGTAGCTTCATGTTTTTTGTGCTCCGGAGAATTTGTTTAATTTGGCTGTAGAATTTCTCAATTTCTTCATCTGGTTTGTCAGTTGTTGGTGCATAGACTTGTATTATATTAATATTCAGTAATTTACTTTGCAGCTGAATCATCATGATACGATCATTGAAGGGGCCGAAATTTCGGATACAGTTACGAATTCCTTCTTTGACAATGATTGCGACTCCGTTACGTCTGGGTCATTCTGCCTTTCCCGAGTGGTATACAATGTATCCATTACTCTCAAATATGTTTGACCCTAGCCATTTAGTCTTGCATATACCTAGGATAGAAATGTCTAGTTTGACCATTTCTAGCTGAATATTTTGTAATTTCGCACCTTCAAACATAGTTGTTACGTTCCACATAGCTATCTTGTGGATTTCCACGGTACGGGGTTTTCGTGTGTTGACGACCTGAGAGGCCCCGTGGTCTGATTGTGATGTTCCTCCACTGCCGGATCTTGGATTCCGAAGTTCATGATCATTAAATGTACGTATAGTTTCCTTATCTGTCATGGGAAGCTGTACTAGAGATATCCACAAGGATCTTTAATGTAGTGGTTTCTCCTGGCCTTCTACATCCTGATGCCGTTGATCATTTCCTGGTTCCTCCGCCTTTGAGACCGATTTCTCGGTCTCAGGACAACAGAGTGCCCTCTTGCACTTGCAACTACAATATTGATTAAAAAAATATATCGCTATTTGTAGCGATGGCGTTAAAACTATAAATGGCAAAAATAGTGGCCTCATTGCAAAATAAAATCGATAATGCCAGACATATCCTGGACACACTGTTTTCTTCGTCGACAGGCTCTAAAGTAGTACCTTCTGATATAAATAACGTGCTCAAGGAGGTATTAAAAATTGTAAATTCTATCAAAGGTAAAGCTTTGCAAACCCGGCTATTCAGAATCGTTTGTGAAGATATGGACTTGCTTCATCAAAATCTCATTTATCACACAGAGGTCAGGCTATCCAAAAGAAAGGTGTTGACAAGGGTTCTGGAAATTGAGAGCTAAATTGTTAGTGTAATATAAACAAGATGTAAAATCTAAATATGCCATGGTTTTTCTGACCCTATTGGCTCTTGAAATGAGCGTTTTGGCAAATCTTTTTAGTCACCTTAACAATTTGAACAAGAATCTTCAAGGAAGAGAGGAGAATATTTTAACAGCTAAAGATAAAGTAAAAGCATTTCACACAAAACTTCGCTTGTGGTCAACTTCTGCAAAACAAAATATTTGAGTCTTTTTCATGTGTTCAGAAGATTGATGAAGATAATGCAACGGACCAAAGTTTTGCAGTTTCGGCTCACATTCTTTGCATTATATAGAGCTTGCATAATTTACAAGAGCAACTTTTGACATACTATCCAAAGTTGCACTCTCAAGCTGACAATAGGTGTAGATGGAAAACCCTTTGTTGGACACGTCAATAGATCTGACTGATGTCAACAAAAAAATGAGAGAATGTCTTCTAGATTTAGCTGCTGATGGCATGCTTAAAATGGAATTTTATTCGCAAAGTGTCGACGTATTTTGGATAAAAACAAAACACCAATACCCAGAGGTGACAAAAGAAGCTCTTAAATTATTAGTGCAATTCGCCACTTCATACTTGTGTGATCTGACATTTTCTTCAATGGTAGACATTGAAACTAAAAAGAGAAATAGACTGCAATTAGAAAATGATTTGATAAATAACCTTTCAAAAATATTACTACAATTTGATAAAATTTGAAAAACAAACAAGCACATCCTTCCCACTGAAATTGTGTTTTAAGTAGCTCAACTTTTTCTTTCAGTCGACGACCCCCCGAGTAAGGGTTCATGACCATCCTGGGGGTCGCGACCCACATATTGAAAAACACTGGTCCAACGTATTGATGGACGACCTCTGCTTCGGTAGGAATCATCTCTTGTTGTTCAGTATACGCTTGGTAAATCTGTTATACAGTCGGAAAAATGAAAGAATACCCATGAACGAACATATAAAACATGCTGTATTTTCCTGTCACCGTATCACAAAGGAAATTGTCCAGTGCAAGTACATGTAACAATAATTATTACATGTACTTTCGCTGGCCAATTTTTTGTGTGACACGGTGACAGGAAAATACAGCGTGTTTTATATGTTCGTTCATGGGTATTCTTTTATTTTTCCGACTCTATGTCATTCGAGCCACGTGACCTGCCCAGTTCCATTTCAGTATTGCTAGTCTCTCTACTGCATCAGCCGTTCCTGATCTCTGTCATAGCTAGTTGTTTGGGATCTTGTCTCATAGGGAACCGCTTAACATAGAACGCTACATCACCGTTTGAGACAGACGGATCTTTTACACTGTTCTTCTTGTCATGGTCAACGTTTCCTCTCCGTAATTCAACACTGGCAAAACCCACTGATTAAGGTTTTTCTTTTAAGTCATATTGGTATGTCAAACGATTTGAAAATATGGGTCAGCTTGCCGAAGGCTGCCCAAGTCAGTCTTATACGACGGAGAAGCTCAACGGTCTGGATATCTTTTCTATGCGAAGCTCATGTTTTAAGTAACCATAGGCCATTCCTGGTCTATGAATCTTGTTCCTACACATATATCTTTTTATATATATTTATTTTCAATCGCCCTTCTAGCTGAGAAAGTATTGTAAATTAAAATCATTAAAAAATCATTCTAATAAGCCACATAAATAAATATGTATGGCGTGTAAATATCTAAAAATTGTTTATTTATGAAAATTATATAATTGTATAAATTGTTTCTCACAGACTTGGCTTGACAACTTTTGGTACACTAAGACGTATGATTATCAAAGGATTAATAGAGTTAACAAATTTTTGGTGATTCTGGTCTTCACTGTTTCCTAAAAGTAAGAAAGTTTTACTGTTTTCTTTTAATTTTGAATCACCGAAAATAATTATATATACACGGTGTTTCATTGGGAAACGGAAATACTTTAATGGTGAATAGAGGCCACCGAGGCCGTTCTAGTTATACTAATTTTTTTGCCCTACCGACTATTGTATCCGAGTTATAGGGTGTTTTATCAATTTTGCTCATTTTTTCCTAAGCGATAACTTTAGAACCACCCTGTATATTTTTTTAATATTTGGTACACATATGTCTCATTCAAAACCAAAAATTGTGACCTTGAGAAAACACCCTGTATATTAAAATTTTTAAAATACGTTTGCACACCTGAGTACTGCACGAAAAATTAAGTTTAATGTCCTGCTTTAATTTTTTGTGCAAACAATTTAATGACATTACCTTTCAAATTATATCGAAATTTTTATTATGAGTTCCCAGAGTTCTTAAAAATTTCGACATAATTTCAAAATTAAATTCATTAAATTATCTGGCCAAAAAATTTAAGCAACCGATTAAACTTAGTTTTTTGTGTTCTTTTCATACATATGTGCAAACGGATTTTGAAAATTTCAATATACAGGGTGTTGTTTCAAGGTTACAATTACCTGATATTGTTTTGTTAATCCGGACCTGAATTTTTGTTGTGATTTGTAAGTGGGTCGTTCGAATGTCGTAAATAAGTATTGATTATTTTTAAAATGGGTGTTTATTTAATAACTTTAATAATTTATTGTTAAAAGTGCTTTAAAAATCTGCTTTTTAATTTCAGTGTTCTTAAAAGTATCAATATATTTAATTTCAAAATTAAAGTAATTAAATTTCCTCCACAAAAAATTTAAGCAAACCAATAAACTCAGATTTTTGTGGTGTTTTCAAATGTGCAAACAAATTTTAAAAATGTCAATATACAGGGTGTTCTTTCAAGGTCACAATTTCTTTATGTTTTTTTGTTAATCCGGACCTGGATTTTTCTTGTGATTTATAATTGGGTCGTTCCAATGTGGTAAATAAGTATTGATTAATTTTAAAATAAGTATTTATTCAACAGCTTTAATAATTTATAATTAAAAGTTAATAATACCTGCTTTTTAATGTGAGAGTTCTTAAAAAATTCAATATAATTTCAAAATTAAAGTCATAACATTGTCTGGCCGAAAAATTGAAGCAAACGGTTAGACTTAGTTTTTTGTGCTCTTTTCAAATATGCAAACAGATTTTCAGAATTTTAATATACAGGGTGTTGTTTTAAGGTCACAATTACTTTATAATTTTTTGTTAATCCGGACCTGGGTTTTTCTTGTACTTAGTATGTCGGTCGTTTGGGTTTTGGATGAGACATATGTGTACCAAATATCAAAAAAATATACAGGGTGGTTCTAAAGTTATGGCTTAGGAAAGAAATTGGCAAAATCGATAAAACACCCTGTAAGTCGGTTATAAAAGTCGGTAGGGCAAAAAATGTAGTACACCTAGAACCGCCTTGATGACTTCTATTCACAATTAAAGTATTTCCGTTTCCCAATGAAACACCCTGTATATATAATTTGTATATTAATTTGTATAAAATACAAAAAAATATTGCGTAGACGAATAAAGTGAAATTGTAATTAGAATAAATCATTGTACCCACTAATAAACCTATTTTAATATTGTGGCCAAAGGACTCAAGTGAATTTAAAACCAAGAGTGACATACAATGGGTATTTCACTTAACTCCTGAAAATAGTTTGTTTATCATTTGGCAGCCATTGGATATAAGTATTTTTATATCCCTTGGCATAAAAACAAGTGTTAGATATATCGTTTGGCAGCCAACTCGTTTATGCTTGTTAGATTAGTGGTACAATGTGTTAAAGTTCATACCAAACCCTTCTTTCAGTGCGTCATTAATTTTGACGTCATATAGAATTTTAAGAATGTCGCGAATCATTGCATCATATCTTAGTTAATGCGAGTTGACACGATCCAAGTGTACTTGGAAAAATAAAGAAAAACAGGAAGAGAAATATTTGTACCATAATACTGGGTAGAGATTAAGACCAGTTCAAAATTTATGGTTGTTAGGATGAAAGACCAAGATTTTGTTATTCTATATTATACACTTCGTCAGATTTGACATAAAGGTACTGTACCGGGAATATGAACCATGCAGTGGCTTAACTTCTACAGAAATTTATCTTACCAACAACGGGAAGGAATACAAATCACATGTTAATGCACTGTGGATAATATTTAGGAAGATACCGACGAACCAGACAACTGCTCCGATAGCGAAGATGACTATTAATGTAAATAGTCTATGATAGATATTAATAGTCTATAACTATTATAGTTAAGTTTACTTCTAGTGTTGCTTTCTACTTTTTGCATTGTTATGCCAATTTTTATTTTTTTTACAAAAATTGTTTGTTTTACAAATAGTACAAGATACAAATACAGAGTACAGTACAAGTATTTAGTTGGAATAGAGTGGGTATAAGTGCTGTGTTTTAGTCTAAACTATCTTATAAAATGCTAACATTTTTTAAATCGGATATAATTGTACGATTACATAAAAGTTTTTAAAGTTAACAAGACCAGCCAATGACCAACTATTTTGAAAAACAAGCGGTAGAATTTAGGAAAAGTGTTAAAATTTAAACTTGATTTTCTCAAAACTACAAAAAATGCACTTGTTTTCCTTGGCTTCTACACGTCTTATATATTATTTGTTTTTAATTTAAAAAATTCCTGCTATAAGAATAAATAACCGCCAAACACGGTAAAAATAAGTGGCGCACACAAAATTCCAGCTACAAAAAAGCTGATCTATGAATATTACGTGATAAAAATTTTTCAAACTACATATAACTATAGTTTTATTTTCCATCAAAATGAAAATACCTTTTTTACCACGTTGTATTCATATCAGCTCTTTTGTAGCTGAAATATTGTGTGCGCCACTGATTTTCACTTATTTTTAACCAGTTTAGCGGTTTTTTAGTTTTGTTTTTTTTTTACTTCTACAATTTTAATTTGTTTCTAATACTCTACGCACAAACTGATTCGCAAGGTTTATTGTCGTATAATTTATAGCAACATTTCGCATATATAAACTTGAACTTTAGCTGAAATAAATTAATGAGACAGCTTGAACAAAAGGATATAAATTGGTTATGGTTACGGTGACAGAGGCTGAATACCAGTGGTTAATCATTTTTATAGATTTATGGCGTCGGATTTCATAGCTACCAAAATTTCCTTTGAAATATTAGCGTTTATGTTCAGGTTATATAAAATACTTAAAAATGGAAAATAGGTACTATTTCATATCGTTTATTATCTATCGAATAAATATAAAAAATATTTGATTAAAGTTAAATAGTACATTCTTTCACGGTTTTTGCTGTAAATTTTTAAAGAACCGCTTGGAGTAACATGAAGTTTGGCAAACGCATAGCTAACAGGTCAAAGAAAAAAGTGATATTGTGCCGATGTGTGCTTTTGCCTTGGGGGTGACATTCACCCCCCTCTCGAAGGTGAAAAAATATGTCCAAAATTAGTCCGAAAATGGATAAAATGACTAATTCTAAGAAACTTTTGTTCTATAAACTTTTTTCACAAAATCAATATTTTCGAATTATTTGCGAGTGAACATGTTAATTTTTG